>NC_065513.1:9401653-9408388 GCF_006386435.1 Epinephelus moara
TAAAGCCCTGTGAGGCAAATTGTGATTTGTGATATTGGGCTTTATAAATAAAATTGATTGATTGAGGCAGACTGACAGGTCTGATGTCTTATTCACTCAGCAGCTGACTTGCTGAATGATGGCGAGTGGATATAATAAGAGTGATAATAATGATGATGATAATAATAATGATAATGATGCTCATCACAGTGACAGTGGCAGGGCTACAGACCGTTCTTTAATTGCGACAAACTTTGGCAAATTACTCAATACCAATGGTAATACATACAAAAGTTTGTGCCCAAAGTCATGATGGCGGGGGGTGGGGGTTATGGCTTTGATCAGCGAATATAATGGGACTTGGGATATACGCCAAACGCTGGCTCCGTTATGCAGCAGATCCAGCTGTTGCGCCGTCACCAGAATAGGACGTCGCTTTACGTGACGCTTCAGAGTAAGGCTGTCTCATGTCTCCTTATCAGCAATCCTTGCTCCTCACTCCTAACTCCTGACTCCTTGCATGTTTTCCTAAGTGGGAGGGACTAAACAGTTAGATAAGGTGGTTAGCAGTAATTTTAAGAGACTGGGGATGCAGCCATAGACACAAACAACCATTCACGCTCACATTAACATCTACAGCCAATTTAGAGTCACCAATTAACCTATCCCCAACCTGCATGTCTTTGGACTGTGGGAGGAAGCCGGAGTACTCAGGGAAAACCCACGCTGACACAGTAGGACATGCAAACTCTGCACAGAGGGGCTCCCTCCTGGGATTGAACCAGGAACCCTCTTGCTGTGAGGCAACAGTGCTAACCACCACACCACCGTGCCGCCCTTGAAGTACTGCCTTTCTTGAAAATTTGATACTACACTCCTCATATAAGATAGCAATGCTTAGATACTGACGCCAATCACTGTTGCTGACTGGTGTTAAGGCTACACCACCCACAACCAGCCAGCCTTAACTTTCAAACACACACTTAATGTTAGGGCATGAACTTACCCTACACACAACATGAGCCAAGCCACCAGGTATTTGTTATTCTCATAGCAGTGTTGTATGGCTCAAATTATACAGTACATTTCCAAATTGGCACATAGTGAGGATTCAGGCAAGATGCAATAGAAACTTTCATTAATCCTCTGCAATTAAATCCTCATAACTGTTAGATGAAAGAGTTACATTTTACTGGAAAGAATTTCTGTGCCATTAAATCCTGGCAGCTACAACCAATTTAGTGTTAAAGCAGTGCAGCAGGATGGTAATTATTTTTCTTGACCTTAGAGTCCCAAACACAAGGTCGTCAATCAAATTAGCCAGGTTCAGTATATTTCAAGCTTCAGTGATTTTTAAAAGCATGTTTTACACAGTGACACAGCAATAAATTGAGCAGAAATTAGATTAAAAAGATAATAAATGGATTCACAAACAGAATGCAAGGAGAGACAGTTTGTCATCTCTGCATCACATTTTCACAATTTTTCAAGCCAGCACTCTGCCTTATCATATCAGGCAAACCAATCAAACTCCACATGAATGTGCATTGATATAAATAGTACGTATACATAGCATTCCTCCCACCGTGACATCCCATTTACATGAAATATGTCAGACGTACACACATGGGAGGATTTTTCCCTCCTGATTCTGTACATCCACGTTAGTCACGCCTCTTATCTAACTTTGGTTTCATAAGCACACAGGGGAACATTATTTTCAACACACATTGATGATAAGTGGTGATGCATATGGAAGAGCTGTATAGTCTTGTGTAGGAATGTGCAAAATATTGACCAGGGATGTGCAAAAATTGAGTTGTGGCCAACTGAACTCAGGAGGAAATTGTTTTTTTGTGGCATATGTTTTGGTCCCTTCTCAGAAGGGCGAATGATACCAACAGTCTGCCCTTGTTCTTGGCAGTGGCTGCAGCGTACCAGACGGTGATGGAGCAGAGAAGGTGAAGAGGGACTAAGGTGGTGTAGAAGTGCACCGTCATTGACTTTGGCAGGTTGAAATTTTTCCGCTGCTGCAGGAAGTACATGCTTTGCTGAGCCTACTTGGTAACAACAACGTCCTGTTAATTCAAGACACTGTTGGAATGTACCGTTTGGTTGCACAATCTCGTAGCAGCAGAGCATACTCTGATGGAGCAGGTGAGTGCCAAGTGCAGTGAAAGTGAAACTTAACCCTTCATAATTCATATGGAAATAGAATGCTCTAACACCTGGAAGTACGCATCATGTGATGTGTTCGCTAAGTAAATGGACTGCAAATGGTAAATGGACTGCACTTGTATAGCACCTTTCTAGTCTTCTGACCACCCAAAGCCCTTTTACACTACATGTCACATTCGCCCATTTACACACACATTCACACACTGGTGGCTGAGGCTACCATACAAGGTGCTACCTGCTACTCAGTGACCACTCACATGCTCTCACACAATGACAGAACAGCCATCAGGAGCAATTTGGGGTTCAGTATCTCCCGCGGGTTGCCATGTCCCCCAGCGTGGGGGTACAGGAGGAGGGGGGGGATTGAGCCGTTAATCTTCAGATTAGTAGACGACAACTCTCTCTCTGAGCTATAGCCACCCCAATTCTGTTTTGCTTTTGTTGATACATCAACTTTTCTACCTTGGTCAAGAGCGCTAATTCTTTTTTTTTCTTTTTCTCACTGTTTACTAGCATCTTGTTTTTTGTGCATTTTCAGTTTGTGCATAAAAACAGGTCAGTGAAAGCATATTTACTGACATAATCCCATTATGTGAGGCCTTTATTCCACAGATCTTAAATGTTTTATGAATCTCAGAGCATTTTTGGAGTAAAGATTTTTTTTGGGCACTTGCAATTAGGGCTGGGCAAGATATGGACACTGCATCAATACTGTGACATGAGACTAGATATTATCCTAAATTTTGGATATCATAATATTGTGACTGTTGTCTTTTTCTGGTTTAAAGAAAGAAAGAAAAACTTACTTACTTTTTTTAAATCAAAAATCTCATTGTATGATCGTTTGTGAAAGCACAAATAGTCAAACCTTTTGCAATATCGATATTGAGGTATATCAAACATATTGTGATATTTTTTTCTCCATATCCCCCTGCTCTACTTGCAGTGTTTTTGAGCGACTCTTTGGTCCTTGAACGTTGTTAGAACACCGATGCAGATGAAAAACGTGCCACAGTGAAAATAGGCCTTCTTTTTCATTCACATTCTATTTTTGCTGTTTCATTTTTAGCCAACAACAGTGCCATGGACTCTTGATGAGAAGTCAAGGTGCCCAGGGACCATTTCTCAAAGAAGACAACATAAAGGACTGAATGTATCTGTCGCCAGGATATGGCCAATCACATCCAAGACAGCCAATATTCTCACAGTGAATATGTTTTGTGGAAGGATGGTGCCTTTGAATCAGATGTGGAAATACAGCCAAGCTTTGGATCTTTTCTCCTGACTTCTTCGGTTTCTCTCTTTCCTTCATCCTTTCTAAATCTTATACACATATCTGCACTTACATTTCACTCTGTCACTTTATCCTGAGGATTTAGATGCGACAGTTCCATTTACCCCATGGAGAGTGTCAAGATCTGGAGTTGGACTTTCATCTGTTTGAATGAGCAGAATGAAGTGATGTGTCTTCATTGGAACCTGCTTAGAAATAAAGCTCAGTATCAGGAAGACTTTCTTTATGCTATATCCATTCACAGTTCTCTGTCTATCCCAGTCCCACAGCTTCCTCCAAAAGTCTCCTTCAGCCATTCATGTTTCTCTCTGCTCCTGTCAGCTGTCATTTTAGGCGAAATGGTCGTGCCCTTCTCCACCCCAGTCACCTTATCCAGAGCCCAGGACAAGATCATCAAAGCCCACTCCTCCTTATGTCCAAATCCTCAGCTCCCTCTCATGTCATCTAGAATCCATAAGGGGGGTCTCTAATCTACCATGTCTTTACCACCCTCCTGGAATATACGACATCATGATGGGGTCTAATCACCAAAGGCTTTTCACATTTCTAAAACTTAAATGCACATTTAAATAAAATTTATTTTCCCTCAGAGCGGGTGTCTCCTGATTGAAATAAGCCTCATTTTAAAGGATTGTTAACTGAATGAGTAGGAACACCTCATACATGTAACACCAAACTGCATGAATGCAAAACAGACGTAATCAGATACAGCACCATGTAATGCTCATGCAGAAGGGTGTTTTACTACCTTAAACCTGTTTTTAAATATTATATTTTCAACCTATTTTTTTCCTGAAAATGTTCGTAATTTGAAAGAGTTTTCCATAAGAGCTTATCTTTCACGCCAGGAGGACTTTAATCAGAGCCGGAGTCACATGTGCTTTTCAGTGGCTATCTTGCGTGGGAAAAGCTCTTCAGATATTCCCTTAATGTTAGTTATTTCATCAGACCATCACTCGCCAGATGCAAATTGAAATTCACACACCCACATCTGACGGACAGCCAAATGAGACAAAGACGACATGCAGCAAAAGTGTGGCCCAGTATCTCTCTGGGAAAAACAGAAAACACTTAGACTTAGGAATATGGAGATGCACATCTATCTGCAGTCCACACACACACACACACACACAGAGACATGTGCCTCCATTGCACCAGTCCCATTACTGCCATTAGAGGATTCCAACAGTACTGACCACCCAGCTGGCAGATCAATAAGCTGGCTGCCTCGGGCCCGGAGCACATAATAGTGTCATCAGCTGAGGCTGCAGTCAATTCTGAGAGGAACAGTGATTACAAGCTCAGGGTAATATTAAACCAGGAAATGCCTGCTTGCTGGCCCCTCTCTACTTGTTTACTGAGAAGCAACAGTAAAGTAGATACATTAGCGGTTAAGTGCCTTGCTCAAGCACACCTTCAGCAGTGTTGCTGTGGAAGGGTAGATGATACTTTTCAGCCAGTCACCAGAATGATTTACATTATTGAAGCTTCTAGTCGGCTTCTTTACTATTTCTTGTTTTCAAATCATTAAAAGAAGGTTTTAGAGATGGCCTCAAACATAAAATTATCACTAACTGAGATACTTTTTTATAATAGGATTTTATTTTGCAAAATAACTTATATTGTTAAAAACAGCTCAGTTTCACTCATATTCAGTTGAAAATATAACTAGGTAGATGATAGTCCTGGATAACAGGTTTACTAAATTAAAGCTGCTGTTTATAACTTTTATAAAAATAACTTACTGTCATATTCACTGAAAGTGTCACTATATTCACACAGTAGTACGAGACAGATAATCTGCAAATGAATTAATTAATCTGCTAATTTGCAAGAATCAACCACTCGTGAATAAAAACAACAAATAGAGCCAAGAAGTCTCCAGTACAGAATGCCAATCACTGCTCATAAACTGTGATCAAAGTGTCAAACTGAATCAGGATTGTGTTACTGCACCACACATGTCCAGGGGCGGGGCTAGGGGGTGGCTACTTGGGCTCAAGCCCCGGATGTTTTCTGAAATTTGAATTTTACTTTTAGAAAAAAAAAGAAAGAAAAAACACGTCTCGTGAGTAACATGCAGTACCGGAGTCCAACAGAGAGGCAGCAGCTGCGGGAGAGTACAGGGCTCGACAGTGCGAGCGTTTCACTCGCATTTGCGACGAAAAATAGGTGTGTGCGAACTGTAAAAAATATTTAGGGGCACATGTGCGCATGAAAAAATCAGCCGAAGCAGCCTATATTTTTGTCAATAAAAAAATATGATAATCTAATCACAAATGTTGGAGGAACTCCAGCCACCTTCCCTCTTCCCTCTTCCCTGTGTGACACGGTTATAGGCGGTTTTCCAAGCCACTGTCGGCACAATGAATATAAGTCCCACTGTCGGCAGCGTGGAAATAGCCAGGTCCGGGTGGATCTCCGGGGAAGCCTGCTCCGTTCTCCCCGTAGTTCAAATAATTTCAACTCTGACCGGAGCGCTCGGGCGGAAAATCAGAGCGGTGCGCGACGCCAAGGGTAGCAGTGCCGCTTTGTCAGGCATTGCTGCCCTCTCCATAGACAAACAATGGGACGGCCAGCGCAAAGCGGTTTTACAGCTGATCATGTGTAGAGGCCTTTAGGGACCGTTCGCCACGGTACCGCTGCTGGGCGGGGTGGAAATAAAGCCCTTTTCACACAGAGCGCAGACCTTCGCCGATGAACCCATTCATTGTGTATGTGCTACCGCGGCGCAAGAGCGCACCGCTCTGCCGCCGAGCTGAGTGGCGCGCGAGGGGGGCACATGTTGCGGTGTCTGCGCGCCGCCAGCGCGCCGCCAGCCTGCGCTCGAATTGAATTTTTTTTTAATTTCACCGCAACGCGCTGTGACGACACCTCGGCGCCGCGCGTCCAATAGCAGAGAAGAGCCTGAAGTAGACCCGGAAGCGGTCACGATGGCGCTGTAGCTCCTGAACGAGCCTGTACTCCCCCAAATCCTGTCCTCTGCGCCCTACCCCGCGGTGGGCGCCGCGAAAGCTCTGTGTGAAAGAGGCTTAAGTCCTGCAGAGTTTCAGAGGAGCTGGAGAATGTTTTAGGTTAGTAATAACATTATATAAGATAATCATATTGCAAAGATAATATATATAAGATAATAACATTAAAGACAAAATTAAATTGCAATACTTTTTCAAAACTTGATGATTTTACCTTTCTGTACATTTTGTATACAAATTCATTAAATAATTTTGCTTGTAAATGTCTATTTGCATCACGTTTATTACGGAAAACACATTATTTGATCAATT
>NC_065513.1:9408738-9440132 GCF_006386435.1 Epinephelus moara
TTAATTTTTTGGTAGATTGGCTTATGGGGTGATTTTGAAGGAGTAATTAAGTGAATCTTCTCATAAGTGGATGTAATATGTAGAGATGCCATCTAAGCCGTTTTTCTTCGTTTTGTTTTTTTTAAAGTCTATATTTTGCTTTACAAAAACGTGAAAAAGCAGCTGTGGCCAAGCTATCACGAGGTGAGTAGCATTGTAAGCATAATTAATAGCAATATACTTCAGTTTGTCTGTGTGTTTTTGTATGCAAGCGGGTCTGCTGCGGTCTGCTGACAGTCCAAAATGGTGGTGGTGGGACGAAACCATGGGCGAGTCTGTTGCTATGGGGCGTTCTATTGAGCTTCGCCTCTTGGTATCCATGCTCTTTGCTGTGGGTGAAAACAGAGCACTTCCGATTGTCAGTGAACGGCCGGTGGTCACGGCAAGTACCCGGATGCATTAGAGCTTTTTAGGAAGAGCACACATAGTGACAGGCTGATCCCACCAAAATGCAAGGAGGTACCGAAAGTTTTTTCTGCCTGCTGCCATAAGGCTTTTTAATGATCAATAGTGTGCAATAATCTGATCTTATCCCCTGATGTGCAATTATCTTAACATACTTTTAACTTACTTAACACTGATGCCTGCTTATTTTTATTCCTGAATCTATTTGTGACTGATTTGCTTTTATTTAGAGTGTTGTTTTTCAATCCATTATGTGGTTGCAAGTGATGCTGCTGTAACATTACAATTTCCTTTTATGGATTAATAAAGTATCTTGACTTGACTAAAGGGAATGAATTTATGTGTTCTCCAGTCCCTTTTTTTCATTTTAAGGTGGTGGTAATTTGAAGGTTGTGGTGTTGCAGCAAAAAACAAAAGCACCAATTTTTCGTGCATGCTAACGTGCACACATTTCATTCACCATCTGGGCTTAGCCATGTCCTACAATCCTAAATCCGCCTCTGGTCCTGACTCAAATGTTTTCAGAAACATACTTTAGTTTATTGTTTAGATGTGAAATGAAGAAGCTGCCATGTTGGAAACAGTCGAGCAAAGCACCAAGCACTGCCCTCTTTTTTATAAAAGATTCCAACTGTAGCTTTAAGATAACTCCACAGGTGGCAAACCTATTAATATTAATGCCCCCATTAAATGAAAAATACAATTTCCCAGTGTTAACCCTGTCTCCCAGTGTTAATTGAATGTTTAACCTACTATTAAATGGAGAAACCTCTGTTCCTCCGTCCGTCTGTCTGTCTGTCCGTCATCATTCGTTTTCCTCCTCACTGCTTTGACCTACTTCTCTGAACTTGCACATAGGCTTTCATCTTGGTCATGTGCAGACAGCCACGATGCCGTTTTTGCATTTTCCCATATTTCTACTGTTTATTTTCGTGTTTCCACTACCCATTCATACTGTGAGCAACATCTGCAGCACGAGCTGCGCATGCGCGGAGACCACTTGGAAAACACCTGCGCTCGGACCACAGTTTGGCTGGGAAGCCTTCATCTCCAACACTTGCGGATTGAAACCTGTATGTGTGTACCTGTGTGCCTGCGCACGGCCCCGCGCACGCGCGTGCCTCCGTGCCGTCAGCCAAATGTGCTCCATGTATTTTGCCATAAAGCATGTTTCTAAATACAGTGTGCATTGTTTGTCTTACATTAATATTTATTACAAAGTGCATTTACAGTGCTCTGATTTTGCATCTCCACTAATATACTGTTTTTGATTTGTTATTCCTCTATACATAACACATCCCCGGGTATGGACTAGTTTCTTGTTATATAGCAAAAATATCTCTTTCTGTAAAACCAGGTGAAAGAGTTTGAAATGTTTGATGACTCAGTTCCTCCAATCAAATGAGACTTCAGGCAACCAGCTAGCCACATCGGTCAAAAAAAAACGCACTTCACCATTCGTGGTTTGTAGTAGCTAACAAAGCAATATGGAGAGTGATAGGAAGAGATGTGTGTTTGGATATCAGTGGACAAAACCTTTTGTTTTATTTCCAAAACATTGTGGCGGAGGTCTAATTCATTCACCTCTCTTGTCCTCTTCATCATCTAATGGTGAAAGAACTGTGCGCAGCAAGCATCTCTCAGCAGTGGACTCCACTGTCGCTCTGTAATGCACTCAACTCTAAGCCCACCCACTTTTAGCAGGCCAATCAAATGCAAATGATTTGATTTAAATCCCTGTTGTAACTGTGCACAGCTAAAATATTCTGTTTCACTGGGAAATATGTCACAGTACAGAAGCAAAAGACACTAACTTCCTTTTCACAGGGACTTTTAACATTTTTTTTAAATGCAAAATGCTGTAAGCTATAGTAGTGTCTTTTAATATTGATGTTGGTTGTTAAACAGAATAGTGTGCTCACCTCTACCTTTGCTCTTGGCCCTGTCTCGAATAGCTCTCCAAAGACGCTGTGTCAGCGACTAACAGTTCACCCTGAATGCCTCGGTTTCCAACAACAATAAAGGATGCAGCCCTTACATGAAGCCCAGTAAGCGGCTCGTATGACGTAAGACACTTCTTGGAGCTTAGCAGCTCATAAAATGTGATAAATGACAACTTGTGACTGTGACATTCAGCACAATTACTGCACATTATCGGTCTCATTCCAAACTGCTTATACGCAGCCTCTGAATAAAAGCATGTCAGTGTCATGAATTAGGTCAGGCCATTTTCCAACTTCATATTTTTAGTTAGTTTGTCTGCAGCTCTCATATCGTATTGGAGCTCTCTATTCTGTTTTAAGTTATACACACCAGACATTTCAACAAGATGCCATTGATCAAAGCTGTAAATAATATCAGAAAAAACTGTTATGATATGCAACTATCTAGTACTTCTTGACTTCAGTAGCTACTGGATTCAATACATTCATCTAAAATCTTGTTATTAGGAGTTTTAAATCTTGGTTGACCAAAGAGAGAATCTCATTTATTAAGTTAATAACCACTTATCTGTAATGTTGGAGCAGTACTTCAAACTTTTACTTAAAGGAGCTATATGTGACATTCAGAGCATGTCTATGATTCACAGTCTAATGATGCAAACTGAACTAAAGCTAATATCGGTAACTTGAAGGGAAACCAGAGAGTGGACATGATACTCCCGCGATGATGCTGTTCCAATAGCGAGTTTTTTTTCTTCAGTTTTTTCAGTTTTTGTTTTCAGGGGGGCAACGGCATGATCTGACCTTCTCTGCCTTACTCTGCCTCTGAAACCCAACCAATCCAACCAATGAAGTAAATCAGTGCTGGTCAAACAGCGGGAGAGTACGGCGGGTCATGCCTTCGCCATTTTAGGACAAAAATGTTGCATCCCAATACCCAAATTAATTGTTGTATGAGCGCGGTGCAGAGTGGCGGCGATGAGCTAGCCAGTGGGATACACACACAGGGACTCACATGCACTGTAACCCACTATATCTTTACATAGCAAATACTGGTTATTTGCTATAATTTTGCCCTGTATGTCGCCTACTGTATGACTCCGTAAAGTAGAAGTAGCACTAGCACAGTGTATTCTGTTTCAACTTAAAGTTGAATTCAGAGAATTTAGAATTTTACTTAAGTATGGGATCCTGCAGTAGCTCACCAGGTGGAGCAAGTCCTTAGCTGCAGCCCAAGTTCAATTCTGCTCCACAGCCCTTTTCTGCATGTCGTCTCCACTGTCTCTTCCCTTTCTTGTCTTTCTGCAAACTATACTATCTAACAAAGGCAAAAGACCCCAAAAATGCACTTAAGTAAAATTAAATAAGTATTATTATCAGTGTTAGTGTTTTTAATAACTATGTCAAAGATTATTCGTCAACAACCCTTTACCATGACGAAGATGAGACACTGACAGGCTAAAAATATATCTTGTTAATAAAAACTATAATAAAATCAATTCAATTTTCATTGGCAAAAAGAAATGGGACAAAAATGTTAGTGGTGGACTATCGGACATTCAGTATGAGGTAGGGTTGGGCGATAATACGGTAATAAGGTATCCCGCGGTATCTAAAAATAGCAACGGTATCAGTTTCATTACCGTCATTTAAATATTAAATTTAATTAAATATAATTTATTTAATGCCTAAATAATGAGGGCTTGTCCAGCACCTATGTATGTGTGGTTTAGTTTTCAATTTAATACTATTACAACTTAAAACTAATAGTAGGCTATAATGTTTCTCTTATAACTGCCCTTAACTGTTGTCGGGACAAGTTTTTGGATGTCACGTCGTCATGTGACAGCTCGGACGCGAGAAAGAGAAGAAAAGATGGCAAGCCGCACATCAAGCGAGTTGGTCCCAAAAAAAACAACAACACAACTTCACAACTTCTGCAAGCAGCAGCAGCAGCAGCAGGTCCAGTGTCCATCAGAGTGGAGGAGGGAGAAGCGCAACCCAAACCACCGGAAAAAACAGATGACTCTGGGCAGTTTCCTTCAAAGAAAAGCCGATGCGGTGGCTGGTCCGGTCAGCACCATACAGGAGCGAGCAGGAGCAGAGATAACTGCCTATTGTCGCGAGCCTCTTATTCAGGGAGACGAAGATCCCCTTCTCTGGTGGAAATGTGATGGAGGCAGGTGTTTTCCTCTGATGTCGAGGGCTGCCCAAAAGTACCTGTGCGTTTGTGCCACGAGCTCTCCATCAGAGCGGGTGTTCAGCACCGCGGCCGAAGTTGTTCAACCACTACGTGCCCTGCTCCAGCTGGAAAAAGTAAATATGCTGTTTTTTGTGGTGAAAAAACCTTGGATAGTTTTGAAGCATAGGATGCTGCTATAGTTATCATTATACTTTGTTTTTATTTCATTTTCAATGAGGAGTAGCCTGTTCTGACGGACAGAAAAGCTCAGACTTTGAGAGGGTGAACTGTTCAAACTAAAGGTAGGCTCTAAAAATACACCAACGGACTTTACCTGTCGCGGTCTCAGGATACGCTGTATAGCACACATTTTCGTTATTGCCTTTGTTGTGTATTGTTACTTTTTTTGTTATTTGATAAGCCTATAAGTATTGGATGTTATAGGGCTGTGTTTTAATTTAATGATTTGTGTCAATTACTGTACTGGAAGTGGACTGTTTTGTTGTTATTTTTTCAGTGTTCTTAGGCCTATGTAATGTTTGTTATTATGTTTCTGAATGGTATAGGCGCAAGCCGACATTTTGGCGACTCCCTCTGAGCCCATCCTCTCTTCAGCCAGTTTGAGCTCTTGAAGTCTGGGAGGCGCTACAGAGTTCCTCTGGCTAAAGGGGCTTTTAAAAAGTCCTTTGTCCCCAGTGCTATTAGCATCCTTAACTCCACTAAGTGACTAAACAACAGATAATGACATGAACTGCTCTACTGTACTTTTATAGCACTATATTTTATTTTATTTATTCATCTTTTAAAAATGTATCTATATGAATTTTTATCTTGTGTTTTGGCTTTGTTCATATTTTAGCTCTGTTACGTGTTATGTTATGCTACGTCCTGTATGTTGGTGAGCCGAAGACAATTTTCCACCCTGGTGGACAATAAACATTTATTCTATTCTATTCTATTTAAAGTCATTTTTAATTAGTCACGGTAATACCGTATACCCCGGGAAAATGTGGGGAAGGTTTAACAGGAACAAAATTTGGATACCGCCCAACTCTAGTATGAGGTTTTCAACCACTTATCCAAAGTCGGGTCAAGGGGGCAGCCGGCTGAGCAAAGTATTCCAGACGCACCTCTCCCAAGCAACACTTTCCAGCTCGTCATGAGGGATCCTGACGCATTCCCAGACCAGATGAGATATGTAATCCCTCCAGCTTGTTCTGGGTCTGCCCCGGGGCCTCCTACCAATGGGACATGCCTGAAACACCTCTAACAGGAGACGCCCAAGAGACATTCTGATCTGATGCCAGAACCACCTCAAATGACCCTTTTGGACACGAAGGAGCAGCAGCTCTACTTTGAGCTCCCTCTGGATGTCCAAGCTCCTTACCCTATCTCTAAGGCTGAGCCCAGCCACTCTCCAGAGGAAACTCATTTCGGGCACTTGTGTTCGCAACCTCATTCTTTCGGTCATTACCCATACCTATGGGACGTAGATGGACCAGTAGATTGAAAGCTTTGCTTTCCGGCTCAGCTCTCTCTTCACCACGACAGTCCAGCACAGTGCCCGCATCACTGCAGATGCCGTGCCAAATCGCCGATCCATCTCTCACTCCATTCTACCCTCACTCATACTGGATGAAGGATAATATGTGACTTAAACTCATAAGCATTTTTGTCCTAAGATTGAGGCTTAACACTGTTTAGCATCACAATATATTTAAAGTTCTCAATGTGCATTGTCCATCTAAGAATATTTTTTATTGGCCCAGACAAAGATTTGTTTTAACAGCCAGTACAACACTGAAACATACAGATATAAACAATACATAAAGTCTTCATGAATACATTCATGTCCCTTCAAGTATCCCAGCTCACAACAATGTCAGCGAGGCAGATTGTTCAGGCTGCCATGGCAGAAGGGACCAACTCTGGTTGAAGCATGCTCCTTACCATTTTAAAGTCCCATATCTCTGACCAGATAGTAGTAATGTCAAGTGTTGATTGTAGAGATGATCAGTGTCAGTAGCTATTGTAATGCTAGGCATGTGAAAGCTCTGTGGTTTGTGTCTGAGAGATTGGGTGTGGGATGATTTTGAAGGCACAGTGTGTTGTTTTATTGGAAATGGTGAAGAGGAAACAGTATGGTGTCAGTGAGTTCTTGAAAAAGACCAACTGAATTTTTTTGTGTGAAAAAGGGGTTTCCATTTGGCAAACATCACTAAAGCTTTAAATTCCTTTTTAAACATGAGTGTTCCTATGGGTTATTATTACTCAAGATGCAAAATAATGCATGGTTGTAACATGTGTGGTAATCCCTTTTGGCCTTCCTTAGGAGACTACATCCCTTAATAACTATATCTCACCATAGGTATGGCTCAGATAAGCAGGCCTCTGTCTTGCCCATGGGGAATGAGCCAGTAGGAGACATGTGCCAAGATGGGATAGACTTGTGCCTAATGAGTGTAGTCAATGAATCTTTGATTAAGTCCGTAAGTCAGGAGTCTTCCCCTGCCAGTGTGGCTAGGAGTCTCCCTGATGTGCACTTGCACGCAGATGAGCTGCATGAAATCACAACATAGCCTACGTAACACACACACACTCACCATACAAATGCGCGCACACACACACACACACACACACACACACACACACACACACACACACAGCCTTCAAGCAAAGAGTGAAAATGCTAATTAAAGATACATAGCTTGGCTTATGGCAGAGCCTGTAAATTTGCATACATTACTCTGTACCCAAAAGGTGCTCCTGGCAATCGCATGCGTCTGTACATGCAACATACAGCACAATGTAATTAGGCTTGTTGAACATACTCCCACTGCAAAAGAATTAACTAGAGGCAGTGTCAATTCACTGGAAAACAAGCTGACAAATGGATTGTAATCTACACGCCTTTGTTTGTCTTTATAAAAAAAAAAGTGACAGTGATCTAACCAACAACCACTTGATGGATCTCTGAAGAACAGCTTTCAAGACAAGACACAGCAGAAACAAATCATCCGCAGCCAAAGGTCACATTCCTCCTTTTGCCATTGCTCTGCTATTACAATAATCTTGAGGGATTCAATTATGCTTTCCACTTTCCAAGCTCTCCAGAGGTTTGACATTGAATGTTATTGGCAGGCAGGCCATCCTGCTGCCCTTTAGGGCTATCAATTATGAATGGGCAACATTTGTAGCTGAATTAACAAGGGTCTGTTGGTGACCGCTGTCCAAGGTGCTTGAAATCTACCTTTGATGCTCACAAACAATCCCAGACATTTCATAAATAAATCCAGAAAGGTTATCCTATGTACATATGATATGAAATTGCTGCTTCCAGTAGGACAACACACATTGTTGGACTGTTCACACAGGGTTTTTTGATTTTCTCTGTATTATTGAGATTAAAAAATCATGCTTATGGATTCTGTGTGCAACATTCAGAGCAATAATTTAGCAGCAAACCACTATTTGCTATATAAAGATATACTGGAGTAATGGTGTCCTGAGCAGAGAATGATGTCACACTACCTTTGTCATGCATGATTAGCTCATCTTCGCCTTTACGATGCTAACACAACACTATTTACGATGCTAACACTATTTTACACTGTTAGCTCTGTCAGCACTGTTGCCATTATTAAGGGGCATTTACGGAATTAATGGAGCACTGTTAGCAGCTACTCAGCCACCTCCATGTTGAGAACTGTGTCCAGACAACTCGTACGCACCAGTTTCCTGGTGTGTTAACTGACCCTTAAAAGAGCTCCTGCCCCCCCACCCCACACCCCAGTGGTCTGCCAGGGGGGTTCCCTATTCGACTATGGATTCATTACCCTCCTTAAATCATACCATCTGGATTGGGTCTAATCGCCAAAGACTTTCCACATTTTTCATTCTTATGTGCACATGTTAATAAATATTCTTTTAACAATAAAAAATGAGTGTCTCCTAATTGAACTGGTGATCCCTGAACTTTTTGTCTAGCGCCATTATTAGGTCAAACATTTAAATTTGTTGTTTATGGTTAAATACTTGCTAAAATTAAATTTTATAAACATTAGTTGTGTTGTGTGTTTAGTCGTAATTAGCAAATGTTAGCATGCTAACATGCTAAGCTAAGACATTATACCTGCTCAACATGA
The DNA here is from genome assembly GCF_006386435.1 of Epinephelus moara. NCBI lineage: Eukaryota > Metazoa > Chordata > Actinopteri > Perciformes > Serranidae > Epinephelus > Epinephelus moara. The sequence continues at coordinate 9,417,453 of NC_065513.1, forward strand.
GCATGTTAGCCTCACAGAGCCTCTTAGCATGACTGTAGACGGACAAATTCCAGTAGGTTTTACCAAATCTAGTCTAATTCTGAGACTCTCTGTGACTTCCGGGGATAGACACTAGAATACAGCAGTCCTTTAAAGTTAGCATGACACGAGGAAGGTCGCCGTTATTATTTAACGTGGTGAAATGTGGTGGGACAACAACGAAAATTAAGGTGGTGAAAGTCTGAGTAGGGTGGGTGGGATGGTTGGTGGATTAGTCCAACAACCACCAACTCTCACCCGGGAGGCCGGTGTTCGCTCCCCATGTACTCGTAAAGCCAAACCCTGTTCTGTTTCCTGAACCCAACCATGTGCTTCTGTTGCCTAAACCCAACTATGTGCATATGTTGGCTAAATGTAACCACGTGTTTGTTGTTAAAGGAAAAAAAACCCGCCTAATTGTCTAGCCTAATTTTGCGGTGTTGTACCGACATAGTGTTTTTATTTTGGAAGAGACTGTATGCAAACTGTACATTTCCTGTGAAAACACTACTGTATTTTGAAAATAGACATTTCATGTAACAGGCTGACGTAGACACAGCGTCCCAGAACATCAACAGCAAATGCACCCAGGGTACTTTGGACGTCATATCTTGACATGGACTTGACAAGTCCATGACCAAACGTCAATATGTGATGAGGTCTGGGTGAGTATGTTTTTTTACCTGACATATTTTCCATAAATCCGGCAATTATGATTCAATGGGACAGTGCAAATTTTACACAGAGATTGTGGGAATGAGGAAAATAAGAATGCTTTTTACATGAATCACATTAAGTGCTTGTCTTTCTGAGTCCAGCTGAAAGTAAACACAGAGAGCAGCCCCCTATAATGACCAAACTGCGTAGGGATCTGGACTACTCATTTTAATGATCAATCAAGACGACCTTTCTGTCAGATTTACTTAATGCTTTTCTAGAAAAGGTACTGTATGTGTGTGTATGTGTGTGTGTCCCCTGAGGGCATAGAGGTCAGGCTGCTGTTCACGGTGCCACTGGCCCTCACTCATGTGGGAGTTGTTATGGCACGCTATGCAGCCACAGGAACGTGGCTCTACGGTAGCCTGTTTGACTGGCAGCCCTGCCTCACGCACAAAAATACACACACAAACCACCTGCAATGCTAAGTCGTCCTGACAGGTCCAGATCCCCCCAGGACACCATTAAGGGGGTACATGTACTGTAGGAGTAAAATAAAGAGTTTGCCGTTGCCATGTTTTTTTTTTTACTTTTTCTTTTTGTGTCTATAATTAGAAATTGCATACTCTGGTATTCAGACTGGTGCATGGGGCTGATTTGGTTTTGATTGAAAAGGTGGAAATCAGATAATCAGTGTTTGTTCATTTTCATGATGCATGTGATGCAGATTGTTTGACTGACAGTTAATTGTACTTGCTGTCTGTGAGAAGTCATTATGAATTCATCCAACTTTAACATTATGATTGGATTCATCAGAATGTCTGCATTAATGTGATTATCACACTGCATATTAATCCAGAGCTTTAATGTCCCACTGGTCTGCTGTTTCTAAAGACACACTGAACACTTTAATCTTGTGGAATTTATTAAGAAGAAAATGGTCTCACTCAAAGTTACTGAGTGTCGGCACAAAACACAGCTTTAATCTAAAACATATATTTAAACCAATGAGAAAATGCCACATTTTTGATGTACAAGATTTACTTAAAGTGACATCTGAGGGCACCAGTGGAGTCAGGTTGATGGCTGCACAGATGCACCTTGACAAGCCTGAATTCCCTCTGGACATAATCTGGGAATCCAATCATGCAAGAGCAAAGTGGATAAAACAGCCTGCTTCCCCTTTCTGGATATTTCACCAGCAACATGTGACTCTTAGGAAATAGACTGAGAGAGTTTCTCGTTTTATACACATTGCAGAGGAACATGTGGCATCTATAGATGCACCATCACAATGAATGATACATCATGAACTCTGCAGAACGCTCAACAGTAATATCCTTTAGAGTTGTTATTGTTATTGTCATAAGGAAATCACAAAATGTCAACATTGGTTTAGCAGGAATAAAAAACACCTACAAGTGTTTGTGGAAGTGACCACACACTCAGTCCAAAAGGACACTCTGTATTCACATGCTTCACTAAAGCCTACTTACATAAACACTTTGTATACTGTTAGAAATCCAACTGCCCACCTGTGAGCTATCCTAAGGTGATTTTTGCTGATTACAACATGTAAAACAATTGCTGTATTTGTTGTTATTTTGGTGTTTTAGTCACATGACATATCGTTCTAAAGCTACACTCCCTGTGGTGCCATTAATGCTGACCATTTCAAGATACAACCACCACAGTAGGCTCAATAAACGCTTCTGTCAGACAAAGAACAAAGTTATTCCTCACCTATGAAGCGTTATCATAAACCACAGATCATATTTTCCAAACCAAATCAGAGCTTCCACAACTCCCGCTTCATGTCACACACTGCCAATAGCCCAGAGACCTAAATCCAGTAAAATATTTAATCCAAACACATTATTAAATCTGGATATCCATGAACTGCCGTTGCATCATTTCAAACATTCATAATTCTCCACATATTTTCCATAATTTCTCCCATTCTGCACATTAACAAACCAGCATGGCAGCTCCCATGATGGAGGCAAACTCGTAGGTGTTCTATTAAGATCTTACTGAGCCAATAAGACCTTCCAATGCTGTTGCTATGACCTCAGTGGCCAGCCACAGCCTGAGCTGAGGGGACGTATGTCTTTTAGATTTTCTGTTGTTTCAAGTTGCTTAAAGAAACAGCAATTGGCTGAGGCTATGGGTCTTGTCGATGCACTACTGGCATCACAGACTGTTATAGATGCATGGACGTAATTTTTTTGGGGGGGGGGGCCTTTGAGAGTGTGACCAACGCATTTTGACCTTTTCACACTCTCACCAGCCACACCTGGCATTTCTCACGCATAAAAAAAAAAATATTATGATAACGGCCACCAAGTTACATCGCTGTATATGCAGTGGAAGGTGTTGCAAGACACTGTGGGTACCATAGAGCTCAACATGAGCTTGCCACGCTCCAGCCAATAAAAATAAGACACAGCTACCCATCAGCCAATCAAAAAATAACATACAGCTACCTATCAGCCAATCAGAAAATAGCATTGCTGTATCCGGGTAAGATACAGGTGATCTGACTGCAGCAAGAAGAGGGTGCACACACAAGACGGGGGTGCCTTATCACATGTGTACAGTAAGTCATCTCATCATTTGATTTTGTAGCCTACTGAATGAAATTACTTGCTGCACAAAAGGAAAACAATGAGAGTTTATCACAGGGAAAATCAGCATTTACTTAACAGTTTGACAAAACCACATGTGAACTTTAGCCAACAGCATTCAAACAAATGGGTTGTTGGTGGCTTAGTGGATAGAACAGGTGCCCCATCCACAGGACTTTTGCTGCAGTGGCCCGGGTTCGACTCCGGCCTGTGGCACCTTGCAGCATGTCACTGCCTCTGTCTCTCTCTCCCCCTCTCAGGCTTAACTGTCCTGTCAGTTAAAGGCAAAATGCCCCCCAAATTAAAAAAGAATCCTTGCTAATTTCAGCAGCTATTTTTAACACATATAGATGGTTGATGACTTATTTGAAATTTGAATCCTTTATAAACTATCATACCCAAGGCCTGCCACATCAGTGCAGTCAATTTAACTAATCTGGTTAAAACAAACTCAATCCAGCTGCTCGCTAACATTAATGTTGAGCACTTCACATCAGATAATGTTAGCTAGCTAGCTAACGTGGAGCACTAACGTTAGTTAGTAATATTATTAGCTAATATAGCCTACTGTAGTTGACTCCCATTTAAACCATCAATGTTTTTGATACATTTCATGAAAGTAGACATGATGGTAGGTAGGTAGTGATTGTAGGTTGTTGTTTATTATTATGATAATGTTCATCTTCCAGGCTTACAGCTAGCAGGCAGCCAGTTGATTTTAGATAACTGCAAGGCAGTTAGTTAGAGGCACATATTTTGAACTTCAAATTGCTTTGAGGTGTAGGGCAGATATTCATTAATTCAAGCTTTATTTTAACTTGAAATTACACTGAGGGGCACCCCTTATTTCCAGTATCGTCAAGTAATATCAGGGCACTGTTCAAGCAATAGGTGACACCCACCCCCAGGACTCAAGCCAGTTGTGTCTGTTATATTCAGGTGTCCCAGTTGGCCATGACTGCCTGTCTGTATGTCTGTCTGTCTTTGGACAGATTTTGTCAATGCGATACCATCACAACCATGCAAGATGCAATCATGAAACTTTACAGGTGTGAAGTTGAGATCAGAATGAAGATTGGTTGATATCAAACATCAACATCCGAGCAAGCCTCAAGCAAGAGGGGTAGAAAGTAGGGCAGGAGCCACTGTACACCCCTAGCCAACTTTTGTCTTAGTTTGTGGGTCGCTGTATTGCTGTTGGAGGGATTCCATCGTAGGATGCTCTGTAGTTTATAGTTATTATTTACACCTGCACTTGTGACATGTCAGAAAGGCTTATAAAGAACACTGTACACTGGCAACACCAAATGGTAGAATGCAGTATCTTTTTTATTGAACATTGATTCTCACATATCTCAAATAAGGAACCAGACACAGAAAAGGAATCTATCTGAGTGTCTCTCCCTGTGATGTAAAGAACTTTTCTGTTTATATACTTGATGAGCAGGATGTGTTAAGCATCCCGAACTGTAGGGATGAAATAGTTGCAGCCCCATTTTGTGCCTCAGGCTAACAAGACATCTACTGTATATCTCTATGTTATACTTACTCAGAAAAAGCATTTGAGAAAACAATCTCGCCACCAGGTCTTTTAGTAGTTGTTGAGCTTTCAGTCATTTTATTTCTAGGCCACAGAGGACATTATACAACTGTTCTTATAGGCTGTATAGTACTGAAACTGAACAGAACATTTCATTGAATTATTAGCTAAACAACCACTACAAAAAAATTTCAGCCCGATCACTAGAAGAAAATGTTGGCATTGTATGTTTCTATAAACCACCTGTTTATCAGTAAACAGTGCCAAAAACTGCAGTTCCTCTAATTCACGTCATATGCACCAGAAATCACTCAATCAATCAATGAATTTCTGCCGGTATGTTCTCAGCGTCATACATCCCCGGAGGATCTCAATGGTAATTGGCTATCGCGGCATGAATTAGTCGCTGAGGTTGAGGTTTTTCAACTTTTGTTAATAAACGTATGGTGCAAAATCACACTACTCACTTCATTTGCGCTGCTTAATTGGCGTGTTTTGCATCACGTCCATCGCACCACCTGGCAGAAGTTCACATCTAATTGCGTCTTTACATTGACTTTACATGTAATTCAGTGAATTGTTTCATTCATGCCCGCTGTAAACACAACACTAGACCTCCGTGGTAAAATGCCCAACTTTAAGGCATAAATAAACATGTTTACAACCTTGTACAAAAAACGATATCTAATTTCCCCCTCCATGACAACTGTACGGGGGTTGAATTTTTGTGTAACTCAACTGTTTACAATTTATTAAGGCTTAAAGTTTCCATTTTTAGGGGTGTGGCCACTTCAGTGACAGGCTGTATGTGAGGCGCTACTGTCTACAGGTCAGCTCCACCATCCCGGCAAAATTGCCTAAACCGGCAGTCCACAAATCATGGAGTAACTTCAACTATAACTACTTCCATCTTTTTTTCTATACTGTCCATGATAATATAAAAATGTAACATATATGTGATTTGCAGAATTTTTTTTCTGGGTATTGGGTTGAAATTAAAAAAAAAAAATAAAATAAAATAAGAACAAAAAAAACAACCATGCAGACACTGATTTCTCTCCAGTACATCCGGACTCACAGGTAAACAGAAATCATTTACTTTGAAGGGGCCTGCAGCACACCTTGCCCACAGCAATACTTGTAAAGGTCAATTTATTAACCTATAGAGATGCAGGTAATAATGCCGCAAGCAGTTGGTGATTAAACATGAGAAAGTGAGATCATGTTTATTTTTGCTACATGCTTTTTCTCATATATGTATCTTTGATAAGCTGCTGATGGGATTTACTTTTCCTGACTGAGGCTTTTTTGTGTATATCCATGCATTTATGTGTTGTGTCTGAACATATTTAAACGTGTCTTCATAACTGTGTGTATGTAGGTGTGAAGAGCTGTGCAGTATATTCCTGCTTTCCCTGAACATCATATATAAAACTGGCTCTGGTAATGAAAGCAGGGCTCATAGTCTGCTTCAGGGAAGTTTAAGGGGGCTGCGTTTCAGCCTCAGGAAATTATGAGGCAAAAAATATTTTATTAATGTGCCATTAAAAATTGATTCATGTTCATTACTTTCTCTGATAACTTTCACCCACTTTGTATGCAGAGAGAGAATTTCATTTCCTCCAAGAAGAGGCATTAGTGGTTTGATGCAATAAGCTCTAAATATTCTTTATCCAGTGATGGCTGAATTAAGGCTAGAGTTAAGACTCTGCCAATCAGTACACAGAGCTATAAAAGACTCAATTATCGTGATACTAGTTTCGAGTTTAGTGAGACGATTGAAAATGTCTTGGTTTAAATTGTTTTTATAATGTTAAAGAAACATTGATGTATGTGGGCATAAAATACAAATGGACAGGGATACCAAGTTAAAGTTCTTTATTATTAGCATGTGCACAACAAACAAGCAGTCTTTGGCAATGAAAATCGTAGGCCTCAGGCTCTCTCCAACAATGCTCATTAGCAGCTGCGACAGTGGGGCTGGTATTTTTTTCACTTTGTGAGATTGTGTGTGTATGTGTGTGTCATCATGGCAAAATGTGGTCCTGGTGACCCATTTTGTAGCTGGAACCAACACTCACAGACACACACAGAAGCCGTTTTGAGTATTTTTGCCAGGTGTTTCCATGTCTGACTGTGGACAGATTTTGCCAATGCAATAGCGTCATTACTGTGCAAGATAAAGCCATGAAACTCATCAGGTATGTACAGGGTCCCTGCCGGGCAAGTACTTCTCAAATCTACTTGCCCCATCTAAATTCTTACTTGCCCTGCCTAAGAGGTTCTTTTTCTGGCTGTGTGGTGCATATTTTCGCTCATGACTTATATCTTACGTCAGCAGAGACGCTCAGCCAATGGAGGCAGCAGCACATAAAAAAGCAGCACACTGCAACTGGCCCCTCCGAGGACAGAAACAGGAGAGGAAAGACACGATTACAGGCCTGGAGTTAAGATATTTTTAGGGCAAGGCCGCTTTGGCCTTTGATAAATACGAATTTATTGGGGCATCACAGCCAAAATGTGGGGCACCAAGGCCAAAACCAATGGCACAATAACAATATGTGCTAACTACATTGAATGAAGACAAAATAATATATGTGCTGAAAAACAGTATTGAGTTTATTAAAACTGGGTGTGCATGACTGGGGATATATCTCATTTCTTGTTTTGATTCATGTCCCTTATTTTTTAAGTCCTTGAAATCTCTTTATTCTTTTGTTATCTCCTAGTTATTCTTTATTGTCCTTTCTCAGCACATTACATACATTTGACCTCTGCATTTGACCCATCCTACTGTATACACTGGGAGCAGTGGGCAGCCACAGTGGGCAGCCGCAGTGCAGCGTCAGGGGACCAACTCCAGTTCTTTTGCCAATGCCAGTGGTCAGGGTCACTGACAGGAGTATTCACCTAACATAGCCTACATATCTTTAATTATATAATTATTTATAAGTCTCTATGGATATTTTTACATAAATCCCCAATATTTAATTTGCCTTTAAAAAATCCTCTTCCTTCATTTAATTTGACAATGTTTATTGTATTGTATTATATGTATTAATTCTCTACAGGATCTTGTATGTTCTTTAATGTGTGTTCAATTTATTAAAAGGAAAAAAACACAAACAAAAACGTTTTGGTGAACCCTGCAGCAAAGTGAACCTTCTTCTTCAGAGAGGATCTTTGCCTTCCAGTTTGTTCCTGGCGGCAGAGCAGAGTGAACCGTCTTTCTTCTCAGAGGATCTTTGTCCCATGAGAGCAGGCAGCTGTTCTCCGTGTCCGCATTTAAAACAACTTTCGCTGGCGATTTGACAGTCACTAGAAGCACATTATGACCCTTTGCAAAAGTTTCTGTGTGGTACCTGTGTTGTACATGAGCTAACGTTAGCGGGTAAAGACTGAGAGGCTGTCCGGTATGTGTGTGTGTGTGTCCGAGTCGGTGCTGCTTGCCTGACCGGGCATGTCTGCGCAGGGTGGCCTGCTATTTTTACTTGCCCCGGGCATTCGGGCAACCGTTAATGTCGGACCCTGTATGTAGCTAAGTTCAAAGATGGGTTTGGTCTGAGCAAGTGATAGCAGTTAGAAGCTACAAAAGTACTGAGGGCTGAAATCACAAAGACTTGTAAAAAATGTCTTTCTGTCTGGTTTCCTGCACTGACAGAGGTGAGTTGAGTCTTGCAATGCACACAACTGTTTCGGGGTGAGAAGGGGGGTCAGCAGGGGTTGGCTGCAGTTGGCAAGCACGTCACCATTACCCGCTTGGAGGCGGTTGGGTGCACTTTTGGCCCTAATCCAAAGATGGTCCATCTCTGGTGCGGCTTGGCTTGGCATGTCTAAACTGGTAATGGAAAGACAAATTGGCATGGCACAGTTTGACTCTGCACAGCCAAAAGTGGTAATGGAAAAAGGATACATGTGATCCTCTCACCTCACTCCCCGCCCTAGGAGACACCAGGCTGAGGCCTCAGCTCTGGAGATGGATCTTCAGTTTGCAGCTGTAGCAAGTCGAATTCAGCCAACACAGGCCCCAGTGCCGGAGGTCACAGCAGGCTGGTAGCCAGTGTTAGCTCTAACCTGTGTAACAGCAACAGAAATTTTGCACTGCGGGTCTATTCCCAATCTGCCCTGTTTTCCTACCAGATCAGCAAACTCTCTGTTGCTGCCCTTACACAGGTTAGACTCAGTGCTACCATTGGCCATCAGCCTGCTGTGACCATGGCACATGGATTTGGGCTGGCTGACTTTAGGTTGCTACAGCTGCTAACTTAAACCCAATCAGACAGAGTGTGTAGCAGCCTGGGACGGCTTCTTGTAATTGCTTTCAATGAGAGTGAAGCATTCTGCTCGCTGCTTTTATGTTACTGAGTGCCTTGTGTTTTTCCGCGCTATCAACTTCATGTTTTTGCAGAAGCACTCAGAGCTGAAAAAGCAAGTTGAAAAAAGTTCAACTCAGAGCAGAAAAAGCACCTGATGATGTCACCAGTGTTTTTTCCCATAGTCTAATCAGAGCAACTAAGAAGTGGGCTTTCTGTGGTGGCAGTGACAACAAGTTAGCGGAGCACTGTACATGGATTGTGTTAAGTTGGCTTTAACTAGCTTTCAACATTGCTGTGGGCAGGCTGCAAGAAATATCTAAACTATATGTGGCTTCAAATATTGTCTCAGATGTAACCAACTGTAATTAGGCATGGCAATTGACAGTAAATTGTCAAACTGTCCCCGACTCATCCTAAAATAAGCCTTGATGCTGCCATCTTCCAGGTGAAGCTCCTGGACCAGCAGGTGGTACTCCCTGTGATTTCTGTTCTTTCTGGGGGTCTTATAAACCCACACGGATCTCCATTATTCAGTGACAAATGTACTACACAGGAACAGTCTAATCAGAGCCTGAGCAGGTGCCCTCCACCTATTTCAAACCTGCAAAACAAGCTCTGTCTTACCAGAGCCTAAAATGGCATTCCATGCGAAACTGCCACCCACTCTTCACTCACGCACTGGGGAGTGAGGCAGAGGGGCAGCAGCCACTGGTGCCAGAATACAGGGGACAGCAAGACTTTTTGTTCCCTATACTTTCAGCTGTTATGGAATGGTATCTCTACTATCCTGAACCCACTGGGTTTATTTTTTCTCTCTATGGCCTCTCCTGGGTTCCATATATTTGCTTTTATTCAGGCATCTTAATCTTCCCTATCAAACCCAGCCTACGATAACCTAAATAATGTTTCAGCACACTACATATATTTTAGTATATACTAAAAAGATGGTATCTGCATGGATTATAATGAGTCTGCACATTTTCCCTTGGATAGTAAACTCTGCCACTGACATGCACAGTGCGTTAGCAAATCTCCTTAAATCTCTCCCTAATTCCCTCAGCACTGGAAAAGAGCAATTACACATATTTTCTATCCACACTAGGAATGCATAGGAGACTTGCACCAGATTGGTTGGGTTCTGTCCCAGATCCAGGCATTCTTTGCTCACCTCTTTTCTCACATTTGTTCTCTCTTGTGACTCAAACCGGCTGGGAGCGTTCACACATGTAAAGGTTTAAGAGCTCGGAAAAGGAAAAAAGATTCCACCTTAGTCCCAGTCCTTAAAATAACCCTCCCCCTCTTCTTTCAAAGGTAGGGATAGAACTACACCAACTCCCACACATATTCCTGGCTCAGATTTTTTTTCCCAGCCTGTGGGCTCAAACTTCTCTTCATTGCTTTATCATGCTCAGGTAGAACATTAGAGATGATCTGATGCAATCTCTGGAAAGCACACTCCTCAAGATCAAAAGGATACCCACACATCAGGTATAATTTGGGCAGTCAGGAGACTACAGCGTGAAATCGTATCAAAGTGTATCTACACAACAAAGCTTGGTCTTCTACCATCCCAACTTAAAGGGGTTTTATTCCAAAAAACTAAAAAGAAAAAGTTTCCTGAAATTAATCGGTGAAAATATACTGTCCTCGAGTAACCCCCACAGTCTTATCATCTGTTAACATTTTGATTGATGGCTCTGCTTAAAAAGGTGTCATTGACAAATTGGTGAATGCAGTCTGATCCCTCTGTGTGTTAAGAGAATTTTAACAACCCCTTAGAGGTCAGCAAAGATACCTCAGTAACACTTTTTTTTTTCCTACACGCCTCCTCATGCAGAAACCAATTTGGGACCCGTTCCCATTTCCATTCTATTATTCAAATGTTAAAAGAGTGAATTAATGAGTCTTTCTTCATGATGGGCTGCTGTTGTCTGCATAGCTTAATTAGAATAATCTATCTTCATGGGTCAGGACACACGGCGCCCGACCCTGCTGGAAAATTTCACTGGAAAATGTACCATAAGGAGCTCCACAGGAGTTGCTACTTTTATAGCTTCTGTGAGAAAATTGTGGAGTGAAACTAAAGTTGAATAGAACGTTTTACAGCAGACACGTTGACTTGTCAAACAAAGGTGTAATTGATTGCTGCACTGCAATGCTTGCACAATTGGAGCACTGTTAATGTTATTGGTTCTCCCCGTAAAATGTCTCTGCGGCGAAAAAGGTCTATGTGGCTGTTTCATGTGGGAAAGATAAAGTAATAAAAATGCAAACACAAATGATCATAACTCATTAGTTATTAGTCTGACTTACTTACTGACTAATATCCCCAGAGAGGGTTTATATGTAGGTATTTTCCATCAATCATGGCCACCATCAACCAATCAGAATGACTGTTGGTGCAGACCTGGATCCATATATGTCACAAGGCAGAAGTGGTATATAACCAATTTGTCAGTGTAAGTATGATTACAATGTAATAACAGTCTATAAGTTAGAATTGGCCAACAAGGACTAGTATCAGAAGAAACCAGATTCTTATAGAGCCACGTATTTGAGCAACAACAGGTAAGAAAAACAATTTGTATGAAAAATAATAAACTAAAATAAAAAATGTGCGCACAGAAGAAATGAAATTGTCCCTTCGGTCTTGTAGACCATTCGTTGGGGCTCTTAGTAAGTTACAAGTGCACTTGACCTCAAAAGCGTGTCGAAAGAACGATGCGTGATTGTCTATCGCGAACGAAAAGTTCATCCGAAAGGATGTGTGTGTGTGTCCGTCCTACCACGACCAACCGTCCAGCAGGGAATGTGTAGTTGAGTGTGTGTGTATCTTAATCTTCTCCAAGGTTCTTGGTTTAGCTCGCCATCTGGAATGATCTGGAATCTTGGACTGGTCCTCGGATTCGTCCCATACAAAAACCTGACCAAAAGTCGCATGTGTCTATCACTTTCTAATCAATAAAGAATTATTAAAGGCTTCCATGTCAATGACACGTGTAAAACATTGCATTAAACCTTATAAATCAGTTCAAATTCAAGTTGTACAACAGTATTCAAGTTTCAATATTCAAGTACAAGAACTGTAAACATTCAAAAACTCTCATAAACAGATTTAACTATTCATAGGATCAGTATTTCAGTAGTAACTGATAATATATCATAGTAAGCAACCATTCACATTCACATACTGTCCCATAACTAAATTGGTATAAAATGAAATAACATCTCATACAGCTTATCACAGCCAAAATTACATTACATAAAGTGCAAATAAAATTTAGCAAATAACATTAAATCTTCATATGAAGTCAGCTTTGATCAGGGATATTAAAATACTGATGTGCTTAGTTACTCCTCCTGCACTATTGGCCTACTAGCACAATGGAGAAGCTGCACTAAAAATTAGCCTCCCTATCACCACTAACTCACAATTGAAATGCATTAAACTCCTTCACAACAGCTTGCATTATAAAATGAAATATTAAATTATTCCCCTCTTTGATTTGGCATTAGAAAGTACTAAATCAAATCATTTCCTCCTTTAAATTGGCACTTAACAGTATATCAATATAAACAACACATACCATATGTTACTGGCACTTACACACTCTAAACATTACACACAATTGTTCACTCCCGTTCACAGCTCACCCTAGTAGGTTTTCATACAGCTAACCCATTAAGCCTCTTAATAGGGATGTAACGATACCAGAAACTCACGATACGATATTATCACGATAAAGAGTCCACGATACGATATATATCACGATATTTATACAAGGGGGAAAAAGAGAAAATTTATTGTTAAAAATAGCTATTTTATTCAAAAATAGTGCATGTACACTGTACAGCATGTTATTTTTAACTTGGAAGCGTATCATAAACAAATCAACACACAGTTGAACATGTGCTTCTATTTCCCCCCTATTACTGCTAGGCAGGCAGACATTAAAGTGCCATAACAAAGTCATGTCAATTAAAACTATAGTGACAGAATATGAAAATGGAAACATTCAGTATTTTTTAACCTACTCTGAACAAAAGTAGTGTAGTACTATTACTAGAAAGTCATCTGAATGACATCAAATTATGAGGATAGAGTAGTCTTAATATTCATCAAATATACAGAACTTAGAACAATCAGACCCTGCAACAACAACAAAATTAACAAATTAGAAATAATGTAAACTCAATAACACACAATCCCTCACTCACAGATACACAGAGAGACAGAGAGAGAGAGAGAGAGAGAGAGAGAGAGAGAGAGAGAGAGAGAGGGAGAGGGAGAGGTGGGTAGAGATGTGTGTAAAAGAAAACCAAAATAAATAAAGCCCAGCCATTTCCCTGGAAGTCATAGAAAAACTCAAAAACACACATTCACTCAGTTTGTTCACGCCAGGTTGACAATCTTGACATCAAGGAGACCCTAACACTTTCTCAGAACAGGAGATGAGGAGAGGAAAGCTCTGGTCCTGCGCTTTCATGTGATATGCGTGGCATTTCTGTGCGACCCTGCATTCGCGAGTAATCCATCCAAAAGTAATGTGTGTGCAAAGCTGTATGAATGCTTTGTTATACATTATTTTGTGTGCAAAGCTGTATGAATGCTTTGTTATACATTATTTTAGTGTAACTTTATCATTTTTTTCCCGCTGTGAACACATTGGACTACCGACTGCTTGGTCTTGTCGGAAAGCCACAATTCTGCTGTTTCACGTGATATGCGTGGCTTCTCGCTATGACGAACGGTCGCGGAGAAAATCCACAGAGAACAATCAATCTCCTTACTTTTATTCGCTGTTTCCTCCGGTCACGCACGGGTCAGAGTCGGAGGCTGAGAGGCTGAACTGCACGAGTCTGCTCTCACCTGCGCTTGCAGTTGCATGCAAAGGATTATGGGGAATGTAGTCGCACAGTCATATTACCGGCTCTGTAGGAGAACGCAGCTATATAACTACCGTGGCATTCCCACGACGGTATCGAGAATTTATTTTATCGCGACACTGCGAAATTCGACATATCGTTACATGCCTACCTCTTAATGACCTCGCCTGGAAAGTAGACGAGAGCAGGCGGCCGCAGCGGGGGGCGGTAACAAAAAGCCGCGGTAAAGTCGGACAGTTTCCCGACAGTTTCCAGCAGCCTTCAGTCCGTACAGGAAGTCACAGACACACTAACATCCTGTCTGGAATGATGTCAATTCATTAAAAAAGTGATCAGACCCATATATCAGTTCATTTTCAGTCTCTAGTTGTTTTAATTATCATAGATTAATTTATTAAAATGCTTTAAAGGTGATCTGTAGTTTATGTTCAGGGTTTATCCTCCATTTTACATTAACTCTCCTGTAAATCAGCATCATATCAGTTTGACCTGTCCCCTCAACTACACAGGCTGAATAAACTGTGCTTGACTATAAGGTTCATATTTTCAGAGGAAAAAAATACAAGACAACAGCTTTCATTAAGGCTCAGTCAGACACAGTCAGGGCTTCACATCTGTACACGTTATTTTAAGAATCCTCACATCCCACTGACCACCAGTCTCTGTGTTGCTAAATACTTCAATAATTACAAAAGTCCAGTGTTAATATACAGTAGACTCTGTATTAGGGCTGTCAATGAATATTCTAAATTCGAATTTGAAAAAAAAAAAATGGACCTTCGAATGTGAAAATTGATATTCGATTGTGGAGGGAAAAAAAACACCACCGCAGCTGTCCTCTTTGTGAGTGGGCGTTGGCCTGGGCCGCTGCACTGAACGCACTGCATACGCCAGGGCCACACCGCCCGCGGAAGTGCTGCGAAGCGCAGCGCACCGAAATTCTCGCGTGGGCTGGAGCACTTCCGTTCACATCAGACGCGCATTTCTCCACGCGGTTCTGCTCCCAGCTGTTGTCTCCGTCACCCGGCTTGACACATTCGCTCGCGGCTCACGCAGAAAATAGACCAGACGTCGAAACGATCACTGCAGGGCACGAGCTGGCCATGGAGCTGCACGGCGCGGCGACACAATCGGTTAACATGGGTGCCGAAAGGAAACTGGCTTCGCTTTGAGGCGCTTCGGGGCTAATCACAGCGCTTCCGCGGGCGGTGTGGCCTGACGGTTCAGAGAGGGGGGGCGAGCAAGAGGTCCGCGGTCGTTTATAACGTAATGTTATAGATAATTGTTTTATGTGTTTTAATGTGTAGGTATGTAAATGTTTTCAAAGATGTTTATGTTGAAATAAAAATACCTACAAGTAGTTATGTTTCCTTGTATTAATACATATACAAATATGTTTCCTTGTATTAATACATATACAAATATGTTTCCTTGTATTTTTTTGTTTGCCCTCTTGTGGACATAATGTGGAAAAAAAAAATTTGAATGGTTCGAATCTATGAGTTATTTTTAGAAGGAATATTCGAACGTCATTTTTGAGCAATTTTGACAGCTCTACTCTGTATAGTTTATGATGAATGTAGGCCTATGTAGTCTCTGACAACTAAACTTCACCATCAGTCATATGTTTTCTGTTCACAGAATAAACCTTGTCTAAAATTCAACAAAAATGTAGTTTATCTAAAACGTCATCTTGTTGAGTCCATTTCTAAACCAATCAGCTGTTAGATCAGGTGAGCATGTCAAGAGAAAGAAAGAAGAAAGGTACAAAGTTTTGGATGGACAATTGAAAACCGGGTTAAAGAAAGTAGGATAGCTGATAAAAATATGAGTAAAACAGTTCCACTTTCTATTGTCCCACCTTGGACACTGGAAGAGGCAATTATCGATTTGAGATTACTAAAGAAAGAAAAATGGAAAAGTGTGAGTGTGAGTGAAGTGAACAAATATATAAATAGAAAATACAGTCAGTTTATTAAAGTATATACAGATGCATCCAAATCAGGACAAAACAGAGTAGGAATAGCATTTGTAGTTCCAGATTTAAATATTGTATTGAATAAAAGAGTCAATGATGATTTAGCAATATACACAGGAGAGCTACTGGCCATTCATATGGCATTGAACTGGGTACATGAAGTCAGACCAGGTAAAGTGCTTATAGCATCAGATTCCAGTAGTGCATTGGTCAGTATAAAACATGTTCAGTCAGATATAAGACAAGATATAATATTCGAGATAGCACATATATTACAGGGAATAAAGAGAGCAGGAGTAGAGATCAAGTTCATTTGGGTTCCAGCACATATAGGATTTGAGGGGAATGAACTGGCCGATAAGTATGCCAAGAGTGCAACAAGAAAAGAACAAATATCAATGGTTGTAACATACAGTAAAGCCGAGATTAAAAGTATAGTAAAATCAGAGATGAAGAAGAAATGGCAGAAGCAATGGGACAGAGAGAGCAGAGGTCGACATTTTTACAATATACAAAGGAATGTTGGAGAAATGAGAGAATGTCATAGGAGCAGCAAAGAAGAAGACATCATATCACGCATGAGATTTGGTCATACGGGGTTAAATAGCACATTATTCATAATACAGAAACATGAAACAGGAAATTGTGAACATTGTGAGTCAGGAGAAACTGTAGAACATATCCTCTTCCAGTGTCCAAAGTACCAAACACAGAGAAACACACTCAAAGCAGCATTTAAGAGAAATAAGATACCGTTTAATGTAGCAGATATATTGAGGAGAAACTCAGGGGATGTTGTATTTGGAGAGATTTTTAGGTTTTTGGAAGCAACAGGGCTTGTAAAAAAAATTTTATACATAGTATATTCTGTTCCACACTCCAGTCCAGAAGGTGGCGGTAATGCACCTGAAAAGTTGTTTGCCAACCGCCATAAAAAGAAAGAAGAAGAAGAAGAAGAAGAAGAAGTAGTAGTAGTAGTAGTAGTAGTAGTAGTAGTAGTAGATCAGGTGAGAGCCAGGCGGTGCAGTCGGTGGAGAGCAGCTGCAGCGCCTGGCTCTAAAAACTGCGGCTGCCTCGCTCTCGTGGTTTTATCGCCGTCCACTTTTGTAATACGTTAGAGCAAGTCGGGATGAAGTCGGACACAAAACTAACCGGCATGCATTGTGCGCCGATCGCCGTGATCGAATCTGCGCAGGCCTGGCTAATCTCGAACGAACCTGTTAGCAACTAGCATTAGCAAGCGTTTAGCCGGTGAATAGCTGGTCTTACCGATGTATTTAGGTTCCTGTCCAACCGGCGTCTGGACTCCTGATGAACGACACGTCACCGTGCTGACAGTAAACACGTAAGCTGGCTTTAGCTAACTTTTATTATCAGAAATAATTCCGAAACTCTCTTCTCATAACGGACCGCTGCTTCTCGTTGCCGTGAATGGAGTCAAACAGGAAGTAGTAGGGGAGCGAGCCGCCTGAACCTGACTCCTCAAGCTGCTCTTGATTGGCTGCAGTTAGGTATTATTGGATCAGATGGCTGCTTCTCCTCAAGTTTAGTTGAGTGAACGATGCCTTCAATTACAGCTGGGAAATACATATTTAACATTTAAACATCTGAAAATAAGATAAAATAATACTTTCTCTCTTTTCTCTTCTTTTAGATTTTGATTTTATAGCTTGGTTAACCTGGATTTACACCCAGGTTACAGGTAGCTTTTATGTGTTTAGCCTTGCTGTGTGTTTTTATATTGTGCTGTGCTTTGATATGTTGCTGTGTTTTGTCTTGCATGTTTTTATTTTGCTCAGTTTTACAATTTCTATTTATATGCTTTTATTTTATAAGTGTGTGATTGGTGTGATTTTGGTAAGTTTTACTCCCTGCTGTTGTCTGACTCAATTAGTGCCAAATACCTGCACCTGGTAGAAAGTCTCCTACTGATTGAGAAGGTAGCCACCCAACCAGACAGGATTGTTAAGTACTACACCCAAAGAGGTGGCGGAGGGTCTTAAGCAATGAAAATGTGGAAATAAATAGGCTAAGGTGTGTCGGATGGAGGGAGGGAACAGCCTGAGAGGATGGCTTCAGGGCCAGCACCAAGCAGAGGAAACTCGAGGGAAGCAGCCTGAGGAGACGGCAGCGAGGCAAGACCACACAGCACCGGAAACAACATGGCAATTAGCAGTCCAGGGGTGGTCCAGTGCATCACAACTATCAGGCAGAGTTGAGAGCTCTCCCTGATTAAGTGAGTTTCCCCTTCTGCTCCACTTGGGTTTAAGTGAGTAATGGTGCTGTGGACGCGTGACTGCCAGCTGTCTCACAGGTTGCCTGTGAACGCATGGACTTCTGACACGGAAGAGTGGAGCTACAGTGTTGCGACGCCATATTGGCCAGAACCTACTGCCTGATACAACATAAGACTGAGATAATGACAGCTGATTATTTTTTAATCCTAGAGCTGCTTCCCTAGACATTATTATGTGTGCCTTTCAATATTTTTTTATGACTACTGCATTGTATCTTTGGCAGATAGTATTTTAGTATTTTAACTCATTGTTTTTAGGGTCTTATCAACACCACTACTGAGTTTTTAGCAGCTGTAGCTATTTTAATTTTTATAATAAATTATTTTTTCCAGCTTAAGCTGGACTCCTTGGTGTTGCTCTCCACCTGATTTTAAAGCAACTTGGTATACCCTACCCACGCTTACATATAGAGTGCGGACAACTTCCATGTAGAATTGTATTTGAGATTGTTTCTAGTCAAGCAGTCTTTTTTTGTTTTGTTGTTGTTTGTTTGCTTTGTTATTTTTTTGCTTGTCAGTGTGCAGTGCAGTGTATGTCCGAAGACATTTTGGTCCCCAGGTTTTATTGCAGAGTGAGTGCTCTTGACTTTGGTACAGACGGCTGCAGACTTGATGCAGCGGCACAGCGGAGGAGAAGAAACTTTCCACTGTAGCTGCAAGATTACATTATTTTCTCTCTTCTGCTCGAAAGTGGTGAATTTACAGCTCGCAAATATTTAATATGACACAGTTTCTCGCTTTTGTTTGATATGTGGTGTCAGCAAAAAATGTTTCATATTTCTTTATTTATTTGATAGAGACGAATTTAACATAGTTCTAATACAAAGTATGACACTGATGTGTTGCACAGAGAGTTTATAGCTGTTGCCCTTGGTTGGGCCTTTATATGGAGGCCTTAAATGTTGTTGTAAACGGCTTTAAACGGCTTTAAACATTATAAAACCACAATACACTTTAAACATGGAGGGCATAATAAAATACATATACCACAATTCACATACAATACACACACCACAGTACATATACCACAATACATACATCACATCATAAACCAAAATTCATCTACAACAACTGACATACCACTATACACATACCACAATAAATATACTGCAGTACACATATCACAATACACCAATACACACACACAAATTATGTGACATATGCCACATACATCATGTAACTTATGTCCCTAGTGTAGTATGCAACACATACTAGCACACTACATTGTTCTTAAAATTGTTTGATTGACCCTCGGTTTTTATAATAGTTGGTATGGAGTCAACAGTCCAAATAGTGTTGGATAGTAAACAAATACTAGAAAGATGGCAATACCCTGCTGTTAAAAATGGTATCATACCCCATTTTACCGATACTTTAGGAATGAGAGTGTTTTAATAACAGCTGTATTTCCCATTTCACATACATACTGCAATAAGACCTTTCCACATTTAGCACAAATAATGCTTCTGCAGGTGATGGTCACTCGCCTGCATTTGCTGGCTGTATGTTTATTCACATGTAACTAACACACCTGTGTCTCAGAGGAGTTCTGATCCTGCTCCTCCATATTGACTCCAGCAGATGGATACTTCGTCTATCAACAGAACATCTTTTTGCCCTTGGATGGTCAATGGGCAACATGCCGACTGGCTAATGACAGGGTCAGATTTTGTGCTCGTAACTTGTAGCCTTTCACTTCAGGTTCGCATTTACAGATAGGAAAGTTGTGTGTCTGTCTTAAAGACTTTGTGAAACCTCATAATTATAAAGTATTCCTGCACAAATTTTAGTAAAAAAAATGCACAAAATATTTTTGCAGCTACAAAACTTTTTCACATGTGCGAAAACATATTTCTAACAGCTCCAAAACATAATCACACAATCACAAACTTGAATTTGTAAGAGAAAACATTTGTGACCATCATTTCACAAGCCCAAAATATTAATGACTCCTTTTTTATTTCCATATATGTGAAGTCACACAGTCTCTGTTATAATGAGGCACACCACCATTAGCTATTAAAAAAAAAAACAGGCAAGAGAAAGGGCTTATTTGGGTTGGGTTTGTAATTCTAGTAATTTTTTTCATGTTTTATTGTTTATTATAAGCTGTTTTTAGAGCTACTCTCTTTAGTAAACCATCCTGATGTCTTGTGGATGGTTATTTCTAAAACTTGAGCAGCGTTTTCAACCCAGTCACCAGGGCAAATGTTGGCATTGTACCATAAGCACTGATTTATATTTCTTAATAAATCAGCACCTTATATTTATATGTCACTCTGGAGTGGTAGTTTGGTCCCAGTGGCATGCTCAGCTGCCTTCACCACTCGCTGCAGGTCCATCCTGTCTTCTGCTGTGTAGCTGCCAAACCACACAGTGCAGCAGAGGGTCGGGAGGTCTATCAGCAGTTGTTGTGGTAATTGGGCCTGTTTCAGCTTCCTAAGAGAATAAAGTCTCTGCTGGGCCTTCCTCACCTAGTGAGAGATGTGTGTGGACCAAGTGGGGTCTGATGAGATGTAGACTCCGAAGACTTTGAAACACTCCACCCTCTCTGCCTCCCCCAGTATGCAGAGGGCTGACTGCTTAATGTGCTGTGTCTATTACCATCTCCTTTGATTTTGTAGTGTTAAGTGGTGTTATGGAAACACCACTCTGCCAGATGTTGTACCTCCTGCCTGTAGGCTGTCTTGTTATTGTCAGTTATCAGTCCTACTATAGAGGTGTAGTCAATAAATTAAACGATGATACTGTAGGAGTGAATAGGGAGCAGTTGTGTGTGCAGAGGGATTAGAGGAGAGGACCAAGGACACACCCCTGTGGGTGTTGACAAGTATGGCCTTCCATCCGGACATTCTGGGGTCTGTTGCTTAGAAAGTCCACTGTCTAAGCCCAAATTGCTCAGTTTTTCAACCAGTTTGTGAGAGATTATGGTGTTGGATGCAGAACTTCAATAAACAAACAGCATCCTCACATATGTGCTCTGCTGGTCTGGATGTGTAAGGGCTGTGTGCTGAGCTGTTTCAGCTGTCGTGTTGATCTGTTGGTCTGATATGCAAATTGATGTTGGTCCAGGTCCGCAGGTATGGCAGCTTTGATGTGAGAGAGAATCAGTCTCTCAAAACACTTTGTGATGATGGGGGTTAGCGTATCGGGACAACTGTGGCTGACTTAGGGCAGTTGGGGTCTACAGCCTGCTCTAGGGAGAGGCTGAAGATGCTAATAAATACCTTTTCTAACTGGTCTGGACAGGCCTTAAGTACTCGTCCAGAGACTCCATCTGGTCCAGCTGCTTTGTTGATGTAAACTCTGCACAGGGTGAATCAGACCTGATGTTGGTGTTGCTGTATCGTCTGTTCCTTTCCATGAAATACAGGATGGATGTTGACTTCTCTGTCCTGGCAGTTGAAACGAGCTAAGAATTGGTTTACTGTGTCTGGTAGAGTGTTGTCGCTGAGGCCCGAAGCTGTGTGACTGTCCTTGTAGCCAGTGATCAACTGGGAGATGTTGTTGTTAAAGTGCTCCTCTATGCAATGTTTGTACCTGCGCTTGGTTTCTCTGATGCTCCTCTTCAGTCTCCCTCTGCGTCTTCATGACCCTCCGGATAGCTAGGTTTTAAAAGCAGAGTCCTGCCCGTGCCCTTAGCAGAGCTCGTACTTTGTACTGTGATTTCTGGTTGGGAAACACTTTAATAGCCTTTTTTGTTGTCACATTAGCTGCACAAATGTTTATGTGAGAGAGGACGGCTGATGTGTCCCTCTAGATCTGCATCTTCAGCAAATATACTCCAGTCCCTGACATCAAAGCAGTCTTGTAGTGCTGAGGTGGCTTCCTTAGTCCATACTTGACCTGTTTTGAAAGATGGCTTCTGTCTGCATAAGCGGTTTGTATGCTGGGATGAGAGACATGGACATATGATCTGAAAGTCCAAGGTGTGCTAGTCGTAGGCTGACCAAACGTCCTCTTTTCCCTGGACATGTCCACTTTTTACGTCCCGTCCGGGGCGTCCGGGTTTTTTTTTATAAATTGATGATAATGTCCGGTTTTCTGTGTGTGTGTGTGTGTGTGTTAGAGTGCATATCTCTGTCCGAACCCGAACTGAGCCCGTGATTATTTAATGACCAAAGCACTGAGTTTGTGTCACACAGTTGTTATGGTTACAGGCTATTTAACAGGCCGGGCGTGCGCCGTGGGTGCTCTGCGGAGAGGGAGACCTCCGTGTTTGAGAAGGGAGCGGGAGGCGGGAGGTCTGACGCTTCCAGCGAGGGGAGAGGGAGAAATATAACAAAATAAGATAAAATAGGAAAACTTGTCTCCCTCTTTTATTTTATTTTCAGCGTTTAATCAAGGCGGAGGCGGGCGGC
>NC_065513.1:9440193-9484750 GCF_006386435.1 Epinephelus moara
AATTTTCTATCCATACATATAAACTTTAAATATATTAAAATTATAAGGCATCTTTGAGTAAACTGCGAGTATCATTTAAGTAGGCTATGTCGTGGCCGGGCCGAGTGTCCTCTTTTTTGGAAATCAAAATATGGTCACCCTATGCTAGTGGGGCAGCTTTGTAGGCGTCTGGGATGTTAGTAAAGACCTGATCTCGTGTATTACCCTCTTGGAAAGTTAACATTTATGAAAAATAACAATACTGTCTGGGTGTGCTGGCAGGTGATAGTTGATGGTATTCTGTTGCTGCTCTAACGCTAGCCTAGTGTTAGATTGAGGTGGCACATCAACAGCTGTTATGATGACTGATGTAAACTCCCTCAGCAAGTAAAAAAGTCGTGAACAGTGTGTGTCGATAACTCTGGTATCAGAACACCAGTTGTTGTTGATGTGAATTTAAAGTCCTCCTCCTCTGCTCTTACCGAAGTGAATAGTCCTGTTAGCGCTGTAGATGGTACAGCCTGTTAGTTTGTACTGTACTGTAGATGCGTATATGACACTATGACCAGAGAACATAAAATGACGCATAAAACAAATGAACTGCAAAAACACGAAGAGTACCGAGCCACTGTGCTTGACTGTGCAGCTATCTTGTAACTTGCGTCTTGTGTCAGTAACAAGGATAATATGAACACAGATCATAGGCTAAATGCACAGATCAGCACAGAACCCCCCTGGCTGTGAGACACTGCTGCTATAAAGAATGCAACATAACAGTGTAGGCTACGTGTGGGGGGTGTGGGGGGTGTTAGTTAACACGTAGTTATGTTTAGACACAAATACCAATTGGATATATATATATATATATATATATATATATGAACAGTGGTCTGCTGTGTTGCCTAGGTGTCACACCATCCACTATCCCCTCTTCCTGATATAAAAAAAAAAAACTCAGTTCATATACAGGTACTCTGGGCTCTGTTACTACATGTTGAAAAATATGTCTGAAATGAACAAATTTAACATATCTGTGGTTTGCAGAAAAGTACAATGCAAACATTTTTTTTCTGGCAACTGGGCTGGTGTTTTAGAAAGGAGCCTTTACTGTGTCAGATTTGTTATCATGGGACAGGAGACATTAGAGCTGCGCTCACATAGAATCAGGCAGCACAGAAGATCTATATAATCAACACAGTTTCAAGGTGAACACTCAAGATTAGTGTCACCATGACACTGAATAATGGCCAAAAAAGGGTTTTTGCAGAACGATATGACCTTTGACCATTTGAATATAAAATGTCATCACTTCTTCATTTTATTTGTGTATATATATATATATATATATATAAATACATATATATGCTGCTGGAGTGCAGCAGATGATGGCAGCACGCAGCAGTGCAGCGGCTACTTTAGCTCCCGGTAATAAACTTTATTAGCTCACAACTATCTCCCGATGTGAATAAGCGTGTGAGAGGAGGGTGTGTAGTGAGGTATAGGTCTTCTGAACTCCTTATTTAATAAAGACATTTGAGTGAAATTTTGTCATAATTAGTGTACAAACTTTTGAGTATTGGCCAAAAACATATTTTGTGAGGTCATATTGATCTTGACATTTCACCATCAAGGACATGATGGTCAAACGTCAAGGCCTTCATGAGATATTACATTCACAAGAATAAGACGGATGTAGCGACTTTGACCTTCACCAAATTTTAATCAGTTCATGAGATACTAACATCACAAGAATGCAACACACAAGGTCAGTGTGACCTTTGACCACCAAATTCTAATTGGATCATCCTTGACCCAAAGTGGACATTTTTTCCAAATTTGAAGAAATTCCCTCAAGGTGTTCCTGAGATAACATATTCACAAGAATAAGTGGGATGCAAGGTCACAGTGACCCTGACCTTTGACCAAACAAATTTGAATCTCTTCATCCTTGAGTCCATGTGATCGTTTGTGCCAAATTTGAAGAAATTCCCTCAAGGTGTTTTTTATATACTGCGTTCATAAAAATGCAATGTACATAGTCACAGTGGCCTTTCCCCACCAAATTCCAATTGGCTCATCCTTGACTCAAAGTGGCCATTTTAGCCAAATTTGAGGAAATTCCTTCAAGTTGTTCTTGAGATGTTGTGTTCATGAGAATGAGACACTGGGGGTGTCATAGGAGCTGTTTTTCTTGACTTAAGAAAGGCGTTTGACACTGTGAATCATCAGATCTTATTAACTAAGCTGTCATATTTTAACTTTTCTGTAAAAGCACAGCAATGAATAGAATCATATATTGGGCAGAGGAAACAGTGTGTTAGAGTTCATAATACAACATCCACAACTTCTGAAAATAATCTTGGTGTACTGCAGGGCTCGGTCTTGGGACCACTTTTGTTTAGTCTGTACATTAATAACCTGCCCAATTGTTGTCCATCAAATGTAGCTTTCCAGATGTATGCTGATGATGCAGTTGTGTATGTGCACGCTAAAACAAAATGCCAAGCTGCACAAGAGTTATCAGCAGCTATGTCTAATGTGTCCAACTGGCTGAGACTTTCCCATTTACATCTCAACGTGTCAAAAACTGTTTGTATGTTCTTTTCTAAAAAGGCAAATGTTGATGTGGCTGCTGATGTGCTTGTCCATGGAACAAAACTTGAAGTCGTACAGGAGTTTAAATATCTAGGAATTATTATTGATTCACAGCAATGCTTAGCTAAGCTTAAAATAATTTATAAAGACAAACACAAACATGTCAACCAGAGCAGGGTCTAGAGGTGACTGTCTGGTCCCTTTCAGGAAAAGTGTTTTTGGGCAGTCAGTTTTTTCATATCGAGCATCTCACTCATGGAACACGATACCAAGTGACATACATGACTTATCAACCCTTACATCTTTCACTAAGCATCTAAAAATGTGGTTATTGGAGAATCAAAGCTGCAATCACAATGAATCCTAAGAGCCATTGGATCTGCTGTATTGTCATGTGTACTGGATGTAAATGATATTTGTATTGTTTTTTGTGTATCTGTCTGGTTGTCGGGGATGTTGCTGGTGACAAGCCAGTCTAGTGACCTTGTATGCTTACATACATTTGTTATGTATGCAAATTCTGTGAAGTAGTGCGTACATAATTTTACCTATGTATGCTAACCTGTGCAATAACACCTGCACACACACGTCTGTGTGTGCAATATACAACAGCACTTCAAAACTTAAGCACTTTAGCACTTAAAGCACTTTAGCAATCTAGCACTTTAACACTTGATAATCCAAATTCCTATGGTCACTTTATTCTGGTCTGTTAGGAGTGACATGGTTTATTGTCTGTCTAGACTGTTTATTGTACCTTTCATTCTTAATGTCATTGTATTTTTCACCTTTTATTGCTATTGTATCTCTGCTTTATTGACTGTACATTAACATTACATCAACCTGCCCAGGGACAAAGGATGGAAATTAGCCAATGGCTACAACCCTACATATTTACATGCAAGTGTCTATTAATATGTACTGTCCCTGTTATTTTAAAAAATAAAATAAAATAAAATAAAAAAAATATGCAAGGTCACAGTGATCTTGACTTTGGACCACAAAAATCCAACCAGTTCATCTTTGATTCAAAGCGAACATTTTCGCCAAATTGGATAAAATTGTCTTGAAACATTTCTGAGATAAAGCGCTCATGAGAATGGGCCTTTGCCTTGTGTGAAGGAGCTACGTAACATCTGACTATAAATTCAGTTGCAAAGGATTGCAAAAAGTTAATTTTAACTTTGAACTGCAATGCCATCTACTGTTACCATTGCCAGTATTCTCTTTGGGCCTCACCTAATTTTACCGTCCTACTCTTGTTCACTAAAATGACACCAGGTTGGCTTTCAACCATCTCCCTGAATCCATGTGAAGGCAACATGAGACATTAAGTTATTGCACTGTAATGTAATATAAGAAGTTACTGTGTGTTCTTGTCTGTTTCTGCAACAATATTTTGGTGTTTTAAGTACATTAGGGCTGGTCACTTATATTATTATATATGCATGATACAGTACAATAAATAACTTAAGTAATTAACTAACCAAATTATTATTTCAGATTAAACATTGCAAGGCATGATATGTTATTAAAACAACAAATTAAGAGAACTGTGCTGTGTTGCCTTGGTGGTGGTAGTGATTTTAAATTGCTTTCTGCTTTTCCCATCTTAAAGCTGGTGGGTGACATGTTAAAAACATTAATTACTGTGATTATAATAACATACTATACAGACAGACTATAATTATTGTAAACAAGAAATAAAAGCAACACGATACAAAGCAGTTTGTGTAGTTGCAAGTGTCTTTTAATCTTTTCTCAGACACAATAGAGCACATAACCCAGAGCACAAGGGGACTAGAGGGTGTATGAGAGGTGGACTTCCTGTGATGAAGGAGAAATGACTGATCCAAAGTAACCTTTGGACAGAAATGTTAATACTCCGGCTGAGCAAAAGCATTTCATTGGAGTTTTTTTTTTTTCCCAGACTTGCAATAACAAATCCTACGTGCACTTCTTATTTGC
Organism: Epinephelus moara; assembly: GCF_006386435.1. Lineage (NCBI taxonomy): Eukaryota > Metazoa > Chordata > Actinopteri > Perciformes > Serranidae > Epinephelus > Epinephelus moara. Next base: position 9,444,736 of record NC_065513.1, read on the forward strand.
AATATTAAAAAACACATTTCTATAAATTATTGTTAATGTCATCAGCGGTGGCATCTCTCACATCAGCTGGCGGCTCTGACATCAGCCAGCAACAGTTCGTTTTCAGTCTGTGATGTTTTGTGATGATTTTTTTCTCTTTCTCCGCAGTATGTATCTCCTGCACGATGTTCAAGTCATGTCAGCTGTCAATAAACTTAGAGGTCTCTGCAAAATAAAGCGCTTTAACAACATGAGTCAAAGCTACATTTTGATCAAACACAGTTCTGCAGTTGACACAGCACTGGAAATAACAGTAGAAGAAATCACTTATACTGTAAACAGATAGCAATTACAAAGTAATCTGATCCACAACAGTAATATATTATTCAGTTATAATTTTCCCCATGGTTCTCATTTATACAACACTGGCTTTAAAGTCAACATCTTTAATTTCTTAACAGGACATGTTAGAAAGAAGAATGCTACATAAGCTTCGAATAAGATATACGAATATATTTATATATATATATAAAGCTGAATTACCCTTTAAAACACTCCACAATATCAATATTCTTTTTATAAGATCCATACCAGTTATGGTTCAGTCCATTTTATCTTATCTACCGACACATTCTACAAGACTCTGTAATGGGACAGACTCAGTACATGTTTGACTCTCAACAGCAGTGTTAAATTTCACTTATGCAACCTCCCTGAGATGAAGACCATACTGAAGTGAAAGCATCTTAACCAGAGGAATTATCTATAAGCCTATAACACTGACCACATACAGTAGACTATATGTGCTGCATTACAAAGCAAAAGAAAAATTAAAATTTGTGGAAGACAACGTGGCTTCTAATATTTGTTTGACTTGGGTGGAACCAATTTTGGTTGTTGTTTTAGTTTATCTTAACTGAAGTCTCATTTTTGTAGCTTTGGACATCATTTCTGTTGGTAACAATGTCTTCACCAAAGTCATTGCTCAGATTTGGGTGCATGGTGCGATTGCTCCGGCTAATTTGGACAAGAAACATGAGTCGTCAGCAGCACAGTTGTTAGAAGAAAATGTTGGCATTGTACATTTCAGCAAACCATGTATACGCTACGTTTGCACATTTCATACACATCATATCAACATTTATAAACTGACGTAGTGTACGAGCTGACTTTGTCATCGAAAGGTGTAGGGGATGGTGAGACGCCTGCCAAGGTGCAGGCCGCTGTTTATGACCAACAAACAAAAAAAGTGGTTGTGTTTTAGCCAGTCAGTGCTTTGTTTCCAGCAGCTCTTTAGGGACCAAACATGGGTGTTTTTAAGTGAACCGTCCCTGTGTTTCCAGCAGCTAAAGTGGACGTTTCCTGCAACCAGTCGCTGTTTCCAGCAGCTAAAGTGGCTGCTTTGTTGTGCCCCATCACTGTGATCCAGTAGACAATGTGGGTGCTTTGTTTCCACCCCATCACTGTGTTCCCAGCGGCTAACGTGGGTGCTTTGTTTCCACCCCATCACTGTGTTTCCAGTGGCTAACATGGTTGTTTTGTTGCAACCTGGCGCTGTGTTTCTAGTGGCTTTTTAGGGACCAAACAAAGTTGTTTTGTGACGAACTTTTGCTGTGTTTCCAGTGGGCATACTGTAAACACTTTGGCTAAAATGTCCACATCCAGCAGTGGTTTTTGTGTCCAAACCCAACCAAATTTTAACCACAGTGTATTTTCAACATATCCACTACATAATAATGTGCAAATATAATGTATTCATGGTTTGCTGATGTACAGTTTTTTTCTGGTGGTGGGCTGGTCAGATTATCAGTCAGGTTGTAAACAAGCAAGCAGTTTAGCCAGATTACCTAAACCACTTTACTTTGAGTCAAAGATGAGCACTGCATGTGTTTCTTGCCTCGCCAGATCTCAGCAATAAGTTAGTGAGTGAGTTATTATTACTTATAAGAATGTTAGCTTAATCTACAAAAATAAATGTAATAATGTGATAATATCCTTTAAAGCTTTAAAAATTATCTTCTGTTTCTGTGTAGATGCAGACACATCTTATTAATTCTACCACAGTCACAGACAGAAGTCAAGCCCATAGAAGATAATACCATTACAACATATAAGATAAGAGTCCCACCGGTGTCATTATTGCCATCAACCCCTTTAAGACACAAGGGGATTTAGCTCCACTGCAAGCACGTATGTAATAAAAGCGTTATAGCTGAGTTGCACTGTGTGTACCATACAGAATCTGAGGGCAAAGAGAATGACTGACTCAAAGTTAAAGCCCACAGTGCTCAATAATGTATACCCCCTCCTTTTAATTTTAAATAAATATGCTGTTTCACTCAAGTAAAAGCAAACAAAAAGAGTTAAAAACAACCCTCATTTTCTCAAGTCAAAATTCCACATACAGTACTTGTGTTGAAAATGAAGTGTAATTTTAGTCCATGCATTTTAGAAAGGCTGCTGTGTATTAGATCCACTGTAATGCTCTCAGTGGAATTGAAAAACACAGCTGCAGTGGAATGTCAAAGGTCAATGATTTAAGAGTGGCCAGCAATGCGGAGAAACTGTTTAAACTGTACTGTATACCGACAGGTGAGAGAGTTGATGCAGTGCTAGAGTGTTACAAAAAAATCTCTTTATTCTCCTCTTCGTCCGGTCTGCTGAAACAGACAGAGTGAAAGACAGAAGAGAGAAAAGATAGAGAGAGAGAGAGAGAAATGATGTGGAGGAGAGCAGAAGCGGGGCAGAGGCAGAAAAAGCAGGGCAAGCTGACCACAGCTTGTCTGACATCAATCCAGTAGTTGGTTTTTATCTTCGGGCCCACGCTCACTGGACACATATCTGATTCTTCAGACTGTTGGAGAAAGACACACAGAGAGGGCAAAGGGTCAGGTTTATCAGTAATACATTGCAAGTCTCATATTCAGAGTCGAATAAGCAATAAGCTATTTATGTAAAAACTGGAATGGCAGTAGTTGTATGCCTCCACCAACCAGACAAGTTGCAGTTTACATTGTCCAGACTTTATGTAGGGAGGACTTCGAAGGAATTTAATACAAGTGTATGTTTTTGCAAAATGTGGATGCTTCACACACAACTTTAACGCGGCAGCACAGAAAATCTATACGATCCGCACAATTTCAAGGTGGAGTGAGATCCAAGATCAGTGTCACCAGTTTAGTATCTGGCCAAATGTCTCCCCTTCTGGGGCGTCGGTGGCTTGGCGGTAGAGCAGGCGCCCCATGTACAAGGCTGTCACCGCAGCGGCCCGGGTTTGACTCCAGCCTGTGGCCCTTTGCTGCATGTCTCTCCCTCTCTCTCTCCCCCCCCTTCATACTTCACTGTCCTATCAATTAAAGGCAAAAATGCCTTAAAAAAATCTTAAAAAAAAAAAAAAAAGTCTCCCCTTCTGTTCCTGAGATGTGATGTTGAGTAATGGCCAGAAAAGGGCCTTTGTCAAATATTATGATGTCTCAGTTTAGTCGACCTTTCGAATGTAAAATGCCATCACTTCTTTATTTTACCCTATTCAACATTTGTGTGAATTTAATTAGGGTATGAATTCTTGAGTTATGGCCAAAAATGTGTTTTGTGAAGTCACAGTGATCTTTGACCTTTGACCACCCAAGTGTATTCAGTTCATTCTTGAGTCCAAGTCCACTCAAGTGCCAAATTTGAAGAAATTCAGTCATTCATTCACAAGAATGGGACGGATGTGACGTTACTTTGTCCAAGTGGATGTTTGTGCCAAATTTAAGGGAATTCATTTGAGGCTTTACTTAGATACCATGATCATAAGAATGGGACGAAAGAATGTACAGATGTACGGACATATGGACAGACAACCTGAAAACATCATACTTCTGGCTACAACTGTTGCGTCCTATTAGCCTTATTTACAAATAGTATGTCATGGATTTAGGCCTGTCACGATAATGAGATCACTGACTTATCATACGATATATGGACATCAACTCGATCATTTTGCTGAACTTGATTATTGTCAGTTGCGTTTACATGCGTGTTTGTTTACATAAGAATATCATCATAATTTTAGCAAACATGATGCCGGAATAAACAGCAGGGTTTTCCCAACCAGCATAAGACCTGAGCACTGTGATTCTCCCTTTTTTTTTACCACCTCCACATACTTGCGTGAGTTCAAAGAAAAACAAAACAACTCTTCAAAGACAACATGGCACAGCTCACAGGTTGCCTGCAGCTGCACTTTAAGTGTAAAAGACGCACGGTCCTGATTGTCACTGGCTTGCAAACCCCTGGTAAAGAGCCAAAAAGTCCGCCATTTGTAGTTTCACCCTGCAACAACTTCGTCTTCCACTCCATAAATCCACCAGTAAACAGCCCAGCTCTTAGGCTGTCCCACACTGCAGCACATCAGCCAGATCATGGAGGTAACTGTGGTGTTCCTGAGGCTACTTTCAGCTTGTCTAATGGAAGGAGGCATACCTTGGTTTTTGTTTGTTGGCCAAATTTTGTAGCAAGTCTCAAACTGAATATTTTTTGGGCTACTCCTATAAAGTTACCAGAATTTTATATCTATACTTGTACTTTTGTACAACTTTTGTATATCCTCCTAAGACCCCAGCTTTTGTTTAGTATGCATTTTTAATTTCTCCAAGCTATTTGGGAACATAGGACCTAATAAGTATAAAAAACTGAGCATTGGTCTTTGAACAGGATGTACTTTTTTTTTTTGAGAAAAAGATGTCCTCATATGGGGACAATGGGTTCATTTTTATAGCGTGTAACAAGTGTGTAATAAATTACAAAACTGAATTGGTAGTCTGTCACACCTACTTGGCCTGTGTGTAATGCTGGGATAATTATATTATAATTATAATAATGATTTAGTCCCAATGTCCTCAAACAAGTACTTCCCAATCAACAGCATTTCAACTTGTTACTTTTGCTAAAATTGGTCAAATTTGTATGTCACATCAAACAACAGGTGTAATTTAGCACAAATAAACAAGTTTCAACCATAAAATTTGATCAGGTTTTTTACCTTGTCCACTTTTGTGTCAGGATCAGCTGCAGACTGAGCATTAACATGTCCACTAACAAGGACAACAGTTCTAAATTAAGTAGAATGAAGTATAAGGTGCTGGAAAGCCAAAAGTCCATTGCTCTTTGAAAGGCTTTACTTGCATTATTATACTATTATATTATTACATCAGTGGCATAAAATTATCTTGAAATGACAACAATACCGTATATATTTATGAATGTATATATATATATATATATGTATTATCAAACAAAACTGGTTATCGTGATAGGTCTACATAGGTTTCACTTCATAGATATCATTCCATTGATAATAATATTATGCTCACTAAGTCAGTTCCTGAGATCTGGAAATGTAGTGAGCAACCTGATGGTCAACCAAATCCATTTGGTTCAACTTTGACCTACCAATAATATGGCTAAATAGTTGTCTTTATACTTTACAGGAAGCAGCAGGTTTTATCAGCTAGTGACAAGATTCAAAAATGTCTTTCTCCTGTGTGATTTATGAGGCTTTCGTTCCACATGTTGACCAAAGCCCTTTTCTTCTCTTGTGATGCCCGGTGTCAAAAGGTTGCCATCTAATACCTATTGTTGTGTGATTCAATAGGTGAATGGAAGCCTTTCATGTATCGGTCCAGCAACCCGGACCAACACATAGCCTCATCAGATCAGTTTATCATCGCACAATTGCTGTCCTCATCTCTCCCGGGCTTGCAGAACTGATACACTTACAGGCTCAATCACTCAACCCACTGAGGACTGTGTCAAGACAAGCCGATGGCTGTCTGTCTCATACACAGTATAAACAGTGTCCCCAGTGCTCCCGTGGTTTGATAGCACAGATGGAAATAAATCTAGAGGAAACCTGCAGTATGCCCCGGTGGGGATACACGGCGGCGGCATAACCGAGGGCGAATACATGACAGAATGACAGATGCAGCGTTGTTTTTGTTGCTTTATTTTTACTGCACATAATCAATGCAGTTTCTGTGTGTGCAGTGGGAATTGCATGTTGTCTTCAGGTGAACTACACAGCATAATCACAGTCTGCTCTGTAAGAGGGACATCCTGCTGTGTATATCCCGCGAGGACAAAACAGCTACAACACAACAAGCTGTCACGCTTATTTTACTGGAGAGCTTAATGTGGCGGAACACAGCGATGCAGCAGAATATACAATCAGACATAAACCCGTGCACACAAAATGCCTTGATTTACTGCACTGAATCTTCGTCAGCTAGCAGATATTCTGACCCTAACCTTAAAAAAAAAACATTGAGGATTTGGAAAATTGTCGTAAAGATGTAGGTGATAGGAACCAAAGACGTATAAATCATTTCTATAGCTCCAGTATCACGGAGCACAGGGACATACAGAGACAAATAAATGGTTTTCAATCCAATTTATTCTGCACAGCCTCCTGTTTTAAATCCAGATGTAACCAGGAGACATAAAATTAATAAAGCTGGGTGGAAACTTTGCAATCCTCTTTTCATCTTTATGTTTACTAAAAGATTTATTGGCTTTTGCACCCCTGAGACGTGCGTTGAATCTCTGACAAATAAAGCTATGGCAGCTGTTTTGTCACAAGAGTAACCGTACTTTTTAGCATCCCACTTCGGCTAAACAAAAATCTCACAGTCAAGCTATCAAAGGAGACAAAACACAGGTGCTATGTGTTGTAATGTCAGTTCAGTGATAAGATGCTGATGCACTGAGGAGCACAGTGCAGGGCTCCTGACAAAGCTGTCAGGTAACACAGCCTTCCACAGCGTTTCCATCAGCATTATCTCTTTCTTTATTATAGCTGACAGGTAGGCATCTGAATGCCCCTCTAAACCCCCCAATGTTTTTGAGCTACCCTGAGCTTTATAGCAGTTTAACATTTATTGGCTGGTTTCAGATTTTGCTAACCTTGTTATATATGGAATTTTAAATTATTCATAAATGTGTAGGAAAGCATATGAGGTCATGTGTAAGTGATCATGAAGATGTACTGGTAAGTTGAGTTTCATACTGTACTTACAAGTTGTAAGTTCATTCTTCATGGATTCTGAAAACTCAGGTCTGTGCTTGGAAGCTTAAGGCAAAGACACACTAAACCCAAATCAAACAAGCAATGAAGGCTCACGTTGCCTGTGTCTTGACCAAAAAGTTGCACTTCAACACATCGCAAAGACTACAGCCAACTAGCATATATGTTCTGCATCTGCTTGAAAGAAAATAACTCTCCGTACCAGCAGGCAGACGGTAGCTGTCTAGTCAATTAGCACATTACAACACAACCTGATATTGAAGGAACAAATGATTTTTACTGTGTACTAGCAAACAATAACACAATTATAAACCGTTTCTGCCAGAGAGCTAAAAGAAAAAAATCTTAACTAATATAACAAGTATGTTTTGATCTCACACCCTCTTGACTTTAGTTGTTTGCCCTTCTCACTTCCCTTTCTGTTCTCGTGCACTGAGCTGAAGTACCAGTCAGAGTGACTTATTTCACTGACAGGCTTCAAATGTTCTGAAGCTGATTTAACATGCTGAATTGGCCAAAAAATGACCAACTAGTGCTAATGGTGCAGGACACACTGCAAAAACTACAGTCATAGACACTAACTGATAGCCCAACAGTGACAGAAGGCCAACCGTGTCGGTGACCTTAAAGGTATACTATGGAGGATTAAAAAAAAAAGAAAAACAATGTTTAGGGGCCAAGTTAAAATGTTGTGTTTACAAAAAGTAACTGACAATCAATATTTTATATTAACAACGGGTCAAATGGCTGTGTGTAATGTGAAGGAGCTGCTCATGGTCATGAAACCACAGAGAACTCTGATCCAATATGAAGTTCCCCTCAGCTCTACAAAGCTTTTTAGCATCTTTCTGCTCACTAATTTTGATTTAACAGCCAAACCGTTATACAACCTTGCTCCCAGCAAACAGCTGGTTTCACCCAAAAAACTCACTACTACACTACTCACAGTAAATCACTGTACGCTACCTGCTCAGCACTAAACGGCAGACAGACAAACTTAGAGACTAGCTGGCAGAGGTGGGGGACTCGAGTCACATGACTAGACTCAAGTTAGACTCATGTTGCAAATTTGAGGACTTGAAGCGTGCTTAACGAGCATTGATAAAAGACTCGACTTTGACTTGGTAATCATGACTTGAGACTTGAGACAGATGACTCCAAAGGACTTGACTTTTTAAAGCTAATATTGCTTTTTTCCCAATATACTGAGAAGTTACATTTTGTAGCAAACCTGACAACGCACTAGTTCAAAACAGACTGACAGAGGCCAACACATGAGGCACCTCTCACAGAGCGGGACAGTCCAAAAATAAAATTTGAATTCAAAGATTATGTTGTTGGTGACGGTAGTGAGAAGAGAATAGCAGTATGCAAAGTCTGCAGCTCAAAAAATTGGTGACATGACAACCACAACATCCAACTTCATCCGTCCCACAAAGAAATGTACCTGAACATGTCTTTATAACTAACTTGTTAGCTTGTGTTTTTAGCCATGGTACTATATCAAACTTTTACAGCTCCACTCTCCAGTGCTCTTTATTAGGAGGGTTGTCCCTGATTGCAACAACATGTTGAATATCAGCAGTTAAAGGTGTTAAAAGGTGTAAGCAGGCTACAGGTGTTTTCATTAATATTAATATTTAACTGATTTAAATGTGGAAACTCATCGGAATTTCATTTAACTTGACCTGTGACTTGCTTGACTTATTGCAGGGACTTGATTTCCTGATTCTCACCACAGTAACTTGGGACTTGCTTTAACCTAAAGACTTGAGACTTGCTTCTGACTAGCATGTGTGACTTACCCCCACCTCTAGTAGTCGGTGAGCATAGTGGAGCATTTTCTCAGGAGTTGGTGGAGACCAAAACAGAGCTAAAAGGCGGGGGAATATTGGACTTCCATTCATCAGGTGAGCAGAAACACAGCCTCAAATAAATGCTGATGTTGCTCTGTGTCAGGTGGATATGTAGAGATGGAACTTCATAAAGTGATAATATTTAAATATTCAGCAAACCAACAGGAAATGCTAGCATAGCTACACTTGTCTAGAATTTCAAAAATGAAATGTCAAAAAATAAATTAAATCCTTTGCCAAATCCCTTGTCTCCCTTACATCACCTCGCAACTTATCAACGACACTCTCTCTTTGAGACACTGCTTTACAAGGCGCTGTGTACACAGTGTGTCCACAAAGTAAACCTGTTAGCACAACCATGCATAATTTTTACCCTCGCAGTTATAAGAAAATTAATCTTATATATATATCTATATAGATATATATATACAGGCATATGCCTATGCATACATATGAGCTTAATGATTAATGTATAATCCCAATTTTCATGCACATGGAAGAAGATTCAGTAGGTACTCTCATGACAACATTTTACAGGTATAACAATACAAGTCCAAGACTTGTTTCTCTCTCCACTGTCATTATAATAAAACTGAAAAGTGAGCTGGTGTGATATTAAAATGAAAGAATATTTGAAAACAACATCTCCACAGCACAAATAGCAGAAACAACCTCAAGACCTCAGGGAAGAAAAGCCTTGAATGGGGAAACATGCACCTTTTTGAGAAAACCAGTAATGGATTTCTTCCATTTTGTATTCTGCTTTAATTCAAGGTGCTCTACACTTCTGGTGTCATTCATATCTATAAATGTACACTCAGTCTTACGCTTTGCAGTGCTGTAAAACCTTTCTTAATTATAGTGCATCCAGGATTAGGTGGAATCTCCTCTTTTCATGATTTCCCATATGAAACATACTGCACAATGATTTTATTCAAAGAGTGCGTTTTCCCCTTCAAGGCATCATTACATTACATCAATTCTTCTGACATAAAAGTGTATTTAATTTGATATCATGCAGCTGGCAGTTAAAACAGAGTGTGCTTCAGTGTGAAGGTCTCAGGAGCAGAGTTCAATTTGTCCAATTTAGTACCTCATTACACCAGTGAGCCATCTCACAGCCTGCAGCTGGATTACAAACCACCTTTGAGACCTGTGCTTACATTCTTGTTGTTTGTGGGGTTAACATAGCCTGCAGTGAGTGAGGCTGCCTGGTCAACAGCAGGTCAGAGGTTTGATCACTCAGAAGGCTGCGTGTTTGTCCCTGTGGGCTAAAAATATCAGATCACCATGTTTTTGAGCACTCTCACATCCTGACTAGCAGATTTCATTGGTCTCTCGGTCATCCCAGCAAAAATTGTGTTTTATTATTTTTCCTTCTTTATCTGCCTCTGAAATTCTCTTGTTGGCTTCTAATATAGATGCATTATACATTTTCTGACGAGCAGTTGTATTTAAAATTAATGATAGATGATGTGAAAGTACAATTTAGGCCTGAAATCCAGTTAAAAAATTCAATAATAAAAACTCTATAAGGAGCCAAACAATAGTAAATAGTTCTTACAGAAGGACGTCTGGAGGTTTTTGATATAACTGTTCATCAGTCATACGCGGGTCAGTATTTTTTAAAACCTGCACCAACCCGGCCCGTTATGAGAGCCAATCCACCCTGCCCGACCCCCAAACATATGCTTTAATCAGTCACCCAAACTGACCCACAAACTGGAGCTAAAGTTTCTTGTAATGACCAGTGCTAATAACAACCTACTTGCTGTTGTCTATGTTGTATGTCATTTCCAGTAAAATGACAATGTAGAACGTGCATGTATTTTAGAGTACAAAGGTAGTATTACAGCAAGTACTCACCCATCTTATCAGCGGTTATAAATTAAGTATGATCTTGTGATTTGTTTCCATGAGCACAAAGCTGATACGTACAGTTGTTTGTTTACTTCACTTAACAGAAGTGCATAAAGAGCCAATTCTTGCCAATTGTTGCCCGCTGACACGGAAAGAACATGCAAACTCTGCACAGAAGTGCTTCCCCACCCCAGGGTTTGAACCCCCCACCCCTGGGTTTCAAACAAGGAACCCTCTTGCAACGCTAACCACTGCACCACAGTGCCACCCTACCGTTATTTTAATTACTAATACAGTATTATATTTCTAAAGCATTATAACCAATACATACCATAAGCAAATATTCACAATAGCCATAAGACACTGTTAGAATTATACATTTCTGGAAAACATGAATATGTTACATTTGCGCATTTCATACGTATCATATCAGCATTCCTAAAGTGACCTGGTACATAAGCTGACTTTGTCACTGGGAGGTGTACGGGATGGTGGATGGTGCGTCACCTAAGCGAGAAGCCTTGCAAAGCTGCAGACCAATGTTTAAGGACAACAAACGACAAAACCTGTTGTTTTTTAGTGAGTCATCACTGCACTTTCAGTGGCTTTTTACCCAGCAAACATGAGTGATTTGTAGCAATCCACTGCTTTTCAGTCAGGGACAGTGCCACAAAAAGAGGCTGTCTTTTCTTACCATCACCATTTTTTTTTTTTTTATATTTTTTTGCCTAAACCTAATCACATGCACAGCGTTGTTGAAATGTGAAGCTTCAACATATCTTCTACATAACAACATGCAAGTAACATATCCGTGGTTAGAAGAAACACATTTTTTTCTGGCGATTGAGCTGCAGTCATTACCTGTTTGCAGCCTCTTCACCCATTTTTAGAGATTCAACCAAAATTGATGCTCAAATGTTGCTTGAATCAACACAGAAAAATGCAACAAAGGGTTACAACCTAGATTATCTTTCTTGTGCCAGCGGTGTGTCAGCTAATACGTAGCTTATTTTAATGTAGTGTGAAACTTATGCTATGAAGTGAAGTTGTAAGTAAAATCACACCTGACCATGGAGGTTTTTAGAAAGTTAGAAAGATTTAACTTTACACCTTCAACAAGCAGCAGTAATTCTTTCCTTATTAACAGCAGTTAGAAAGATGGCAGGGACCTTCACATTTATGTTGACAGTGACATGCACATTCTCTACTATGATATACAGGTATGTTTAGTTTTATGTGTGATTTTATGCTGAGTTAAAATGCCCTTGGTTAACACTTGTAACAGAACATGTTTCAGTGTTGACTTCAGTAGAATCTTTTTGCCAAGATGGAAGTATCTGTGTGTGAAACAGTCATCTTCATTTAAGCAAAAGCATCAAAGCACAAGATAAGCTAACAATAAATGATCTTTGGATTATTAATAATGACAACACATCAATTTTAGTTTGTTCATATGTGAAAGCATATAATATCTTCTTTTTAGTAAATTGGTTGTACATTTTCATCACTAGTTCCTCGTGGCTTTCTCCCTACTTGAATGCTTCCTGATAGAACAATCTTTGATGGAATTTTGACTACTGTTTAGTTTGATTTGAAACTAGTTACAACAGATTTAGGGTTGGCTTTACACTGGAACTTCCAGTCAAACATACGTTCAGGCTGCTTAGTATGTTGATAGACAGGATGTACCAATTTTAAGCCTCTCGTAGACATTGTTCAGAATAACAGCATTGTGGTGGGACTAATAGGGTTATGAACTTTAGTATTGAGCACTGTAACCTGTGTCAGCTCAAAGTCAGTTATGATGCCTGCTTTAATCCCATGCATTTACTGCAGAATGGATACCTCTTATCAAACTCACTGGAACAACCTTATGGGTACATTTGATGTCAACAAAAAGCTTAGTGGCAGTGGCAGTGTTAAATAAAACGATTATCATTTCTTAAGCTACTGTCGCTCAGTGAGAGAGGGAGAGGAATAGTCTGTAACGGGTTCAGTCACGGCAACAGGATGGCGTAGTCACAGAAAATTAAATATTCATGTTAACATAACTCAAAGAAGGCCTTAACCTGCACGGGAACTATTGCCAGGTTATTCTTTGCATGTATACAACACTTAATGCCAACGATGGGTCACTAAGACTAATTCTTATAAGCAGATCAGTCCTTGAATATTCATCTGTTCTAGAGAGACCACCCCGTTGTATTTCAAAGGTCGTCAAAGACAGATAATGCTTTGTCATGCCCCTCGTGTGTCTACAAGATGCACCGGACTTTATACAAATTCCAGTGTAAACCCATGTGCATGAATGTTGCCACTGAGAGCATCTGATGTAGTATAAAGAGCAAGAAAGTCTACACCCAGGAGACCTCTGTTGGTGTCCCATGTGAAACCCAAAGTCAGTGTTGTTTCAACTGAAAGTTGGTACTGTTTTTTAGTAATGTCATGTAAATTACACCCATCTGTGATGTACTTATGTGACTTAAAACACATAGTTTTGTTGCTTAAACCTAACTGCAATCCTTAGACAACTTTAACCACATGTTACAACAACGGTTGGGTACCAAAACCCAGTGCCAATATGGCATGGAGAGAGAAAGGGCTTGGGTGCGTTGCGAATCACATACAATTTCCTTTTTACTGCAGCTGCCCTTAAAAAGTACATATTGTACTTGCATGTGCAGTATGCACACAATTGGGACATACTACTTTCTCATAACATTACACCCTGAACTTTGACCCTCTTATTCATATATCCGTTACCATGGAGCTAAAACAAAACGCCGTTCACTGAGCTCACCAGAGATGAAGGTAAACCTGGAGAGCTCTGCTGTTGTTACAATATGTAATAACTGCATGCATTGTAGATTCTAACATATTTGTTCATGATAGTAAAATAACATAGGCTATACATTTCTCTATGAGTTTATAAATACTTAGGCCCCTTTGTTGTTGGTTATATTTATGATTATTTTATTCAATTAAACAATTAATATTCCTATTATTACTAATCAACTGGCCACTAGTCACCTGAATGTGCTGTCATCCATCATTGCCACTTCTGACAATGTGATGAATCTTTCGCTGCAGAGGATTGTGGGTTAAAACTGGAGAAGAGAGTATGAAGTGAAGCCTAGCAGTGCAGTGTGTCTACAGTTGGGGCTATTTGTCAGTGAATAAATGATTCAATTCCTCAAATCCAAGTTCCCGCAAACTTAAAGTTAGTGAGTGAAGTCAGGTACCATTTAGGTACCGGTGCCATTTTAAAAGTGTCGAAACAGCACTATTATCAGAAAAAACCCAAACAATACGTAGCCCTAGTTTTGAGATTCACCCAGAAGACATCACATAAAGACACTGAATGATGCATCTCATAGAGACCCAAAAGGGTGTCTTTGGCGTCCATATCATGCATGAAGGTTGAGAATGGGCCGGTATTTGATGACCTGGGATGAGAACTTGTTGGAGACAATGTCTTCCAATACAGGACCACAAAGGTTGTTAGTTAAAGTTGCAATTATCAACCATATTTACATTTGTTGTTAGGCGGCAACCTCTATTGAATGCAGTTATTATGATGAAAGCAAAGAAGGAAGTCAGGTAATGTAGTATAAAGGTCATTTTGGGTGGGAGGGAGAAGAGGTGGTTGGTTCAAGCAACAACAGGACTTTCACCCAGGAAACGAGTGTTCACGATATAGCCTATGTCAGTAACAAACTTAGATATTTTAAGCTAAACTATGATATTTTTTCTGTACCTAACCACATAGTTTTGGTGCAACTTGGACCGTTCATTAATGATAAGTTTAAAACTAGAATCGTTAATGGTCATATACAAGCAGTCATCCACCAGTAGGGGCACTAATTTAGGAAACACTCCTGCAGGTTGTATTAAAGTGTAGGAACACATGACCTGTGTGGTTGTATGGGCTGGAGGACTTGTTGGTTTGACAGGAAACTGTACAGAGGCACATTTAATAAGGCAGTATCGGTTATTTAATAAATTCCTCTCCAGCACAGCATGGTGTCTCACACTTTACTGATGAGTACTTTGAATAGATTAATCAGTCAAGTGAGGGCAATGAGAAAAACATCTTAAGGCTTTCTTGGTGTAAGGGGTAAGTGTAGATTCAGTTGCTGAACTCAGACTTTTGCCCGAGTATCTGAAATCCTTGCTGCTTTTTGCCTTCCTCTCCATCAAAATGTCAGTGCTCAAATGTGCATCCTCCCCAAACTGACAGCAGGACAGGCTTTTAAAGACGCTTGGGGATGATACATGGCCTCAAGCCCAGCCTTCAAATCCTACTGCTCCTCACACACACACATACACACACACACACACACACACACACACACACACACACACACACACACACACACGTACACAGATTTAAAGTCGAGAGAAAAATTTTTTCAAAGCTACTGTATATCAAGGCTCTCAGCATCCTCTTAAGCCAAAGAAGGGTCTCATAAGTAATTCACCGTGTGGTCGGTGTAGGTTACACAGTTGCACGACCTCCAACGGCCCAAAGAAACCAAACCACCTTGCTGCATCAACTCCCCCAACGTGGCTACCCTGCAACTTATGTATTCCTGTGGCGTGTGACAAATTGTGTCAGCACATTACTCTAGTGAAGCATTTTTCATGCATAATTCATCCTAGAGCCTACATTCCACATGGACATTTTCAAATCCCTTTGAAGTTAATTCCCTCTTCGTGATAAACAGCCTCGCTCGCTTTGGCTGCGTTGCAGCTTATGATTGTCTGTGTCGTCCGTGTTGGAGGAAGTCACCTGTCCAAAACAATTTTACTGTACAATGCTGGAGTGCTGGAGAGATTTACATCTAATAATCCACCATGCAGAAAAAAAGCAGGAAAAAAGCCTCCTGAGTACTTTGGTGTGTTTGTACATTCAAGGGAAATACAAGGATAGATTAACATGTTTTACACTTAACTACACACACACACACACACACACACACACACACACACACACGCTATTCCTGATAATGAATTACTGCGGGACATATCAGAGGATGCTGAAGCTTCTTTCAGCTGCAAAAAAGTGACTTTCACTGCTTGCAAAAGAAAAAAAGAAGGCATACTCCAAAAGGGCTGCCACCTTATAGTCAAATAAGTTAGTTGTTAGTTGATCAGAAAGGTCGTTAGTTGGCAAGATTTCATTGGTCTTTTACTGTAATCGCAGAAAAACAACAAAAAAAACAAATGTGAAACTCTGTTAGGAGCTGCACCTTGTCAAAATAAATCAAAACCTTTATGACTGGACCATGTGGGAATTTAATTTGAAAGGACACACACAGGAAGAGGCCACGCTCAGCACGTTACAAACCAATCACAGCCAACAGATATCTCTCCCTTCTTTCGTAAATATGTCTGATAAATATGGAAAAGTTGATCATGTAAATGCAGGGCTACCTAGAGAATTATATCCATCCCAGGGATGATAGGCCTATACACTTGTAAACAGCGCCTGGAAGAAGATCAGCTCTGCACTTAGGATTTCAGGTAAATAGGCTATACAGTGCTTAAGGTTGCTTAGCAACCTCAGATGCAACCTGCCACTGCGCTCTTGAGAGCTGGCACATAAAAGGCACAAGAGTAGTGCCCAGCGCCCAACCTTGCATTTTCCAGGTAGTTAAAGACATGTGTATGGCCCGTGCTTTACACTTCTGGTACCTGCAGTTATTCCACAGGCTAGTTAATAACATGTCGGGCAGGATCATTTTGAGAAGGTGAAGGACGAACCCAAGGTGATATGTAAACTATGCTGGCAAACATTTGCCGACTACAAACATGATGTATCATCTGAAACATGTAAGTAGCTACATGCCCATTAGCCACTTAGCACAATCATTACTGCTTTGGTGACAGGGTTATTAACAGGCGGCTCGCTCAGTGTGTGACGTGCACTTGTAGATAAAATATAGGCCTATATTAATGAAGGTTCATTAGTACGGTTTTGTATTTCTCTGTAATGTGTTAACAATGTTACTGATACTATTCTTTCTCAGGCCTTGAACTCAAACCATTGTGTTACCCCGCCCAAAATATACAATTTAATAATTAAATTAATATCGTAACCATGTGGGTGACTAGTCGCCTAATAGCCCTATTGGTCAACCAGGAATATTCTTAGTCAGGGGCAGCCCTATTCTTCAATATCTCGCTGCCTTGAAGATCCATCCGAGAAAAGCTGTTCACACATCTACTCTTCTGCATCCAGTTTTAAAAGTCAGAAGGAAAAGGAAATGGGCCCAGTAATGCTTTTCTAAAGGGTCACTGCTCAATCCAAGGGGAACAATTAACAATACTGTAAAAGTGGTGAGAGCTCCAAAAAAATATAAAAAAAATTAATGAAATTATATGGATAACAATTTGGGTGATCGTCAGGACTGCGCCATTTACAAATGTTTTACCCAATTTACTGCAGCCCATTACTGTGGTACTCAAATGTATCACAGTAATGGGCTTCTCCATTATTCTAAAACTGCACTTTCATTTAAAGTAGAATTATATTTAGTGGGGAATGTTTTCTACTTATGGTAACAGTACTAGTGAGTCCCAGCTACAACCCAATCAGCAAAATAAATATTGGCAATGTATGTTTTTGTGAGATATGTTACATTTGTACATTATTATATGACTGTATGTTTCTTTACACTTCACCAAAGTTGTGGTTAACATGTGGTTTGGTTTAGGCACAAGAACCCCTTACTTATGGCTCGGCAAAGACCAGGTTTTGGCTTAAAACATACGCTTTTGGGGCTACTATCCCAGCAGGAAATGCAGTGAGGGCTCGTTAGAAATAACCGCTTTACGTGGCACCAGAACATGCAGCAATAATTTAGTAAAAATATAACACGGATACTTAGTGTAATTGCTAACATTGGTTAAAAAGCACTAAACACAAAGTACCGCTGAGGCTGATGGGAATGTCATAAGTTTTGCAGGCACTTGGTCACAAACTAAAATAAGTTGAAATTTTGACATGATAATGAAACAAAGGTAAGAGATTACCAAAATTATTACAATTCATCCTGGGAGGAACATGGATTTGTGCAGATGAGTAGATGGATTTCACTCCAAGCCACAAATGCAAAGCTCATGGTGGTGCTAGGAGAGAAGTCAGTCTGGACTTCTGGACGGTTATAGTGACCAGTCACTTAATGCTTTACAATGGTTTTTGTCACAATGGCATGCTCTGGCTCAAACACTGTGCATCTGTATGTTATAAATACAGACTCGTCTTCTTTGATAGCAAGAGATGATTTCCAGCATTTTAAAACAGAACAAAGTGAATATGTGATTCCCTTCGGTGAACGACAGGGCATTAAATGATCAAGGGTCGGCCTATCATCTAGCCTCAGTATCAGTAGGCCCCAGGGGAGAACATCATCAGAAGAAAAAAGTAGAAAGAAAAGAAGAAAGCAGGTGATTTGACAGGCACTTGCCACACTCGGAGGCTGACAATTGCCTGCTCTGCAGCCAACTGGGTCCCTGAGATATTTCTCTCTGCAGTGGGGAATAGGAGCTTGATGACTGGGGAAATGAGGCTGAATAATAAAAAGCATGACAATCTCTCCCTGTGCTGTTGCTTCCTTTGTCCTTGATCCCAACCTGTGATGACTGTCATGCCTGGGAGCTGCTGTTGTCATCAATACCTGCCTGCTTCGCACACATAAAGTGCTTTGTAAAAATCCCTCCGCTGAGCAGCTAATGGATGCATGGTGTAAAAACGGCCCGGCCATTCGCAGAGCTCCCGCTGTGCATTGTTGTAAATCACAGAGCCATTACATGGGCGATGAGTGCTGGGAAAATACGAGCGCTGAAAATTCCCCTTGCTTCAGCCCAGCTGTTTTGTGCTTCCACACACAATGCAATGTACACGCTCAATATTTAGCCCTCCAGTGCCCTCAGAACCACAGGTGCTCTAAGTCATTTCCCACAGCTTCCCACTGATGAGATCATTTCAAAACACCATCTCTCCTGGCTTCTCTTGTTCTCTTTCCATTTTCTATGTTGGATGGAGTTGTTAGCTAAAGATCATTCAGTAACTCACAGGGATAGTACAGTATCATTTTTCTAGTCAACTACTTGCAGTGGTCTGCATCAAGAGGTTTGGCATGGCAGTGGGAGCCAAGTAATACAGGAAATAATAAAAGAACCTTCATAGAACTTTCAAACCCAAAAGTAAACATGTTAACTCGCCACCATGTGATGCTTTATAATAAAGAATGCAAAAGAAGCAGTGTAGGATTTTACCCTCATGTTCATGGTTATTTTATGTGTGTTGGAAGTGTCCATAATTTCATCTGAACAAGCAGGTCTCAATTTGTGAGAATAAGGCATTCTTCCCAGTTGCAGTACAACTTTATGATTTCATAGGCTCCTGGCACAAGCTGTGCACAGACAAATATTAATAATGCACTTGGCTGTTCCCATCAATTCATAATGTAAATATTACATTGTAAATATCACATGGTGATAGCAGGGTGTTGATATATATCACTGACAATGATAGTTTGACATTTTGACACTGCGATAATATCGACACATCAGCGGTATCAATTGATATTGGCTTTAAAATGAACTATTAGAATCGGCCATCATGCTTTTTCTTAATTTGCACAATTAATGAATATTACATACAATGAAAAGTATTGTGTTTCATGTCTCCATCTGCTGGTGAGCCACCATGACAACAATATGCATGCATAATATGATGTTAATTACACTACAGTACAGACAGGAAAAAAGATATCGGATATATCGACATCAATTATTGGCCAAATGAGTTGTTACATGTCAGCATATTAGATACTGGCAAAAAATCCAATACTGTGCATCCCTATTTAGCACATTTAACATCTTAATGACAAATTGCCTTCGTACAGTGTGACAACTGGAAGGTAGCTGCTTATTGTTTAACTTGTAAAATGTAATTAGGCCAACCAGTTCTCATTCACAGGAGGTCAAATACCCAAGCTTTGTCATGGCCCTTGGCGTCTCATAGTGATGCAAAGGGCACCCTTTAGCATCTCTATGTAACGCACAACTTAAAAAAAACACACTGTAACATCTGGTTAATGCTGTGAAGTGGTCTGGGTTTAGGCAACAAAAGTACTCGGTTAGGTTTAGAAAAAAAATCATGTTTTGTTTTAAAAGAAGTACGTTTGCTACCTAATGTGATGTAAATGGTGATGAGAGTAAAGTAAGCGACAACCTCCGAGGCTGAAAAATGAAGCAAATGCATAAGTGCCCAAACTGCTGTTTATCTAATGGCCACTTTAGGCTGCCTCTAAAACAGAGTAAATCCCCATAGACCACCATGTGAAAAAGCCCAACTTTACAGCAGAAATAAAAATGTTTATAGCCTGGTAGAAAAAAGACAAAACGTTTTGGTCAGTTTTCCAGCGGCACCAAACAGGGGAGTTTTTTTTAGCAACCAGCTGCTGTGTTTCCATTGGGGATAGTGCCACAAAAAATAGCTGTTAGTTACACATACATTCCTGTGTTTGCTGCTGGGATAGTGACATGAAAAACAGGTATTTTAACATCCATTATATAATAACATACCAGTATACAATACAAACATTCATTCTGGTGATTGGGTTTGTGAGTTGAATTTTTATAAAGATGCCCCAATGGCCATTTTGTTTACATGTCAAAATAAGCACAAGTCAGTTTCCCAGCAGAGACTTTAGCTCCATCACAGCTGTACCAGCCTTTGCATACTGTACAGAAAACAAATGGTACCAGCTGAGTCTTGCTTCCTTTTGAACAGACAGAGTAAATATGTTGTCTGAATTGCAATGAGGGAAGCTGTCAAGGCTTATTAGAGAGCGTTCTTTCATGCTTTGAAGATGTGATCATTTGTATGCGCATGTTTTACTTGTTTGAAATAGGTTGAATGGGAGGGAAGAATCACGCTGGTGGTGATGGTGATTTGTGGCAGGCAGGATAGAGCCTCAAGGGGCTGATTGCTCCCCAGGCTAGCCTGCATCGACTACCATGCCTGAGAGAGCACTAAAGGAAGAGTGTGGATAGACCTGTCAATGGCACCCAGAGGAATTCTCCATTGGGTTGCTGCTGTGTTGCTGCCAATTATAGTCAATAGGTGGGAAATCACTAAAAAATAGCATGCAGTCTTCAGACTTATAATTATGAAGTTGATAGTGAAACTACATAAACAGCCCTGTTTGACATTCATATTTTAAAATCTGAGAAAAGTAAATATTAGATTGTGATAGCAGAGTGCTGTTGTTCATCAATGACAGGAGAGTTTGACATTTCAGTGTATTCTACATCAGCCAGATGACAAATCGCCTCGAGCTAGAATCTGACAGACAGAAGAGAGCTTCTTATTGTTTGACTGGGGCTATAAAAATACAAATGAACAACTTTGTTTGAAAAACCTGTTCCATACAAAGAATTACTGTTTATTGTTAGAAGTGAAGCACTTACTTTAGCTGTTCACATTTGAATAACTCTTTGTATGCATCATTTGTGAGGACAAAGCTATGAACCAATATGCATATGTGGGTGAGCCGCATAGAAACAGAATGAGAGTTTGTGGTTGTTGTGGTGACAACACGCCAGTAACACTTTACAATAAGTACACAAAAAATGAGTAGTTACTAAGGAACTAATGAGGAACGAAAGAATTACAAACCATTAGTTAATGGTCAGTTCTTGAGTAACTCCCAATCAAATGTGATAGTGAAGTTAATTATTATGTAATAATTAGTTAACTGATAATGACTGAGGAAACAATCTGTTTTTTGTGTACCTTATTGTACACAGATGGGTCACACTTTGGCAACAGAAATAGTGCACAAAAGATGCCTCTCCATGCTTCATACTACTCCACTGCTAATTTGGTCTTTACTATAAAACCTCACCTCAGTGAGTTCACGCCCATTACAATGGGAAATTCAAGCAAAAACCACCAAACTTCATTGAAAATACAGTCATTTTACTTTGGTGGACATGGAAGTTGCATTTCTGCTGCCTTGATCAGTTAGTTTGTGAGGTTAAACTGATATTGACTTTTTTTCCTTGGTGCTGTAACAGCAGCAGTACATTGCTTAGCTTTCATTTGGTTCATCAAAGATGCTAGCAAGGCAACACAGTACATAAAATAAGCCCAACAAAAATGTCAAATAGGACAGTCCATCATGTTTAACTATATATGTATCTTTAAAAGCTACAGTTACAATTGCAAATAACAACAGAAAAAACATGTTTGCCAATTTCACATATCTCTGCAAGTGAAATCAATTGCCAGTTGTCTACCAGGAAATGGTTGTTGATGTTACCGTGACATCACTGTGATTCAGTCTATACTGAAGTTAGCCCATTAAAACAGTTGCAATGGCAAAGGTACACAGAAAAATGGCCACTGTTCTGACCATCCTGCTACGTTGATTTGAATGGGAATGTCTGTTCTACTCTCATTCTATGTCTATAGAGAGCCAGTTCCATTGGGTGCTGTGCACTTTCAGTGAGTAAAATATGCTTAATATCATTATCATCATTATTATTATTATCATTTTGTATTTATGACTATGACAAAAATATATGACCATTTCTTGAAAAACAATCCCTAATGATAATTTATTCATCTTGAATTCATAGGCAGATGTGCTCAGTGTGCCCAGGGAGTGAATAGAGATGGATCTCTGATCTTTACTCACGGAAGAGGATTTGTGACTAGATTGCTTAAAATAAATTGGCCAAGGGCTTGCTGTCTGCAGTCTGCTTTCACTGCTTACTCTCCATCTGTGTGGTAAAAAGTATTTTTAACAAGCATATTATTGTAAATAGTATTTATCCATACATCAAGCCTTGACTATTTGAGCGATTTGACTCACTCTGCACATTTTCTCTGGAGCAGAAATGGGACTTAAATAGGAAAAAGTCACAGAAAATTATCTGACCCACCAATCCCAAACACTGTGACAACATAGCCAACAGTCAGGACTGTAGACAAGGCTTTCAAAATACTGAGATCATAAGTCCAAATTCTTTAAGCAAAACTTCACATACATTTTGTTTAAACACAAGCTGAAAAAAAACTATGAATTCCTTGATTTAACTTATATTTATATATTCTGTAAATTGTATCTCCCCACTTTATGGCCTGGAGCCAGGCAATTTCTTACATTTAAATTTAATATATTTCTTTTAGCTTAAAAATGTTAAATATAGTCAAAATGACCATTATATTATAGTCTTAAACATGTAGTTTGTGTACAGTAAAGTCTTAATGTCATCATCCAGATGTCATGTGTGATATGTGGAATGTACTGTAAGTAAACTGTTCTTTTACACATTCATGAATAAAATTCCAATAAATTGGGCACAGCAGATGAGCAAAAGCAGAAGAGCAATTGTGGAGAAATGTCATGCAGCTGAACTGAACTGAAGAATCCATACATGCCTGCCTCTGTGCTGCCAAGGGCCTGTTTCTAAAAGGGGCATGTGTGACGTGTACAGTAAGCGCTGGGTGTTACAGTGGACAGATGAGAGCACAGGCACTTGTTCCATTTGTGGCCACGGAGAAGAGACATAAGGCAGTACAGGAGCAAAACAGGTAGGCGTTCATCCGGCTCTGGCATTACGATATGTCAGCTTGTTTCATATCTCTGGGCTGAGCATGGAGCAAACCACCAGGATAAACAGAATAAATCATGCTGCTCCTGTCAGACAGTGCAACCAGCTGGATTTAACCTGGCTGAATTCAATACATATTGCAGTATGTTCTCCTGGTGTGGCTGAGGACTCAGCATGAGTCAGAGTACAGTACTATACATAGCCATGTCATCTTTCCAGTCACCCCACTATGCTGACTTAAAATTACACTATGCTGTGAAATGAAACAAAGACTTCCTTATGTGTATTTTTAGATAGGTTAGCACAATGGCTCTTTGGATGGAAATGTTAACAGTCAGTGCATCCACCACTTTAGTCCAGAATTAAATATCTCAACAACCATTGGATGGAATGTTGTGCAACCATTTATGGCTTCCAGACGATGACCTACTGATTTGGTGCTGTGTTAACTTTCCCTCCAGCATGATCGTGAAGTTGACTTTTTTTGTTCTTTACTGAAATGTTTTAACAACTATTTAATATCACAACATCTATTAAATGAGTTCTCAAATAGTTTTAGAGGTTTGGTATCAGTCTAAAATTCAGTACAGACATTCATGTTATTTAATTTATTACCAAATACCTGCTAAAACTAATGACATTCCCGTCATTGTATTGAGCTGTATTTTGTGTTCAATGCTAATTAGCAAATGTTGGCATGTTGTAATGCTAAGCTAAAATGGTGAGCATGGTAAACATTATACCTGTTAAACATTTACATGTTAACATTGCCATTGGAAGCATGTCAGCATGCTGACATTAGCATTCAGCTCAAAGCACCGCTGTGTCAAAGGGCTCTTCTATGCTTGACATTGGATACAGAGACAGACGGAGCCTTCTGTCCATACTCAACGTTCATTTTGTCCGTTTTTGTGCAGGTTTTTTGAAAGCGTACAGATGAAAAGGGGTAGTACCATCAGAGATCATGGAGGCAGTGCAGCACAATTCATGCCAAATACAATCATAGGAGACAATAAAGAAATTTAGATAATGGTGGAGTGAATCGGTAATATATAATAATATATAGTTAAAAGAATTCACCATCCACATGTCCAGATATATATATAATGGCTGCAGACCACCACCATCTACAGCGCTGCCTTCATTTAAAGGTACAGTATATAGTGCCATTTCTTGGCTGTTATATTACCATCATAAAGGACGCTTGGAAGTATAAAGGCAGTGACAATTACAACATTTAGAATGGACATATCTATTTTTGTACGTAAAAGGAGTATAAATGAGCTTTGAGGGTGCTTTCACACATGTAGTTGGTTTTTGGTTACATGTTACATTATTGCCTTTTAGTTGTGCTGCGGTTTTTGATAATGAACCAAGAGCAGTGAACACAGACAGGTTCAACAGGTTGACAACATGTGTTACCTTGGTTACCAAATAATTTACATCAATATATACATAGCTTATATATGCTGATTATAAGATCTCAGTTCATGATCACAGATGGATTTAATAGTAGTTTGTCTTATGTGATCATGCTAAAATCACATCCTGTATCTGCTATCAGTATCCTGTGGTTGGTCTGTTTGCTTTCATACCACTTAAGAGTCTGCTTGAGGAGAAGGGTCTTAGTACGTTTGTTTGGTCCGCGCCAGGGGTTGATTGACAGCTGTCACAGCAGGCCAAACCAATTGTAGTAACTGGCAAACACACCAAGGTTAGTTCAAACCAAACCAAGCATTCTAAGCCCAGCCCCTCAGAGATGAAATCATGGTTACTGACCTTTTTTTTGCATGTGATATTACAAGAGCTGGGATATAACAACCGAATAAAGCAATTGAGATATTTTTACCTTGATTTAAAGCAAAGCATTTGCATGAATTGATGAGATACAGCACCAGTTTATAGTGTGTACATCAGTCAGAGTGGCTAATTGTCATCAGACAGACGCAAAACATCTGGAGATGAATTATCCATGACTTACCATTTCCTGACTATTTTTTTCCCAGATGACTGGTTCACTGTCACTATATGCCATAGCAACTACAAATCTAAAATCTGGATGGTTAAAAAAAAAAAAAAAAAATCTTTTATGTAGGGGATTTTTCAGGCTTTCTGCTGGCAGGGTCGATGCCTCCAACTTATAGCAAAAAGTATATTTTTCAGAAATGATGGATTTATCTTCACTGATGTGTATCTGACAGTATACAGTTAAGTTTTCAACAGTGCTCTAGTGCGCAAAGGTCATGAAAACAACTCAACAGTGAGAAAAACAACCCATTTACTGTCACATTGCCTTTCCACAACAGTAGTCTCAGAGGAGTGGATATCAGATTTGGAAGGGTAAGAATACTAAATGGTTATCTTCAGGTACTGACTATAACCAAGATACAGTGGTTGTACTGGGCTTTGGAAATTAACCTTTCAACCGCTGTGTCTAATGATCTGCATCAGCAGTGAAGCTAATCACTGTGGCTAATCACTTTCTGCAGCACATGAGAATGGTTGGATCTAAAGCATATCTGTATGCACGTGTGCCTGTGCTCATGCATGTAGGATGAATACACACACATGTGGTGGTGCTTGATGGATGGCTATCCTGGGAAAAGGTGATGGCACAATAATTACACTGTCAGTTTGAGTTGACCCATCGATAGCAGCAGCAGAGTCCGAATGCACTGCAGGAATGTGCTCCTGTTAACAAGCAATTTGTCTTCTATTCACTTTTAAAGTGAAACCTTACAGGTTTGAAGAAGAAAAAAGAAAAAAAGAAAAAAATGCAAACAGGATATTAAAATGGATTAAAATCAAAGTGAAAACTTAAAATTGATTTACATGAAGGAGGAAGAGAGTTTTAATACCAGAGTTTAAGGAACCTCTTTTAGTGTTGCATTTGCAGTCTGATGACCTCAGTAACAGCTTACAAATGTCCAAAAAGCAAATCAATATTTGTCAGGTGAAAACAAAGTACCTGATCCTTGTTAGTTTAGCACTTATGCATATGGTGAGGAAAATTATTTTCTGTGTTTAGGACTCCCGATGTCATGTGAACCAAAATTCCAAAAATGTGACATTTTTCTATTCATTTTCGTTCAGTACCGTAGGTACTGGAGATGCAATTCTTCAAGACCTGAGAGGACAGCATATGTCTACAAGTCTATTAGACTGTCGTTAAATATTTAGAAGATGGCAAAGGGTAACTGCAACAACAGCTGTGCCTTGACTTGGGAGAACTGAGTATTCACACAACAAATGTCAGCAGCGTGATGAGGCGCTGGGCGCTGTACATTGGCCATTTTATTCTGGACACCAGGAGAATTGAAAAATGTTCAACTTTGAGTGTTTTTTAGTGCTGTAATCATTACTGGGTCTGCTCAGTTTCAATGTGCACTGCTTAACACGTAACAGGAAGGCCAGAAAAGCTGATTAAATGCAGTGTAATTTGTCAACCACCACGTAACTGTCAGCTGACAAAACAAATGAATGAATGTCAGTCTACAGAGCAAATAAAGGCCATGACAGCTTTCCTAATTGACAAATAATTGCATGTATGGACAGCAATATTCACAATGTGATTTTATGAAAGCCTGAATGACATTCATTAGTTCTTTGTGTTATCAATCTCCCTCGACTTGTTTGTGTTTGCATGAGCCATGTGGTCACGGTGACATATGCGCCAGTCTCGCGTCTGAAATCTAATGGCGGATATGGTGCATCTGCCAGCTCTGCCTACTTGGCTCATTGCAGGCATACCCCGGTGTGGTAATGGTGCAGACCCACTGTCACTTTTTACCCAGACGTCCAGTCACAGAGGAGGAAGGGCGGGACAAATAGCCTTCCACAAAGACCCACCATCATATCTTACATGTACAAGTGCTAAACAACAATGGAGGAGAAATATGTTAATAAACTGTAGGCTATATATGAATCATAGACTGAATAAAAAAGTGTATGTAGCTACTGTGATGTCCTTTGTGGAACCTTGAGTCTGGCATTTTGGCAGTCACCATCTTGGTTCTTTGGCACCAGAAGTGGCCATTTTAGGACAGAGGCACAGAGCTGTAGAGAAGCAGGAGATAGATCCAACTCATAGACTGTGGTGATGCTGTGCAGACGGCCTGTCATTTAAGCATTGCCACCCTGAAATATGGATAACTTTGAGCCTTAGTAATATGTAAATGGGTGAGTTATATAAAAATTCACCCCTGATACAATTGTCATAAATGTTTAAATTAGCCATAGAGACCATATCCTTTTTTGGACCTGGCTGTAAACTTTTTATTTCTGCTGTAAATTTGGGCATTTTAACATGGAGGTCTGTGGGGATTGACTCCCTTTGGGAGCCACCCTCAAGTGGCCATTAGAGGAACTGCAATTAATTCAAGTTTCCTCACCCACAAAATCTCATGAACCCACTCAATCTAGTACTAGTCCTTTTGACAAAGGAGTGTATGTTTGAGTACATGGGATTTATTGCCTTAATATTTTTTTTATCGTGGTATCCAATTGGGTAATTGAGAATAGTGGAATTTCACTGGTATTGGTATCGGCTACTAAATTTTTGGTACTGTGACAGGCCCCTCTATATATAACCAGGAACTAATTTGAGTTTTGATTTTTTTTCCAACATAATGAAAACCCATAAGCAATGACATTTACCTTATCATGCTGAACTTGTTATTACAATGACTGAAGACTAATCCTGCCTAATTGCTTTAAGGTCAAATCCCTGCAAAGGTCAACACTTAAAAAGAACAGCATAGATCCACAGATTGACTAGGAAGCAATTGCTTTTTGGTATTTACTCCGTGGTCAATGAAGAGAAAGAGAGGCCACTAGAGAGAGCTCTAGCAGTTCCTCTCTGAGGTCAAATGGGTTCCTTCTCCTTTCCCCTTAGTAAACACTGACCAGTCACACCAGGCTAGAATCTCCTGAAATCTCTGCAGTGCTCAATGCAGAGCTCCTCCTCTCTTTTTTGGTGAAGGACCACAAAAAGCCGCTTGGCTATTTTTGTCTTCCCAAGACGGGCTGACTGTGACGCTCCAACAGAGTCAAAAAAGAGAAGAGCTACTTTAGGCTCTCTCTACTTCAGGTTTGGAAACTGAGGAGGCGAGAGCAGAACACAACTGTGAGAAGGGGAAAAAACAGAGAGCAGAGGAATATGCCATAAAGCCAAATCACACCAGTAAATCTTAAGGCAGAGTCAATTAGGTTAGAGTTTCCTGCTTTGAATGCCAGCAGCAAATCAGAGGGTTTAAACATCAGGGTTGTTGTACTCATGTAGCTGGCTTGTTAAAGGAGTATCGATCACAGTTCTCATTAGTACACCTGTCATGAACGGGTAATTTGTTCCCCTGCTGAGTCAAAATTGAATTTCCACATTGCTTTGCCGCCCTTGGTTCATCTTAGCAAAGAACAGCCATATAGGCATGCAGCTTGTGAGCTTTGTTTCCAGTTTTGTAGAACATCAATGTGAGCCTTTTCCTATCGATGTGACATAGTCAGACTCACACACACACACACACACACACACACACACACACACACACACACCCTAACCTTAGCTGACCTGGTTAGTTGTGCAAGCATTGACCACAAATGGAAAAAATATCAATAACTAAAAATATCAACTGACTAAGACCAAAGGATGTGAGGATAATGTGATTTTGGGACGGTTCAGACCAAATCTGCCACTCTGATTTAAAGTGTGATCATTTTCTAGGCTTGACTTTATGTTAAACACTATGCAACATTTAGAGGTAGACAGATTCACCAGTTTGGACAGTTAATCAGCACTAATAAGACATTTTACAGTCTATGGTTACTGGTGGAACTTTGCTCCAGCAATATAATGTCGAGTAATAGGGCGCAAATTCATGACTGAGTAAATGCTGCCCTTTCCTGTTTCAAATTAAAAGCTCTTGTTTTCAAATTAAAGCCCTCAAGCATTTCATACATGCTCCAGTCAAATATTAAGTAAGTTTTAAGTAAGTATTTCCCATATTTGGAATATAAGTGACAGAAATTACTATTTGACATGGAGGCTCCATACATAAAGTAGATGTAATGTCATAAGCCCCTTTCCCACTCACAAACATCGTTCTAAATGTGTGGCCGGCAAGTTTGAAAGAGAGACTGAATAAGTAAGATATACACAGTACTGTATATCCTCCATGCTTCTTTCTACTGTTTACAAACCTGTTTTCCAACCTATCTGTTAAGTTGAATATGACACACCAGAAAAAAAACCCACAACACACGTGATATCGGCAGATTAATGGGCTATCAGCTTTTTCCTGTTCCAAATACGAGCCTTTCAAAATCCACTATTAGCCGACCTCTAGCTTTGTTCAAAACATAACCATGAAGGAATCCTGTTCAATTAACTTTCCCATCTTCCACTCATTTCATTTAGGCTTAGATACACTGTGAATGGCTGTGTGTAATTCTGTTTCTTTAGTACTGTAGTGACGAAGAGCACCAGACACATAAAATATTCTCAGTCCCTCTCTGGAGTCTGTAAAGCAGATAAGCCTTTATTCTGTCCGTGTAAACTGGCGTTAAACAAATGACCTAAATAGACCCAAGGCACCGTTGTAGGCTATGTTGATGCAATCAAGCTGGTCTGGGTGGAGGCGGGGGGCTTGAGGGTTGCGTGTGGTCTGAATCTCCTGTGAGAGCTCTGCCCTGCTCAGCGTGAGGGTGGCTATGTGTGTGCGACAGTATGATAGGATCTGCATGGAAACCCACTGGCTCCAACAAGGCGGCGCATGCATCCCTGAATAAAGCACGGGGCTGTTAAACGGCATGTCACGTCTCCTGATGCCAGCATCCCTGTGGATGTGTGCAGCCAGAAACTGGCCAACAAGGGGAATTAATTCCAGGACACGCACCGTGTAAGCCCCATCAATTCACACCTACTGCCCAGGGCCCACGGAAAATATGGAGCTACATTAGGGTCAAATGTTTTGTACTTGAAAAAATAAAATTTGTTGTGTTGATCTTGAATTTTGAAAAATACAACAATGTATTCAAAATAAAAATAAGTGTGTGAAACGTTTTTTCAGGTTAAATATAATTTTGATTCACTTTGCTAACTCTTTTGAATGAATAATTTATTTTCACTTTTCACTTCCATATATATTTTAACATTTGAGGTCTTATTTGTTTCAGTTGCATGTTTTATCTTTTCAGATTCAGATCTTATTTTTTACAGTTTCAAATCTTATTTTTTTTCAGATTCAGATCTTATTTTTTACAGTTTCAAATCTTATTTTTTACAGTTTCAAATCTTTTTTCACTTTCAGATCTTTTTTTTTCACTTTCAAATCTGTTTTTTG
This sequence comes from Epinephelus moara, assembly GCF_006386435.1. Classification (NCBI taxonomy): domain Eukaryota; kingdom Metazoa; phylum Chordata; class Actinopteri; order Perciformes; family Serranidae; genus Epinephelus; species Epinephelus moara. The sequence goes on from NC_065513.1 coordinate 9,475,470, forward strand.
AGTTTCAGACTTTTGACCCTGATGTGGCGTGGGGGGCGTGGCATCCACTGAGAGGATGTGGAATCATGAGTGACAGTGCCTTTAGGGAACGTAGGAACTAAAAAAAAATCTGACTCAACACTTAGATACACCATATTCATGTGACTGGCAGTGTAAAAATTGATGCCAGTGACAAACTTCCATTTCAAAATCTGTTTTAGACAGTACTGAGCACCAATTGCGGTATAAGAGCGATAAATTATGCCAGATTTTGCACATCAACAGCCACATTTTAAGTGCTGATATGTCCGATTTCCACATAGCACTGTGAACGCAGCATAGTGTCCGCTCTGGGATGCTCTGGATCGGCGTATACGACAGCCTGTTCCAGTTCCTGCCAATATTCAGCAACTTCGCACAGCCATTGAAGAGGAGTGGACCAACATTCCACTGGCCACAATCAACAACCTGATCAACTCTATGCGAAGGAGATGTGTTGCACTGCGTGAGGCAAATGGTGGTCACACCAGATACTGACTGGATTATCTCGGCAAAGGAGAAGTGCTCACTAACACAGATTTAGACAGATTTGTGAACAATATTTGAGGGAAATGGTCTTTTGTGTATGTAGAAAAAGTTTTAGATCTTTGAGTTCAGCTCATGAAAAATGGGAGCAAAAACAAAAGTGTTGCGTTTATATTTTTGTTCAGTGTAGGTGCGGGAATCCCCAGAGGATCATGATAATTACATCACGAAAAAATATTTTTGCGATGTTAAATATGTTGCGATACACAGAGTATTGCGATTTTATATATATAACAAAACTTAAATAAAAGCCATTTGTTTGTAGCAGCAAAATGTATCTGGTGGACTGAAAAAGCAATCGATGATATTATTCAAATAGGCTGCCTCAAAAGTGATAGTTGGCACTGTGTGATGATACATTATTGCCATATAATAAATAGGGAGGCAAACAGCAAATAGTGTAAAAAAAATAATCTTAAAAAATATAAATAAATAAATACTTGTTGCATTGGTAAATTAAATATCACAGACCCAGACAACGCTGCATGTGTGTCAGGTTCAAACTGTAATCTGTTTTAGAGAGAGATAATCCTGAATGAAATACAAAAAAAAGTGAAATCTTTGGAGGCCAAAGTATCCTGGCACCTTTGATCTGGACAGAAAATTATTCTGCAGTGTATGTACAACACATGAACAGTGTCAAATAAAACATGTTTAGCTACTGTTATAAAGCTTTTAAACACTGTTTCAATTGTCAACAACTGTCATCTTTAACCTGATGTATAACTGCAGAGTATTTTAATTTCTCAAGCTACAAGATGACCAAAGATGGCAACCATATTTTCAGTTTCAGCAACCAAAAGCTGACACCTGGTTGCCAGTCCTGAGGGCTGAACAGAAAGTACCCAGATACAACATAGAAACCTGTGTTCATTTTAGATGCAGTGTCATTTGTTTGGGAAAATTTGTAGATTTGCTTAATGGCGCATGAATTTTTAAAAGCTTCGTCCCAGTATTAATTTAAGATACCTGTTGTGACCAGCAGGGAATTAGCTGTGTGCAGATGTTTTTAAATGAGCTCTTGTTTTATCGCTGGTCGCTAGACAGAAGTCTGCTGGAGAGTTTCGGCAGACTGCCTGTTTGTTGTGACTTTACTATTAGAGCTTGTTGATTCTCAACTTGAGATTGGCTCCTGCAGGCGCTGCGACCACCAGCTAGATACAGTGTAAAAGCAGGAAAAGGCTCAGTTATAGAACTTTTCTTAAGACTGTAGACTGAACTTAAACAGGGGAGGAGAAATCACAGGATGCCCTCAGCAAAATGGGCCCATCTGAAATTTCTGTCTCAGCAAAGCAGCCTCCACAATACTGTCATCATTTATGCATGCAATGTGTAATGCACTGTATCTGAAGTGCAAAGCCCTCCTTAAGAAGCAGGGGATTTCAATGACGCAGATCAAAGCAAAGATAACAACATATTTTGGGCCAAGAATGAGGTGTGGCATTTAACATTTAGCACTGCATCATAATAGTTAAAAGTGTAAATGAGCTCTGTTGCTGCAGTGAACTGTGGCGTGATCCACTCACTTGTTTTGGTGCTTTGAGCCCTGCAGATGTGCATGGTACTGTGCCACAGAGTTCAGTGTGACGCTGCAGACTTCACAGGTGTAGCTCCGTTTCAGACCTGGAATCAAACAGAAATACGTCTTAAATGATTTTTTTAAAAAAACATACAGCCCGCTTTTCATTCAACATTATAATATGCTTTTCACTCCCCTGCCCACAGTCAAACCTTGACAGACCTCCTGCAAAAAATATTTCCTCCCTGCAGATACATTTCAGTCTAACTGTATGTGAGCTTTTTTGTGTGTTTTCAAGATTGCCATTGCTGATAAATGCTGTTTGTGATGGAGTGGAAAAAATCAATTAGGCTCTGGCAGACAATGAAGTCTCATGCATTTTAAATCCCAGGGAAATACATTTCACAGTTTAATCTGAAAGCTAGTACTCGAGACAATTATGCTTCAGGTTTTTGTCAAGATAAAGTGACGTTTATATGCATACTTCGTGCTGATCAGTCCTCAGCTTGAGCTTCAAATCCAACAACTTAGCTGACCCTTGGATGACCCTTGGGTGTGAAGTAAGAGTAGTGTATTCTATGAATGTTAAACTTAATGTGAAAATGAACGTCCTGTTTTGTTATATTTTAATTGAATAACTCTGATAAATGAAAAGTTAAGAACTTTTCATTGTGCCACCCACATTAGCTCTGGGCTATACAGAGCATGCTAACATGCTAACAATGACATCTTAACAAGCTAATGTTAAGCAGGTATAAGGTTTACCATTTTCAACATCTTACTTTAGCATGTTAACATGCTAACATGATCTAATTAGCACTGAACATAAAGTACAGAGGAAGCTAATGGGAATGTTATTAGTTTAGACCTGATGCTGGTGCTACACAGTCAGGCAATTACTACACTTAAGTTATTAGGGGAGACCAGGGACAGTTTTACACTTTTCCCACTTTTCTCATTAAATTAAAAAAAAAAAAAACAATCACAAAGAAACAGTCAGTTAGCTATGTTATAAACTTCAATGTGTCAACTACTGAAATAATCTATTTAAAGATATACTATGCAGGATTATCAATTTTGTAAATCTTGGACTGCAAAAATAATGGACGTAGCTACCACCACATCACCCGTTGGTTTATGGACTGCCTCAAGCCTCAAGCTTGGCATTTTGGGTTTTTGCTATCTTTCTTTGTTTTTTGGAGTAAGATGTGACCATATTTGGAGGAGCGAGAGGTGGACACTGTGCCTCTTGGATGTGTGCTGCTTATATGTTGTGTTCACAGCGGGCACAAATGAAACAATTTGCGCAAGTGATTTACCTGTAAAGTCAATGTTAAGACGTTAAGACGCTGCCAGACGGCGCTATTGAATGCAACGAGAATGACATGACATATGCAAATTAAACAGCATGAATGAAGCAAGTAAAACAATTTTCCATCATATGTGAGAGTTAAAAAATCTGAATTTCAGCGACCAATTCACACTGAGATAGCCAATCAGCATTGAGATCCTCCAGAGACATAGGACGCCAAGGACGAAACAACGTAAGTTCATTCATCGATTCAGCGATACCATGCATGTATGACGCGAGTTATTTGCACATATAAGGCAAGTCAACACAAAATATTCTTGCATTCAAACTCGCGTGAGTAATGCGATGCGGAAATTTGCATTGCATTTGGTGTGAACACAACACTAAAGTCAGGCACCTGGTTGTTACCTTTTTACAAAGCCTCGACCTTACCTGAGCACTGTGGGAGTACACGCCCACAAACATCTCAGGCACAGAAAATAAGGACAAAACACAGGGCTGAATCTCCCCAGAAAAATACACCACCACACACTTCTAGTGGGTCATAAGTAATGATTAAGAGGAATTACTTCTGTATAAATCTATAGACTGTTTAAGTGGAAAATCCTGCATAGTATAATTTTAATTGGTTACATGAAATATGCAAAGTTTGCACTCCACTGTTAGACCCGTCCATGCCAGGGATGGTTGTAAAATGTCTACAATGCACATGATCAAATACTTAAAAGATAATTCATCATTCATGTTAATGTGACTGATTGTTTTTTCTTAAAACATAATTATGACCTTCTTTGCACCAGGCTACATGAGCAGAAAAAGGGGAAGGGGAAATTATAATGCAGAGGGAGTGTCATCACTCCAGCTTGTTTCTGATTAGAGGAATTCGAGGTGTCACAACCATCCCATGTCACAACTTTTCCTGGTCTCCCCTATAAAGAGGGATGTCAGGGTATCACCAAAGCCATGAGGATTTATCCTCTGGGTACCATGAATGTTTGCACAAAATAGCAAACCATCCAGGAGTTGCTATACATTTAAGTCAAACGTCTTTAAATCCAGTTATTCAAAAAATAGGTCCTTCATTCCAGCCTCATTTAATACCAAAAACTCGAGAGAAAGGAATCAACACAACTCAGGCTGTATACAGCACCTGAGACCTTGAGGTGTCTGATTTATTTGAGATCAACAAAACTGAATAAGTTGTCAGAAAAATGTTAAATCGTACATCAACAACATCCTCAGTGTCTGATAATGGTTTCATTGAGTCAGCGCCCTGTTGCTGCAAATTATGAGCACCCTGTGTAATCACTGTCATGTTGTACTAATCTTATTGTGGAATGAAAAATGGCCGTCCTGATTGCCTCGCTCTCACAATTGAGTTAACTCCTTCATAAATATGCCTCGGAGCAAAAGGCCAAGAGAATATAAATGTCACCCTGCACTCATTGAATCACATTTCCATATCCTCTTCAATCACATTTCCCACATGAATGATTGTTTACTCTGAACCGTCACACCGAGGAATGAGCTACTGAAACATAGAAAGCGTATTTGTTTTCTTCTTTCAGGGCAGTGGTAGGTGATGTTGAAATTTTGCAGTTCGCTAACAACTTACTTCACAGATATTGATGTCAGCTGTTTTCTCCCAACATTTTGATGGAGGCCAATATTCCCCACAGAGAGAGAGGCAAATCTCTACTTTTCACTTTCCTCCTGATAAGCTGCACAATAACCACTCTGTCAGTCTGCTGCCACCAGGACTGAGATTTCAATTTTGCACGGTCGTCCCCAGATGCAGTCATGAGCTGACATTAAAGTTCTGCAGCAGGCGGCGAGGGTCGGCTCTGCAGTGGCCCTTTGACAGCTTGCCTCTCAAATAATTTTTGAAAGGGTGAAAGATTATGCAGCGGTCCCGGTATCCATCACTGCCAGCCACCTGCGGCTCTTCCCCCATGGTACTGACCTGCATGAGCGATGAAGCACCGGGAGCCTTCGGGCCTCTGTAGTGCTTCCCCTCGATCACCTGTACTTCCCACTTTCTGAGGCATTGCCGGCGAGTCATTGGAGACTCGTTTTTTTTGGTTAACTTGTCACGTTGCTGAGAAAAGAGACACAGCTCGGGAGAGGATGCAGAAAAAGAAAAATGTTCTCTGCAGTCTCATTTATTTTGGTTAACTTGGAATTGTGCAAAAGCAAAGTAACAGGTTGTGGAGCTGAAGTATGCAGAGAAAAATGCTGTCTGATGTCTTCTATCTCATCTTACACTCACAGGGGTAACTTAAGAAACTTAGAAAGAAAGTAGAAATAGAAAAGAAAGTACAAACAAAAAATATTCGAAAGGACCTTCAGTGAATGTAATTTGAATCTGCTCATCTCAGTGCCTCATTAAACTGACTTTTTTGAGTACAAACCTGGGGGCTGTTTTCACAAAACATCCTGATGCTAGAAGTACCTCAACTGGCTGAATAAGGAGGGACGTGTCCATTCTACCTTTAAGGATTCTAAGTTCTTGGTCTCAGGCTAGTTCATAAGGCCTTGTAGCACTAAAACTCAAAGGGCAACTTCCATATTATTCAACCTGGACCCTTTTCCTCATGTATTTTGTGCCCAACTGACTAATGAGAGCAACAAACAGGCTGCAGTGCAACCATTCGAAGCATTTGTGCACTGTCCGTTTAAGTCCATAAAAGTGCTTGTTTTTGCCACTGACAGGCTCAGATTATGGGCTTTCCAAAACCGGATCCTACCCTCTCCCGGCTCAGTCTCGGAGTGTCACTCTGTTTGGTGTTACCGTCACAGCTGAAACTCCCTACATCAATGTGTAGGGTGGAATCACAGCGGCAAGCTTTGAGACACACTTCCCCTCTCTGCTGCAGAAAAAGGAGCTGTTGTTATATTTGGTTACCATGGAGAAAAGTAAAATACTCCCATTTTATGTTCTTTATATGTATTATGCATTTATTTGATTTGTGCTGTTTACAAGAATTTTTAGAAGCATGTATTATCCTTTTGCCATTGAAATAAATAAATAAATTGTAAGTAAATAAACAGGCCTAAAGAAACAAATAAATGACTGAATAATACATAAAAAGGTATAAAACATATCTCTGAGATTCACTGGTGACATTTCTTGTCTTTTACTTTTGTAAACATCTTGTTTTCACTCTGATGTTTAGCTGTAGTTTATGAAACAGTTCCTGTTACAGTTAACTATAAACAGGACTACTGTTTTATAGAGACTAGAGAGGTGTAGATTTGATCCTACGTACAATATAGCATTTCAGATGTCATCATCTGTATGACAATATTACCACATTACATTACATTACATTCCTAAGGATAGTCTTGCAGAACTTTACGTGTTTCTTCCATGACAAACACAGTTCCAAGTTGCACATGGTCAGTAAGTCGGCATCGGTGCAGGCTTGGTATTGGAGGGTTTTATAACCTACTTTATTATTAACTTTATATTATTCCACTATGTATCCCTATTTGATTAATAGTAATATTGTTTGGGCAAATATATACCCCTCAAATCTGCATAAGCATTATTTGCTGCAATGTTAATCAGGCCTCTGTTCCACTGTTTGGAAAAATAAACCTTTTTCTCAGTATATGATATAAATATTCATCAGATATGTGTGTTTATATATAAATAAATGTTCTTACCCTATTCTTTACCATCATTGTTTAGCATTTTTTAAAATTCTTTAATTTAAATTAAATCATATAATACCAGACAGGGTAATCAACTCCACCTTGCTTTTTACAAAACAACGTGGCCAGTACTCCCCTCAGATAAGATAAGATAAGATAAGATAAGATAAGATAAGATAAGATAAACGTTTATTGTCTGTCACAAGTAACAGAAATTTGTCTTTGGCAAGCTCCGAAATAAAATACACAAGAACACACAAAACACAATAGACATTATACAATATATACGACAAAGCAGTGTATCTGGATGGGACTTCAATTGTTATTTTAAACTGTTCAGAATGGTGATGGCAGTGGGAACAAACATTTTTTTGTATGTGTTCTTCCGGGAAAGTGGGACTTTGTAACGGCGACCTGATGGTAGTAGTTGGAAGGATGGGTGCAGGGGGTGGGTGGGGTCCTGTGTGATGGCAGTGGCTTTCCTGGTAACTGCCTGGGTGTAAAGTTGGGTGTAAAGATATCACTGTGTACAGATTTAGAACACCAAAGTACATGTTGTCAAGAGTTCCTCATCCTTAGAACATTATAAAATGAAGATGAAATTAGCATTATCATGATGTATAACAATTTCTTGACTTTATATGAATATATTTTTCCTCTTTTTTCCCCTTTTTCTCTGCACTGTGTTCTTTGTATTGGTTTTTAATGGATGATTTTCACTGACTGCTCAGTGTGCTTCCTGTTGTCATTTATCTTTTGTTGTATTTTCTTCAACTTTCTAGTTTAGTTCTTTGTCTACTTTTCTCCCCCCCCTTGGTTGAAATAAACCCTTAATTCACCCAGTCTGATGTGAAAATATGCTGGCTCTACAAACTCTAAAATTATTGTTTATTTAAAGCGTTTGGTTGAAGGATCAAAAGTGATTTAGGGCTGTTTTTGGTTAAACAAAAATAATCTTACTGTTTATAAAAAATAGGTCTATCACTGTAGGGATCTGTTCAGTGATGTTGTCAGACACTTAAAATATAAGCTGAGCCTGTCAGTGGCAAAAACAAGCACTTTCAGTGAACATAAATTGTCCGTAGCAAATGCCCCGAATAGTTACACTGCAGCGCTCTGGCTCAGCACTGGACCAGTTTCAAAAACTGTTGCTCACATTAGACACAAAGACATGGGGGAAAAAGGGCCACGTTGAAAAATACAGAACCTTTAAGTCTGAGATTCACTAAAACCTACTCAAAATATGTAAGCTGTTCTATGTAATGTGTCTTGTGTCAGTTTTGGAAAAATATACTGATAACTGATAAACTTTTAAGCATATTTTAATGGCAGGTTAATGAGGACAATGTGATTTGCAGCACTGAGTGACCTGACATACCTCAGCCTGTCAAACTTATTCGTCTCATTTAAATGAATAATATGTTAATTGTACCCCTCTGTATTGATGAATAATTCATTTCACACTCACTAACAAAGATCAGTAACCTGGCAACCAATTGCTGTAGCTTTGAAGTTCCCCAATAAAAGTCCATCTCTGCAGCTTTCTGAATAAGATAAAACTTTGCTAGAAGCTTGTAGCACCATGTGGGAGGACTGCCAGTAGAAAGACAAGATTCTTTGTGAATGTGGCACAGGCATGATTCACAGTTTATTGTAAATCATCACCAAGAATGTTAATGTGTTCACGTTAACCTTTCATTGGAACTGTGGGTGTAAAGCTTGACCTATGCAAGAGTCAAAGATTCGGCTGCATCACTGCACAACCACAGATCCAACCTGAATCCTGCAAAACCTCATGATCAATGTTTGTAGGGGAACTTGTGCAAAGAGCAGTCAGCACAAAGCACATTATGCTAGTGTTAGCAGCTAATGCTACTGATAACTGGCCCCCGCTGCTCCTGGTTGCTGAAGGTGTATACTGTTGTGTTACAGGGGCATGTGTTCGTAGGACATTATTGAAAATACCAAATTTAGAATGATGACAAGGACCCAGGAACTGACGTAAGCAACAAACAAACAACACAATCTTCCTCCTTAGGGACTGGCTAAAAAGTTCCTCCCTGTGTTTACAGGAATTAGACATTAGTTTCAGTGAGTTTCACATGAATCTATATCATTTTTGTATATGATCGTGGACTGTTGGGCCGTTCTCACTCCCAACTACAACTCCCGAATACTACAAGCGCTTTGTCAGTGGACCTCTGTGACAGACACTTACAGACAGAAGCA
>NC_065513.1:9485250-9532886 GCF_006386435.1 Epinephelus moara
TATATTAACTTTGGGTAAAAAAAGAAAAAAGAAAAAGACCAGACAATGTTGTTGCCTTACTTCATCAACTTCCCAGTTAAAATGTTTTATATGATGCATTATGGCTAAATTATATTAATCAAAAATTAGAAGACAGCATCAGAGATTTGCCTCAAGTACTCACAGAGCTGATTGAAGGATCCCTGACAACCTCTCTGGACCAGGATACGTCAGCACCAGTGGTGAAGGATGAAGACTGTAGGCAGATGGTTTCAACCGGAAGAGTTCTACCTTTCATCTGCACGAGAGGAAGACATCACACAGTATACTTTCAAAACAAAAGCAAGTGTGGGAAGTGTGTCTTTCTACCTGCCTGCTTCACTACTGTGCACCTATCAGACAGTCAGGCTTCATTTAAATACCTTACAGAAATTGTCATACTTGATGTTCTTATATCCTGTTTTTCAGCACCAGAGCTCCTTGCACTCAGTACCCAGTATGAGACACCAGAGAGCTCTGGGTAGCTGACCAGGATTGTTAACCACTGCTTCAAAAGAAACACTATTTACTATGACTTCAAAAAGTAATGACTCTTTTTTTGGTATGGGTTACTAGTGGCAGATGTAGTCACTGTCTTGTCCTGCCCTCAACCTGTAACTCAGTCTTCCACGGAGTCCGCCATGTTTTTTCTATAGTAGCTCAGAACAATCAAACACTAGCTCTAGCTAAGGCCATTTGTGTTGTTTTTGCGCCAGCCACCCAAGTGTCAGTTGGTTACAATCTAAAATCTCCCCACTACATGCCAATAAATCCTACATACTGGACCTTTAACTATTAAAAGTTAGAATAAAGTCGTTATCAGCAGAGCCTCACCACCAGGATTTCCGAGTCCATGTCCAGTCCCCACCGGCTGAGCTCCTTCAGACTCTCAGGGTTTGTTCTGATGTTCTTTAGAAGCTGTTTTATTGAGTGAGTGTGCTGCTCACCACTCACATTTATGTGCATGGTCAGGTCCTATAACACATAACAAAAGACACTGTCACTGAGTGTATTACCACAAGTTCTTTTATCACCTATTTTTAGACAAATATTTCCAGACCTGTATCTCCTGAGATGACAGATATTATTGTTCAACACTTTTTAAACCACTGACACTTCACATTTAGTTTTATGTCACTGAGGGTTTGGGAATAGTTGTGTCGACCATCTTATGACATTCTGACCTTCTACAGTGTTTAAAACAATACAATATGCTAAATATAACTGGGACATTTGGACTAATGTTAATTATCTGCCAATTTTTAGTCATTTATACTTATAGTACTTCACTGGAAGAAATATTTCTTTTCACTTCTTTAAACTTGTCAGGACAACATTGTTAACAGCCAAGGCTCTGATCTGACGAATGGATTTGCAGTCAATGCAATTACTGTCACACACAGTCTCTCTCTGGTACATGGCAATAACATGATAGTGAATGTTCAAACTGGTGTGAACCTGTATAACCAAGCTATAATTGCAGACCTACCTTGCCTGCTTTCAGCACAATGAAAAACACTAACCATAAAATTAAAAATTGTTAAAGGCATTACATATTGTTGTTCACATTGTGAGGAAGAGAATTGTGTCGACATCAAATTTACCTTCATAGCTCTGAAGTCCTTCCTCATTTTCTCTGGGATTCCCGTCATGAAAGAGAGCTCCGGTACTAAAAGGATCTCCCCAGTAATGACTTGCTGCAATAAATCAATATTATAACATTATCTACACAGTTAAGTGTTTACTACTAACGGCATTCATCAATATGTTAGTAGCTCTGATCTTTTTCGTAGTTACGAACTATATCTACACCTGCTTCTGGCTGCTTGTGTAAATAAGATCTTGCACAGAAATGTTGCTTGCTTGTGCTATTAGAAATTACAATTTTATTTCCTATTGTGCTCTTTTATGTTCACTATACGCAGATTCCTTTGAAATAAGTAAGTTAAACATGAAACATTTAATTAAATTAGTTGGCATTTAGCAGATTTAAGCTTCAGATATGGGTTCTTAAAAATGTGATTTTTTAAATCTAACGACTCAATACAAAACTGGAAAACACTGTTCTCTGATTAAATGAAATGACAAACCAACAAACTAATACCATACAGCAAACAGTCCCGATCAAGTGAAAGGTAAAGACAATTCAGACACTTGAATTAACAATCTCAACCGCTCTGTGTCAGAAATAACCACTTTCAATGGACATACAGTGACAATGTTCAGTTGCCCCATTTGCTTTTACTGCAGCTCGTTCTGTGGCTGCTGGCCACTGCCAGTTCGCTCAATACTGGACCAATTTCAAAAACTGTTATTCACATCAGTCTTTGATTTAGACAGGTAAATAGGGTCCAGATTGAAAAATGCTTAATTAATCCGCCAAGTCCTGACGTGAAATGTATTCATTGCTAGATGCATTGTAACCACAAGGTTGCATCTAGTGTTGCATGCTCTATTGGTACCAACGGTAGACCGCGGTACTAAAACACCACGGTACATATGATACCATAATGTTGGAGTACCATAGTACCACGGTACCACGACTGTGGGATAAGTTCAAAGTCCAAACACAAAGGGGTGAGTGTCCATGCGCTGTCCATTAACGGCGCGCGCTGGCCACCTGGCACTCAATATGCTGCTGCAGTGGTTTGTTTTCCAGTGACATGTCAGGTATTAGCTGAGCTATTGAGTATCTTGTTTTTTTTGTTTTTTACTTGTAGGCTATATTTGTTTATATATGCTACAGTAATTTGTTTTCCACTACAGAGCTCTACGGTGCAAGCATTTTACTGGCATTTGCGACTAAAAATAGTTTTGTGCGAGCAAAAGAAATCATTCAGGAGCACGCTGTGCGAGTACAGATTTCAATAAGCAGCAGAAACGAAAGGCAAATCCTGCCGGTTGTGGGTTGAACGGGGGTCACAGACAGGAATACAGCGGAGCACTATAGAGCTCTTAAGTCACGCCCCTTCCGGTAGACCCCCATCGGACCTCTAGGGTCGGAAAATATGAATGGGAGTCAATAGCGAGAAAATTATTATTTTCTGGTCCCAGTCATTAAATGCCTTGGATTACACAAATGTTTTGTGTGGGTCTAATTAATATTTTTTCATGTTAAGAGTTTGACAGTTTATTGTATGATTCTTCAGTTATTCCATTGAAATATCATTGATGTATTATAGAAAAGTGATTTATCTTTTTCTAACTGACAAAAGGCACATCTACCTAATTTTTGCTGTGGTATCATGATACTACTCAGAACCGTGATACTTTCACTGGTATCGTACCGTGGGTCCCAATTTTGGTACCATGACAACACTAGTTGCATGTCCGCTGAGTATACTGCTGTAAAAGTTTTACTTCATTATTTGAAGAAAAAAAAAAAAAAAAAAAAAAAAGATACTTTACCATGTGTCTTTAGCATTTATTATGCTAAAATAACTGATGCTGAGCAGAGCATTTACCTTCCCTCCCGGCTTAGATCTCTCCTTTGGACGATGCATGAGCAGAGGTTGGTCCATCTCTTTGATTGTAATCCCATAGTTCTTGCTGATAAATTGGAAAGCCATGCAATACAATGAGGATAAATAAGTGTTCAAATTATAGTTAAAATTTTCATTGCTTATTTGATTTGTATAGACTGACACCATTTCAACCCACAAATACATAAAACTTCTGCTATACTCTCCTGGTCTGTTTTGAAAAGATCATGAACGGAGCAACCTCACCTGTAGTAATCCACAAAGGTGGTTTGGGTGCCATCCATCAAAGTGAAGGTGTCCTTGGGAGACTTGTTCCACTCGATGGCATCAATGCGGTAGGTGCGGTTGTTGTAGCGGGTGATGACGATGCTGCCTATGAGCTCTTTGGTGCATTCATCTTGGAAGCTCTGTTTGCTCTGCTGGTACAGCATGTTCCTAGCAGACAGCAGGGGCCAAAGGTAAAGGTTTTTCAATTTTCAGCTTAAACAGTAGGGCCATGTGCCTTGTTTTGGCCTTTCATGTTTAGAGAGAAAGGGCAAGGCTAGGGAAAGATTATTACTGTTTATAAATAATCTGTAGATGCAATAAGCCTGTTGCACTTGGCAAACCAACTCACCTCTTGATCCAACCACATCCCCAGAGGGAAGGGTTATAGTGGTCAATTCTATTTACAGTTCTGTCTCAGAGGACAGATGCACTCAGAACATGTTCTTACAACCTGCTCCTCAAATATGTATGACTATATCATAGAACACAACATTTACTGTAAATAGCTCTGTGTGACAGGGTCATGGCATATTCGATGTTTAAACTTGTATGAGCGTGTCTACAACGGACAAACAGGAGAAATAGAAGAAAAGATGCCCTCTTGATTTTATCATGAAAGACATGCCCTATAGCTTTGACCACTGAGAATGTAACACTTTATGGAAATAGAAGTGTAAGGCCCTGGCTGCTTTACAATGAAAAAAATTCCAGTTTGACCTATAAATATGAATTTATCTGAACTTGCCACTGTTTGTGTGTTACTGTTGATGTTCTGTGTGAACTCACATGACATCCAGCACGGAGTCATTCCGTAGGACTTTGTGAGACACATCCACATTCAGGTACAGGCCTCCGTCTGTGCGCTTGATACTGGTTGAGTAACCTGGCCACACTTGCAGCCTACAAAAACAGACAAGCAAAATAATGAATCGGCTAGAGTTGCCATGATATTAGCAGGTGTCTGCCTTCTGATGTTAAAATTCAACTCAGTACTTACCGATGTTTTCCAAGAATGACTGCGCTTTCTGGATCGTAATGATTTCGACCCACCAGCTTCAGCCCGATGATTTTCATTACCCTTAAAAAAAAAACAAACAAAAAACAAAAACGAGTCATGTCCTGTCATTTGACCGTCCTAAACAGTGAAATAAAACAGCATGATTTCTTAAATAATTATGGTTGCTTAGAGTTTTTCATTAAATGGCTTTCATGAAATAAAAAAAAAAATGTCCATTTTCTAAAGCAGTCTGGTTTGAAGTCAAACAGATCATAAAAACATGTCTTAAAAACTACTTAAGGCTCATTTATGTTCAACATTAGATGCAGAGATGGAGATGGATGGAGCCTTCTGTCCATACTCGATCAACACATATTTGTGCATGTTTTTGAAAGCTTACAGATACGAATGAAATGGAGCGGTACTACCCGAGACCGTGGGGGCTGTGTAATGTAGTTCGAGATTTGACTGTAGAAGACCATGAAGACATTTAAATAATGGTGTAACGGAACGAACTGGTAATATACAATACAGGGTTTGACATAGGCAATGGCCCGATGGCCCGGGGCCAATCAAAAAGTATGTCGGGCAAGTTGACTGACAGGCCACAAGCCCGCTTGGGCCAGTGATGCTGTAAGGTTTTTTTTGTCAGGGGAACAACTCTAGCGGATTTTTATCCCACTTTTCTTGAGCCTTCAGTGGATTTATTGGGCTTTTTGGCCAAAGGTGCCCTCACCTTTGCTTGTGCAGTGAAACACCGGCGGAGGGAGAAACGTGCCGGTGCGCTTGTGTGTCTCCGCCAACGCGGACACCGCACACCGCTGCCATGCAGGTATATTTCTCTCCAATGTGTGTTCGCTGGCCAGTAAACTGGATGAACTTCAGCTACTGATGGTGAAAAACGGATACTTTTCTACATCTGCAGTTTTGTGCTTCACGGAGACGTGGCTGTGTGGATCGATACTGGACTCTGCGCTGCAGCTGGCAGGCTTCCAACTCTTGAGCGGATCGTAACACGGAACTCTCCGGCAAAACTAAAGGTGGCAGTATCTGTTTTAATACTAACAGTGGCTGGTGTAATGACGTGACAGTGATCCAGCAGCACTGCTCTCCTGATCTGGAATCTTTTTTTCAACTGCAAACCTTTTTACTCCCCCCGTGAGTTTGCTTCATTCATTCTGGTCGGTGTTTACATCCCACCGCAGGCCAACGTGCAGGAGGTACAGTGCACGCTCGCCGACCAGATAGGCTACTGTGTGTGGAGCGGACTCCTTAGTTTGTCCTTGGCGACTTTAACAAAAGGTAACCTCACCCATGAACTCCCCAAATACAAACAGTTTATAAAATGTCCGATCAGAGAGAAGAATATCCTGGATCACTGTTACACAACTGTTAACAACGCCGAATATAAATTATCCTTTAGAGGCCGCACCGCATGAGATAAAAATAGGACATTAACTTATTAGTCAATATAAGAATGACTGAGAAACTGACACAGCAATGGACCAGCTGAACGAGAAAGTAAGAAATTAAAATGAGAAAAAATATCCCAAACTGTATTAAAATATTATTGTTTGTGAGTTAACGGAGGGCAATTACAGCATTAAAAAAAAATAAAAAAATTAATGTGACAGGTTAAGTAAATTATTGCTATTATGTCACAGTGTGAATTGCATGTAGTTACAGTATAGCAGAACACCATTTATCTGAATGTTGGCACAATTTCAAAGTTTCCAACTGTAAAGTTTTAGACTGCACATAAATTAAGTAGTCAATCTCTGACCAAACAGTGTAGGATCTGTTTTTAAAAATACCTCCTGAGAACCACATTGTAGAATGGGATGCATAGATCTGAGTTGGGTGGCAAAATCTTCGTCATCTCAATTTGTATTTGTATTTCCACATTATCGGTCCGTCTCAAACTCTTGAGAACAACCACCTGCAAGTCATCAAAATATTATGCAAACGAGGAATCCAGTGTTATGTTCAGCAATCTGATAGATTTTGCACTGTATAGATCTGCACAGACAAAATTCAATACATTTAAATGGACAACTACTTTTTTATTAGTTTTAGACCTCTGTAGGAACTCGGTCATCTACACACACAATCTGAATTAATTAAAAATTGTTAACACACTTTAGTCAATTAGTCACATGACTGATAAAGTTAACTGTGATACTTACGTCATTCAGCTTCACAGGCAGGAAGAGTATGGAGCCATCAAAAGCTACTACTTCCCCTGTGGCTGAGCGGTGATCTTTCATCATGCCAAAACGCATCGCCATTGATTCAACGTTTGGACTGAAAGACAGACAACAACACTCATGACTTCTAAAAACCACACAGCACTTCCCCAATCACCAGTATCCACTGACAACATTATTCAACAAATAGCTTCTATGGAATAGCTTTGCACTAAATGTGTCAGCTCTGGGATTTTATTAACAGCATTGCTTCAGTATATTTTTAGCTTTGGTTGTCTATGTCCATTTTTGATTCATGTTGTCGTTCAAAAAACGTGCTATAAAGTGTTGAACAAAGTCTTGTTTCATATGAAATGGTGGCTAATACTTAACACATTTATTATTATTTTTTTAAATTTCCATTTATTTAATTGTTGCTAAATGAGGATACAAATGATACCAAATACTTACGTGAATGTAACATGGTACTGATAGACAGCTTCATTCTTGCAGCGAATCGGGATGTGGTTTGAGCCGATAGTTATAGGAGCTCCTTTTGTTCCAGCCTTGTTTTGTGGCTCACTGATCAGATGAGAAAATAAATGCACAAGATCATTTAAGCACAACCAACACAAACAGTGCGTTACTTGGTGGTACTGAGTTTTATCTTCTGTGACTGTAAATCTTAAGTGAATGGTGGCCTTGAGACAGCAAGATGATCTCACACAACTAGCACTGATAAAAGCTGACTGATCAAATGCATTATGTTGCCTCACATCTCTAAAACGATGCACCTAACACACCACAAAGACCATAGTCAAAGGCTTGCTTTATTTACAATAAATAAAGGCTGCATCATATGCTCAGGAAACAAATGTAACATTTTGCTCTGTTTTGCTTTGGCATCCTCAAGTGCAACACACACCACTGCCGGCGCGGCGCTGTGGCCGTCAAGTGCCGCCCCCCAACACACACTGGCAGAGGCGCGCAGCGGCACCGTTAACGTGTATTTCCCACCCCAGCCCTCTAGGTGGCTGTACCTACACTAGTTGCCAACGGTTGCCAACTGCTAGTAACGGAAGAAGAAGAGGAAAAACTTTGAGGCAACAACAACTTGGATTTCACGGGTGAGTTTCTTATCAGAGTTGTCTTATTAAAAATTTGAAACAACCGGTTTTGATACTACGGCGGCCGAAACGTACATAAAAGGCTTTTCTCGCAGCGCCGCCATGAGCGGTGGGCTGAAGCAGAGCGGCGCGGCGCGGCGCGTCGGCCGGCGCCAGTGTGGGTTGCTTCATAGAATATAATGGAGGTGGGCGTTTTGACGCGTGGCGTATGGCGGCGGTGTGTGTTGCACTTCACTCATGGTATGGAAGAAGAGGTGGATGAGTAATGTAATAACACAGGATGCATAGATTAAGCTTCTGATAGGCTCGACTCACAGCCAGTTAGTAATGGGTGATAGTTTACTACTAGGGTTGGGTCGGTATGAGGGGAAAAAAACGGTCCGGTTTTTGTGAAAAACCGCATCAAGTCGGTAATACCAGATATTCGCCACTTGGGGGCGCAACTGCCTCATTTAAAATAAAAAATGACCATAGGACAACAGAGTGACAGTAACACGTTGTTTCTTTTATTCCTTACAAATAAATTTGCAGGTTTAGCTTACTCAGTCAGTGCAAACAAGGGTTGCCTCCTTCGTCTGGCTCAAAGCCAAAGTGTTGCCATATTGGCGCATTCTTTGATTTCTTCGAGACTAAATTGTCCGCCATTATCGACTACCCGTCACTGTTAAACAAACTCCAGGCTACAGTACACCCCCTAGCTCGGTCCCCGCCCCACCCCCACTCCCCTCTCTCTCCTGCTCGCTGTGCGCTTGGCGAAGAGGCAGACACAGGTGCTCACAGACTCGGGCGTACTATAAGCGGAGCGGACTCCGTGAGGAATGTCCACAGTCATTCGGGCTTCCATATTCAAGCGTACTTCCACGTTGTAGTTTCCTGTAACATTGTCCGTGAAAAATCCCCGCGATGTGAAAAATACATGCCGAGCAGTCTTTTGTGTGACACTGGTGCGTGGAGCGGAGTCTGCGCGGTCGTAAAATCTGAGCCTTGCGGACATCCGCTTTTAGTCCGGGCGGATCTCCGAGGAGTCCACTCCACGTACGTTCCGCCCGAGTATGACGTATGCAGTCCGGTCGGTCTCAAAATAAAAACCTGGTCCAAGACGGAGTACCGAACCGAATTGGTATTACCTAGAACCTCCTGCTGCTATTATGTCTCTGTAGCGAATAGGGTTGGGTCGGTTCTCGGTAATACAATTCGGTTTGGTACTCCGTCTTGGTCCGGTCGGTCTCAAAATAAAAACCCGGTCCAAGACGGAGTACCGAACCGAATTGGTATTACCGCGAACCGACCCAATCCTATTTGCTACAGAGACATAATAGCAGCAGGAAGTCAGCTTGGTGCGTCAAGGCCCTAAGAGGTAAATACCAGCTAAAAAAAGTTTACTTACCGGACTGCCTCCATTTTCAGCTCTGTCTTTGCCGGTGCAACAGCAGAAGGCTTCGGCAACTCTGGAGTAGTGGGCAGCAGGGGTACGATTCCTTCAGATTTTTTGCATTTTAAAACCTTTTATCATAAGTTCTTGTTACCCATATAATCATATTAACTAAATATAATTACAATGAAGGTTGATCATCTATTTTAACCTAGCCGAAGTAAATATATATATATATATATATTTTTTAAATATTTTATATAGAGTTTTCCTACCAGTGTGGGAAGTCTGAGAGTATAGAGCTCCTTGTTGCTCAGGGGCTGGAGAAACAGACTCAATACGACCTGGAGAAAAAGGAGGCGGCAGAGCGCGTCCTCTTCCTACTCCAGGTTGAGGCATCGCTGCTCTTCCAAGCCCTACCATCGTCTGTGGGGACAAACCTCGGCCTCGGAGACTGGAACAGGTCAAATTCCACAGCAGACAGGGTTAAATATCATTTTTTTCATTTAATACTAACAGTGATTGCAATAATTCTGTATCAATGCTAATTTTAAAACAATGGGAATATAGGAGGGTCTGACCAACAAAAAAATTACAATGCCCTCAAAGAAGACGTTACAGATAACCACGAGTAACCATTGTGAGATCCTGTACGCACCTTAGGATCTGCCAAAAGCAGCTGTTACATTTACAAAAACACAAGTAGCTCAGAAATGACTGCTTCACTTCAGTTACAAAAACAGATCCAGATCCTAGTTAATCAGGCACACCTATCTAAAACTAAAGCAGTAAGATATAATTGTGCTGCAATATTTCCTGCCTTCATAAATGCCACAATGTACAATTTTAGGGAGGTATTAATTAAATCTCTGGTCATTTTGGAAGATGTAGTTAGTGGTGTTGTTGTTGTATTGTACTGTGTTATGCTGACAGGTGTTCTTGTCACTCCTCTGCCAACTACCTGCTGCCTCTGCCCATCACCTCTTCAGGTAGGCCCATGCTCTCTGGACTGCTGAAGACATCTACTGGGACACCTTGCAGCTTTGTATCACCCATACCACCAGCTGCTCCTCTTCCTACAACAAAATGTAAAACAATCCGTACAGAGTGACATGGGTTTAACCTGCATTAACATTTTTTTCAAAATAGATCAACACTTGTCAGTCCATCAAGGTTTGCTAGCGTCCTCTGAGCTTTGCTTAATGAGGGTCACTCACTCCCTGCCTTTGGTAAATGGATGTCTCCATTTGGACAAGGACCTTAATTTAATGATATTGATGTTTAAATGTCTTTTAAGCAACTCCCAAACAGAGAGAAAGAGAGAAAAAAAGAGTGTGTACATATGGTCAGACAAAGTGTGAACTATACAAAGAATTTCTCTGCCATTAACACATTTTTTTTTAAAAAACGCCTTTTACTGGAATACAAGTATTTTTAACTTCATATATTTCCTCTGTTAATAAACACAATTTAATGAATGTGAGGCTATTTTATAGTTGTGACAATGCTTCTTTAACTAAATATCCTGCTAATTATATGAATTGATGCATTGAATTTATGCTTTTTCAAAAATTTGAAACCATGCATGTTTTCTGTTTATCAAGTCCCTCTCACACCATGCAGTTTCTTCTTGCCACAAGAGGGTGCCAGTGCATGCATTGTAACCAATACTCTTCCCCATCTAAGGAAGTTACTGCATCAGTGATGTGCTAAGAATTTCTCCGTAATTATTACAAAAAGTAATCATATCACACAATAGTAGTTCTCCATTAATGACATACCATATGTACCTGAACACATCTTACAGTGCTAGGTGTAATGTTGTTCTGCTTCACAGCAGCATGCAAAATGCTTAAATGTGCAAAACTAGTATCTGCAAGTCATTTTAGTCAGACAATGTTAATGTACAGTGGCAACCAATAACTATTGATAAACCCATAATTGGTCCCAGCCTGTTTATTTTCCACCCAAAAAACCTTTTAATACAGACCCAGAGGTGGTGCTCCTCTTCCCCATGAGGTCATTGAAGGCTCAATGCCCATTCCTCTAAACATTGAGACCAGTGTTGATCCTTGACCATAGGTAGTCGTGTCAACCTTTAAGTAGACAAAAATGTTAGCAAATCTTAATGTAGGGCAATATCATTTAAAAAGTTAAAACATACAAATTGTTTATGCATATAGATACATTTTTTTGTTCCAACCTCTTTTGTTGTTAAAGTAGAGCTCTCCTCTGTTTGGTCTCGTGTTGTGGTTTCACGTGGTGGCGTCTGTACATGCTGCGGATCCAGACTAGGCAGGATTGCACCTCTGGCCACCCCTAACACTGGCTCAGTTGCTGGGAAGAGCAGCCCCCTGGCTAGGCCAACTCCTCCATATTCAGGCTGCACCAGCAGCCTTCTGGCACGTCCAAACACAGGTTCAGTAATGGGCAGAGTTACTCCTTGTCCTTGTGGGGTATCGCCTAGAGTTGGGAAACCTCTGGCTCGTCCTACACCAGGCTTTTCTGTAGAGAGCAGTAGCCCTCTACCACGTCCTACAGCCGGCTCCTGAGGCTGTAATCCTGCTCCACGTCCCAGCCAGGGGACGCCCGTCATACTGCTGAGCTCAGGAGGGTGCTTTGGATCCATTTGGCCAACTTCTGATATAACCAGTTCACACAACAATGGGTTAACTGCAGGGAAACACCCACAGAATAAAATTCATTAATGGCACACTACCTAAGAATATTATGCAGACAAAAATGTAAAGACAAAAAAAGTTTCAATGCAATGCAAAGCAAAAGACAAAGCTCTGGCTAATTCACATACACTGATATTACTAAGGCGCTGAAATGCATTAAAATTCATCTGCCAAAACGAATATGGCTCTGGTTTGAAGTACAGATACACATCTCAGGACTGTCTAACTTAATACAGACAGACAATTTAATTTGTCAAGTGGCTGCAGCTTTGTTCATTTTTTCTCTATAGCTTGGTGCAGTCAACTTTAACATAGAAGGAAAAGGTCAAAATAACATAAAATTTACTACAAGATTTAACACGTTGACAAAAAGAACTGAGAATATGTTTCATTTTTTAAAACGTTAATTAATAACTAATTAATCCCTTACAGCTGTTATAAGAGGGTAAACTTGATGAGCGGTAAAGCTAGAACAGACAGTGCTAATGAGACCGCATGGGAAATAATGTCGGGTTAGCTAATGCAACCTTCAAGATGCACCTTGAGTTAGCTTGTTCTTATCGTGTTGTCTGACTCGAGGTATGCTAACGGTAAAGACAGACTTAGCGGCGCCTCGCTTCACCAGTTCGCCCTTATCGCCATAAAGTACAAATTTATTCATCCATTTATGACAGCTTACATTAGCTAATGTCACTTAGCTACTGAACAATAGCCATCATGTTAAACTGCGTTGACTGCATAGCACCGCAGTTAGCTAAAATTAATGCTAGCTAACGTTAGCTAATTGAACAAACACGTGTTGAGGACAATTAGGCTACATAGACAATACAATACAGCCGAAACACGTCCAAAATCACTCGACCTTTTTAACAAAAATAACACACTGTAAGTTATTAATGTTAAAAGCATGAGTGCCCAAAATACATGTACACATATCTTACCTGGCACCAGCTGACAAGTCCGTGTTAAATTAATCCACCTGTTAGATTTAGCAGGTTGATGGATGGTATTTTCCCGCCCATACGCTTATTGGATAATCAGTAGGTTTGCCCCAAGACATTGGTTCACTGAACTGTCAATCATCCATGGATCATTTAAATGATACTGGGGAATATTGTTTTTGTCGCCCATCAGTTTATTAATTTCAGTGACCTTAACGCCCTGCACTTAACTTTTAATGCAGACTCATGGAATGCAGTTCAGTCAGGCTCCCATGAAAAGGCCTAACTCAATAATGATAATGTATGGTTTAAACAAACTGGGCTGGGATTCAGCATGGTGTGTTTCATATTCACCCATTTGATATATATTTGAACCTGGGAGATACAGGACTTTGTGCTGGTGGCCTATTGCAGCCCACTCAGGTCACTATATCTTTGTGTATGAGTATCTTTGTGCAGCTTACTGATTTTGAGTAATATGTTTGATTAAATTAACCATATGGTGGCATTAAATTGAATGTATTGATATTTAATGGTTAGTCACAAATCATTTACAGTCATAAATTAAGCTAGCTATGTTCAAATCAGGCCACCACACCGACTACAGATATTTTGTTGGCAATATGTACAAAGGAAAACTAATAGGCAGAAGCTGGGCCATTTTGTAGACTTTTGCAGTAAGGGCTGTGACTGACCAAAATCATGAACCGTACTCATATTTAGGATGCTTGAGACAAAGCTAAAAATTGTTACTGTGCGATTATACAGGCAATCACTTCTGTCTTTGGGGAAAATACCCAAGTTCTATATTTGCAGTATGTTTCACAGCCAGATGGCATTCGGGGGGAATTGGTAATGATGACAAGTCTTACAGATCTTGGCTTTCACTAACTGTCTCACTTCACAACTACGCACATTTCGTTTGGACACAAAAAAGCCCAACTAAAAATGCAATCATGATGAAAAGATGCTTCAACACCTACTCAAGGTCAGCCGCTGACATGTGCAATGATTTGTGTCTCTTTGCTATTTGAAAACGTATTTTCTAATAAGAGCTCAGAGGGAGGTGGACGAACATTCTTAAGAGTCCAAAAGCCCACAGAGCTTTGGTTTTCAGGTCACTGGTCAGGCGTATCGGCAATTAGCCTCAGACGCTTCTGAAATAATCATAGAAATGCTCCCAGAGGTGTTGAGGTGATGACATTGTGCTCGCACCTGGTCTCTGCAGGAATAAATTAATCACTGTTCCAGAAAGTAGCCATTCTTTTAGTCCTTTTACATTAACTACTGTTTTTTGTGGGAGTTACTTTTGAGACCTAAAGGACAACAGTTACTCATATTCATATAGTTATTTAAATTGATGAACATGGCTTTTATATTTCCATAAAGTCAGTCTTCAATGGATTCTGTTTCGTCCTTGATCCTTGAAAAACAACATCATATAAACCGCAAAGATGAAAACCTGATTGTAAATGATTTAATTTTTAAGGGTTTTAATGCCATCTGTTGACATATGGAGGTAACTGCCACAGATATGAGAATTAACTTGACCTTCCATAATGAATTTAAACACTTTCCCCCAAAAAATTTCTCCATAAAGCTGAAACCAACTCCAGAATCTGTTTAGCTTGACATAAAAGTGTGATGTTACAGTAACAGCAATATGCCAATATGTGTATAAATATGTCACTGTATGCGGCTCTGAATAAGTGCCTCAGCAAAATGCAAAACAGTGTGACTAACAGCTTGTCAGTAGGGAGGTTTTATTTCAATATAATTAGACTAAGCCTTGTTACAAATCTGTCGGAGGTAATCAGCAATCAGTAATTATTTACCTGTTGAGAAGAAACCCAAAGGAGTTTGAAGTGTGTGTGACCTTGAATTTAGGTTTCCTGCAGCTGTAATAATCTGAGTAGGGAAGGCTGACAGGACACTGTCATTTTTTTGCTCAAAAACTATCAGTGATTGTGCAAGGCATTTTTATTCTGATTAAGTGTAGCAGCCAGCAGAGGAGATGTGTGGCAGCTTGTAGATGTGATGTGAGTCAGGTTTGCTATGCTTACTCAGCAAACCCAACTCTCACATCACTGACAATGACAAAATGCCATGTTTTCCTCTCTGTAATGTGCATTCTGTTACTTTACTTCTTTTTAAGACACAAAACATATAACAGAAATATCCTGAAAGGAGTATACTTTTTCTCCTGAAAGAGTAAAATCAAAGCAGGTGTTCCATTCATCGGTCTAGAGCAACTTCAAATTATTCCACAGATACAAAAGTGGGGGCAACTTTGGGGTTCTGTGTCCATCTGCTCTTAATATGTGGACAAGAGTTACAGACACACACAAAGTGCAAGGCATGGCAAGCTTCCCCTTCTGCCCCACCCAACACCCCCCACCCACGAATAAGAACCTCTGGGTGCTGCCCTAGGTGGCTGCCTATGTCACCCATAGGAAGATCCACCAGATTCTATTAAACATACCAAAGTCTGTTAAGTATAACTTAAAAAATGATCACATTTATGTAAAGAGGTTATTTAATTTAAAATTGTTTATCTATCTAGTAATCAAATTAGCAATTAAACAAGAGGTCAGTTAAACAGTTACAGATGCTTATGGCTACATATACATGCATTCATCATTTATTTAACAGGGAAAGTAAACAATACATTTATTGCCCCAGATGTAGCTAAAAGCTAATTGTATCTGTGGACCCTGGATGGAGGGCCAACAGAGGAACTTTGGTATCTATAACTGTCTCTAATAAAATTTAGGTTTTTTCATCCCCTGACATAGGACTCTGTCCAGTGGTCTCAACATTGGCGGTTATGTGAGGAGTGACATGTGACTGGCTTTGACTCGGGCTAAGAATGAACACCAGCGGACAACTCTTGCTGTAACTCTCATCTACCTTTTGGAAATGAACCACAGTGGAAGCAAAGAGTAAAGTCCGTATTCAGAGACAAAAAGTCAAGATTTTGATTTATGGAAACAAAACTATAAAGGCTCTTTGTTGCTATGGCCTTGACTTAGCAAATGGGATTTTGACTTTTGTTTCTTGACATGAATGTGTATCAGTAATGTTTTTGCTCATGGTTTATTTTATATATTTATCTGTTTTTTTATGACATGACCTCTTTCTTTGTTGCACTGCAGTGTGTATTTAGAATACTGATTCTAACTCCCTGAGACAAATCCTTGTTTAAAATTTGTTTTTATGTACTGAAAAAAAAAAAAAAAAAAATCCAATCACACACAAGCTGTGAGTGGGTTTTTTTCTGTTTAAGACATCACTCTCAGATAATTTTCACACTTTCAATCAATTAGATTCAACACTTTGGCTACACTGATGCAGATAAGCTTGATTTTAAAGTGTGACCTTATCACAAACATTTATGGCCAATAAATAGTTTAACCATTTTTGTGGTTTGATACTGAAGTTATTTACCTGTGACTCTGAGTAAACAAAGGTTGATAAATAAATGCATTGAGAAAATGTGTTATTGAGATAAAAAGGGGTTTAGTAAGGTGGTTATATTGACTTTTGCAAGAAAACTCTGGTTTTATAATCTTGTTTGTCATTTGGAAGTGATCTTCACTTTGAGTTCAGCACCAAATCACAAACACTCCCTGTGTCGTTCGCTGGTCATTTCTGTGGCCAGGTACTTCAGAAACAAATGTGTTTTTCTGCTCCTCTCTTACATTCGCTTGTCATGATGAAATTAGCTATTTGTTGCCCAGCTCCTGCTCCATGCCTGATCGTGTCACTTTATTAAGGTCATGTTCGCAAATCCTCAATTTGCTGCCGAGAAAACAAGATAAACAGTGTTTATCTTCCCCCTGGCCTGTGAAGAGGGACAATCTCCTCCTGCCTGCCTTCAGCTGTAATCTACATCTAAAGAACAGTCAGACATTTGACTTCAACTGACTGACTGATAACATTATGCCAGTTCATGTCAGAGGCACAGACGGGCTCCGAGCCGACATCGTCAATTGCATTACCTGTCATGTCTAATGCAGCATGTTTGGATAAGGCCTGAAGAGTTGCTTTTGGCAGTGTGCTCTGACATTTTAACTTTAGAAAATGATTGACATGTTGCTGTAATTGCTGGTCAAAATGTAAAACTTGATTTACTTAATATTTTTGGTTTCATTAAGGCTCTTACTGCCCAATTAGAAGGGATCCAGGGCTTGTGAGCAAAAGTCACATGGATTCACATGGGGCTTGTTTATTGGACGGAGTCTCAGTAACCTGACAGCCAAACAGGCCGCGGGGGGATTTTGCCTGCAAGGGAGATCAAAACAAGTTTTGCATTTTAAGGTCATTTCCTGTAATTGTTTCAAATGTAGGTTTCACATCTGACAAACCACACTGTGGTTTTAAGAAAGGAGCCCACAGATTTGAATTTTCAGCTGTCTCAGCATGGGAACCTGCTTGCACCAAAGTCCAACTGTCAATTAATTTAAGATATGCTATGCAGATTTTTTCTAAAAAAAGAGACTCATACAGGAGTAATCTCTCTTAGTCATCACTATGACCCACTAGAAGTCTGCGGCAGTGTGTTTTTCTGCAGACTCTATCTGCTTGGATGTTCGTTTTTTTGTCTTATTTTTTATGTTTTTGATGTTTATAGGCATGTGCCCCCTGAGGAGAGGTTGGAGCTTTATAAAAAGGTAGCAACCAGGTGCCAGTCTGTATAAGCAGCAGGCATCCAAAACACCAAATGAGAATGAATCTGGGGTTGGCTTTTACTTTCATTTTAGCTGGCAAGCATTTTCACAGATAGTAACAACAACAATCCTGCAAAGTATACCTTTAAATGTTCAAGAGTTAGAGTCCATGCATATTTGATTCGTGGAAGCAACACAAACTAACCATACCTGAATGTATGGATGGATTACTAAATGGACCCAAAGAGCACTGGCCCAAGGGCCCAAGGGATCAGGGGGCCCTTGGCCAGAGACTTTGTTTGAAGTGACTGTTAAGATTATCTGGTTGGCTTGTCAATCAAATGACTATAAAGAGATGCAAAATATCCACAAAGCTATACCAAACTAGCAGAAAGAGATGAAAACAACAACAAAAACAAAAAAACCCAGAATGACCACAAGTAGATGCAAATTGACTACAAACACACACAAAACAAACACTGAGAGACACAGGAAGTACCCAGGGATGAAAAAAATGACCACAAAAATATGCAAATGGTCATGGCTACGTGGTTACTTCCACAAAGTTGAAATAGCTCCATTTACTGCAGTCTGATTTGAATTTCTCATCACCATGTTTTCTCATGCACCCAAAGCAGGTGTAATCCATACCTGTTTAACCCCTCTCATTACAAGACCCTCAGAGGAGCTGAAAGAGACACTGACATGTTGACAGGTTGTTTTGCATAAGCCCTGAGAACTTGCCACAGAGGCTTTCCACCCTGGAAATATGACCCATCTCCTCTGACTTCTGCGCATTGGTAATATCCTTAGTGTCAACGGACCAAATTTTCCTGACAGCAGAAGGTCTAGCAGAAACTGCCAAAGGTCAGTGGCATTAATCTGATGTGACAATCATTACTGACCAGTCTGTCAGACTGAGCGGTAGATAATGGTGACTATAGGGCCATAGTTGTGGTGGCTTGCATTTGTGGTAGGGGAGGAGCAGTGATGACAGCCTTTGAAGGAATTGTGGGAAACGGCACTGGCCCCTCCAAGGCCAAGGGGACAAACACACCACAGCTGTTGCAGCCTGGACGACGATGCAAGCAGCCAAAGTCCTGGGAAACTTTCCCATTTGTCCTCACTGTCTTCAAGCATCATCAGCAGTGCTGGACTTTCTCTTTTGATTTGTCTCCGGTGCTTAGCTACATCTGAGGAGCCAAGGCAACCAAGGAAAGCGTCAGCACAACACAAAAGCATATTGTACACTATAAGAGAGTTGAGTTTGAGAGAGATGTTCTATTTATAAACAGATGATTTTTTTCCTTGTTGGAGGCACTGGCAAAATGCCACAAGGTTCATTTCCTGTCTCTTCTTCAAATTCAAGAGGCATGTGGGAAAAGCAGGGATTTTTTTTTAGAGCAAACTCTGCAGCATCATTTCTTTTTCTCCAAAAAAAGGCCCGGCTGTGTTTTAAGAGCTTTCAAATGATCTGTCACTGGGGTTTCCAACCAGCTCATTCCGAGAATCATAACGAGGAGGAGATATTATGTGTGATATTATGTGGGATTTTTGTGATATTATCTCACAGCCAGGTATAAAATAGACAAACGTTTGATTTCATTAACATAAGTGCACACAAGGAAACCCACCTTAAAATCTGTATTTTCTGATTAGTATATATTCAACTTCAATTTGATTTTGTCCCCGGAGGGCAATCGCTTTTAAAGAAAGGCATATTACAACCAAGCAGCAACCTCTGCAGCTGAAAAACAAAGCCAAAGTGGAACAGCCAAAAACTGCAGTTCCTTAAATGGCCACTAGAGGCTTGCTCCCCATAAACCCCCATGTTAAAATGTCCATCTTTACAGCAGAAATAAAGACGTTTACAGCCTGGTACAAAAACCAATTTTGGTTTCTAGAGCTAATTTCCCCCCTCATGACAACTGCACGGGGGGTGAATATTTAAATAACTCATCCGTTTACATTTTATTAAGGCTTAAAGTTACACAAAATTAAGGGCAGGCCCCTTTGTATGACAGGCTGTCCGCCAATAGTGTCCTGGTTTTGCAGTCAAAACCACTCCTGGCACCTACACAGTTCCATCCTCTCATCCAAACTGAGTCACTTCTGGCTCCAAAAATCCAAGATGGTGACGGCTGAAATACTGAACTCAAGGCTTTAAAACTGGAGTCAAATTACCAATGGGTAGCTATACGTCCATTATTATATACAGTTTACAATTACAATGCATGAAACAACACAAATAAAAAGTACAGTAAGTGGGGTGGGAAGTGTCCTTAATAGAAGTGGGCTAGCTCTGACTGTATTTTCAGAGATTCAAACTATTTTGAAAGATTAAAAATAATGTTTATATTGTTACTTAAAACTACTTTGTTCAGCATTTTTAACTGCTTTTAATTACCTGGTCACCTGGAAAGGAAGAGACCTCTGCAGTGTGTTAAGAGACAAAAAGTAGGTGGCACAATTGCTCAAAGTGACTTTAATCACAAATCACTTTTTAAATCATTTTTAAACAAACATTTGTGCACATTACAACATATTTGTGTATAGTTGAGACCTTACCCTTTCATGTGCTGCTGGTCAGAATATTCTAACATAAGTTAAGCCGGTGAGGCAGAGAGCACAAAGTGTGTCAATCAACCCCTGTCTCCCCTAGTCACTAGTGTCAGACTTTCACATTTCCACAGCACAGCAGCAATGACATCAAAAAATATTAAAGCAGATGGAATATAAAGCAGCAGAATATGAAGATATAAATACAAATACACGGACAGAGTAAAGGCTAAAAACATCTCAAATCAACATCTCTGCCATCATAACACAATCGTCACCATTGGCGTCATCATCTACATTAACTGTCAAGGGTGGGTACAGGTTTTGGAGAGGGAACCCCGTGCCTAAATGCACAAATAACCACTAAATAAACTATGCATGCTTTTGCACGCATGGCGCTCTCTGAATCCACTTTGAAACCGCTGCTCTTACGTCGCGTATTTACTTAGAAGGCTGTCTGTGCGCCCTAAGACATGCGTCACATGGATAGGTGCGGTTTGCGCAGCGCAAGTCCCCAAATAGTCCGTATTTGTCTGCTTAGTGAACTGAGTAACGAGCACTCCGGGAGCATTTGTTCAGATTCTGTAACTTTTTTCCATTTCATAGTTTTGGAGTACAAGTTATTTTTACCTGTAGGGATGGAGCACGCACCTAAAACACTTCAGACGGATCATTCTTAAATAGAAGGCAGTCAAGAACCTGAGTGAGTTGCTGGCAGCTGTGATGTGGTGCAGCTGCAACAGCCTCCATCTAAAACCGCTGGACAGGAGCCGAGAGCGGGTTACACATATCCAAATATGCGCGTAATTGGAGTGCACTGGCGAGGCGTCCCTTGCACCCCTTCCGAGATACTGTTGTCGTGATGTTCAATACTTCGGGAACTGAGCACACTTTTCACAAGAAAGAGGATGTTTCCGAAGTTATCAATGACACCCTGCAGTTCATTACTACCAGTCCCACAGTCATGTGGAACGAGTCGTGCGGGAAGCAGCTGCAGGATTTCGGGCGCCCGGAGAAGATCATCATCGGAGTGATGCTGGCGATCATCACGGCGGTCACGGTCATGGGGAACACGCTGGTGGTGATCGCGGTGTGCGTGGTGAAGAAACTAAGGCAACCTTCAAACTACCTTCTGGTATCTCTAGCAGTGGCGGACCTGTCAGTGGCCATAGTTGTGATGCCATTGGTAATAGTGACGGACCTCACCGGGGGCAAGTGGCTTTTTGGAGAGGTGTTCTGTAACATCTTCATCGGCATGGATGTAATGTGCTGCACTGCCTCCATCATGACACTGTGTGTGATCAGCGTCGATAGGTAAGTTTCCAAAGTTAGCAACTAAAGCTGATTTGATATTAAAGCCTGTCTATTTGCAGTGGCACCAAAATTACGCACGCGGTGCGTTTAGAATGACGCGGAGAAGACAAATGGTCTTTTATGAGCAGCTCTAAACCATTTAAGGACACTGAATGCAGGAACAGTTCATGGAGTAATGATTTTGTTTTTGCGTCAGAGAATGGCACTAAATGCCTGATTCCAGATCAGCCGCTCCTCTGATTATCTGTGTGGCTGAAGCTACTGATCCAGAAAATTAATACGCAGACTGTGATTAATTTATAGCACGCTGAATTAATTTGCTTGACCGGAACATGAGCAGTGTTTCCCGTAATTACGCATTTAGGATCAGCGCACATCGACCTTACAGCTGCTATGACTTTGATACATGATTTACCATCGTCCTACGTGTCTGCCGAGGACACACCGCACCTGCTCTCCATTATCACGCCCCTTTAATAATAAAAAAATTCAAGTGCTGTAGGTAAAGTTCCCCTCTGAGAAAATGAACTACAACTGTTGTTTGTTTGTCCCACTACATATATATGAGGTCTACCACCCTAGTGTTTTGCATCAACACATTGCTCCTAAATTATTCATTCAAGTTGCCAAATGCCCCACACTGAGTTGCTTTAAATTGCACATCTAAAATGGGGAAAGTACACCCCACCCTCCATGATCCACTCTGCATCCCAGGTATACTCAAGCTCTTTGGCGTCACTGCTCATGTATAATGCCAGAGCTTAGCCTGATGGCTTGTGACAAATGAGACATGTCCACCGCTCCTACTGTAATCCACAGTGAAATAAAAGTCAAGTGATTGGTGTCCTTGTTCGGCCCCAGTAACCATAATGAAGACAGAGGCTTGTTCTAGTATTGATGATCTGATTATTCCTCCCGCTTGCCAATCAGGTATTATTACCTCAGTGCATTACACCCACAATTATGCATGTTTCCTGCTTGTGGCTGCGGAGCACAAGGGACATAAGTACGCCTGAGGAGCTAATGATATTATGGGAGGAAGTGGATCACAGATATCATTCTGCGCTGTGGTAAAGCTAACAGAGGTATGGGTGTGCTTTGGGCCTGGTTGAACAGAGGGTAACAAGATTAGTTGAGGCTAACAGGCCCTTTTGGTGGAGGGGGGTAAGATTAGAGGTCACAGAGGTCACAATGATAATTGAAGATGGAGGGACAGTGTTTGTACATCATCTGTGGCCACTCTCTCCACTGAGGTCATTAGTTGACCTCTTGAGTCACTACAGAACCAGCTACACCCCCCTATATAATTACATTTATATATGTTTTCCCACCATAACCCCAGGAAATAAGGAGGACATCATTTAGATTTAGATTATTTAGATGTCAGCATGTTGAACCAGGCCTCTCTCTTTGGTGGACGATAAGTGGGAGTGTGGCAAACCAGCACTGTTGGGACTTATGGTCATTGTTTGTGACAAGGGATGTGAATTGGTCATAGTCTATACTCAGACAGAACAAATGCACCCACCTGTAAGCAAGCACGTCTGAATAGATAGAGGAGTCTGAATCTGGTACCATGAAATCAAAGTGCACACCCACTAAACCATACCATTGTAGATGATCTTCTTCAAGTCTTCCTGCTGTTTGTCGACTACAAGACTAACTGAGGATTTTAAATAATTATGAAGTCATTTTGGGATTATTTTCATCCCTGCACAAGCTGTACAGCAGTTCTGTAAACTGTTTGCGCTGACATCCATGAAAACAGGCTCGTCTGAATGCAACAATGCAGAGGGTGTTTGGCACATGATTCACAATTGGAATCATAGAGATACTTTATTAGGGTGGGAATTGCCAATTAGACACATGATTAGCTGTAATAAGGGCTCTCTCGCTGTCATTTAGGACTCCCAAGGACATGCATTGTAAAATTAAGATGAACAGTAGGGAGTGTCGCAAATGAGGCTCCAGATTGAACAGGTTTGTTTGTGGGGGTTATACAGTCCCTGAAGACTAGGTGCTCTGCTGCAGAGGGATATTGATTGTCTCTCAGAGCTCCTTGAGCTTTACAGGGGAGATGCTGCATATATGTATATGCCAATATGGACAATGTGGTGCTAGAGGAGCGATCCCTAGTGTATGGGGCCAATAAATTTATGATCCTGCAGGGACTTGACAGGCATCAATAAATGCTCTCAAAGAACCTGCTGTCATCCTGATGGAACACAGAATCTCTGACACTAACCACTTTAACACGAGTCTAATCAGTGCTGGATTTAACCCTGTGGGATCCCAGGGCAAAAATGAGACCCGTGCAATATTAACTTAAATAATGCAGATTTAACACTATTTTTTGATACAGGGCCCTTATATTTTACTAGTCAGCGTATCAAGATTAGTTTAAGAGTAGTTTCTATGAACATATATCTGTATATGTATGTAGAATCTGAAAGCAACGGCACAAGATTTGTTGTGTATGTCAGCATCATGTTTGAGCAGCAGGTAAACAGTCCGGGTGGAAAAGGCGGAATGCATTAGCCAAAATGCAACCTGACGATGATTAT
The DNA here is from genome assembly GCF_006386435.1 of Epinephelus moara. Classification (NCBI taxonomy): domain Eukaryota; kingdom Metazoa; phylum Chordata; class Actinopteri; order Perciformes; family Serranidae; genus Epinephelus; species Epinephelus moara. Next base: position 9,509,429 of record NC_065513.1, read on the forward strand.
TTTTCCTTTCTTTATTTAATCTGTATTCATATGCAGATATCTGTTTATAGAGATTAGCTGACATGACCACCACGCAGAAGAGGAAGTCTTGTCCCGGATATCTGCTGGTTACACCAGAACCCTCGAAATATCAGGAGATTGGTTTAAGGATTACTTCAGCAATGTAGTATTGCACCTACATAAAGCTGGAGGACAAGAGTTATTTTTAGATGTGATAAAAATCAATGCAGGAGAGTATGAGTTATCCTGGCTGTTAGTCAAATCACTGAATCCTATGTTTTCCATATTGCAAGTCAACAGTGTCATTTGTTAGAGACCCCTCGCCTAGTAAGTACTCACATCTTTCAAAATCTACACCTTTAGAGAGCTCTCCTTAGAACCAATGAATACCTTTCTTCAAGGACTGAGTACTCACTGTGAACTAAACATGATCTGTAAAATCCACAGAGAAATCCTCTAACAATGCAGGTATTAACCATGTCAGGGAGGGATGTCAGGTTAACAAGAGGGGCCCATCTTGCTAACAAGGGGGAGGGTGTCCCCCCTCATCCCCTGTCAAATCACCTACTGCACATATGCCCTGGTGCAGCTGTCCAGTTTGCCCAGTTAATTCAGCCTTGGTCTCACTCTACAGTGTCATTGTATTGCAACTAAATTTGTACATGCATCCATTTTGTGGTTAAATGGTGCCTTTAAAAGACATGTTAAATATTTTAGCAAATTTAAAGACGTTTTCAAAGACTGTTTACACTTTCTGAGCAGTCTGTCTTAACAGGTGACAATGTTTAAGAAAGAAAATATACATTTCCTGTCTCAGAAAATGATGTGAAAAAATAAAATTCCCACTGTTGTTCGGCAGTTTTAAACTTCCGACATTACCATACAGCAGTGGTTCTCACTTTTCTGTCGTGCCCTTCAATCAGTCATTAACAATAATTGGGGAAGCTTCTGATAAAAAAGGATCCATGTTGAATTTTTGTGAAATAAAGGTCAAAATGATAGCATTGGCAGACTCTTGTTTGCTCATTTTCCCTCCATAAATCATATTCATTCAACATTGTTTCACTCCATATCTTTCCCTTGATTATCCATGTACCACCTGCACTGGCTCTATGTCCCCTTGGGGGGCCCCGCTCCACAGTATGAGAACCACTGTCATATAGCATCATCTAGATTAGGGGAGTGAATACTGCATCTCAATATTAGATGTGGGCAATTTCAGTCATATTCTCTATCATGATATATGTAATTTTTTTTTATCATGGTATTAATGCCATTATTTAATACAGTCATATTTCTGGAAAATCAACGGAGAAATTGTGAATGGATAAAATAACAATACAGCCTGTTTCAATGTTTTTATTCTAGCAAATCAAAGTACTTCATCACATTTATACAAAATCATATAAAAAATTAATAGCCCTGCTAACTAATTTGTAACTTCCTACAATAGCCTAATACACTCAGAAATGGTAGACAAAGGGCATAAGATAAGATCATTGTTAGCTGACAAGGTTATATACCCTATATCGTCTTTGCACTCAACCTACCTAATATGTATTATGATTGTTATGTAGGAAAAAATGACATGCCACTTAAAAAGTAATCAAAATAACCCTTGATTAATTTTCAAACCTGAATGTCCAACTGGTGCTTATGTGCTATGGTTACTATAGCAATAAAGTTCCTTATAAATCTTAGTTGGGTAACTTTTCTCACTCAGTAATAGCGAGCAATTGACAGACTTAAAGAAAAGGTTACCCGTCCTGTGGCCGGGCTCATGTCAAAATAACGGCAGAATACTCTATTGATTTTACTGTGTGTGTAAATGTTGATTTATGGCTATGAAAGCCATGCTTATGGATGAGTACCCATTCAGCACCTCCAGCCTCTTCAAGTAGAGATTCAACAACTGCAAATTGAACCTAACACACCGCAGCATTGACCCAGTCACAGCAGAGGAGTCCAGTCTGAGTGCTGGGAAGTGAATAAAATGGAAGTTATATATGAATGTAGGTCTGCTCTTTCACAAGACATCCCAGCATGCACTTTTGGCAAAGGCTTTCATGCCCACTTCTCCAAAAAGTTAGTATCTCTTTTGGCTACAGTCAGTTTCTACCTTCGCTGAGAGTAATATGTTGTATGTTCAATAATTCAAAAGTCAAATATGAATGATTTATTCACAACAGTGGGAGGAGAGGGGAGTCCTTTTCTGTACTTCCTCAGACATCTAAGAAAAGATAGTGCTAAAGGAATGGAGGAGCTCGGTATAGCAAGAGACAGAGTTACATTTGCAAATCAAATATAACCTGGCTTAACTATCAATGAACATGTGGAAGATGTAGGTCAAAAAAATAAATCACGTAACTGCAGTAAAGTAAACTTTTCCACCAAGGTTCAGGCTAAAGAAAACACGGTGTAGGTGTGATCACACCCGTAAGCTTCTGCAGGGGATTTGAGGGAGGAAATCATGCAAGCAAGGGCCCTTAGATGGCAGTAGGATTAGCCACAGCCTTCACATCCTTTCTGCCAAATGGTGTGTCAATGATGAGACGAGTTCACACACAGCTCCCACTTTGACCCGCACTCTACGTTTGATAATGTTTTTGCGAGGTTGGCGAGTACGTTTGTCCCAGGAGAAACAGCGCTTGGTTAGTGCAGCTGGGGAACATCCACCCGCAGCAGCAGACATAGATGACTTGACCTAGCTGACGCATCCTCAGGTAATGTGATGTGACGCCTAAGCTCCCCTCTCTCAGGCACTATTCACTTTCCACTTGTCGGCCACCTCGCTAAAATGTGGAGGATTGGACATCTCCTGCTAGGCCAGTGCGATCAGATCAAAGGCAGCTCATGCTTGTAAAGGAATGCTAAATCGGGACAGAAAGTGTGCTTCGGTATTAAATGGGATGTTACACTGAATCCATAAATCTTGTGATCACAACTAGTTTACAGAGAGTGCTACATTTTAGAGGGTTTGAAAACCACAAGAGACATATTTAATGTTACAAGCCACTACAGCTCTTTCATACAGAGAAGGCAAACTACTCTCATCTTTAAAGAGGAAACACTATTTAAATTTAAAATCCACCACTGCCCACATCCTGAAAACAAGCACTTCTTCCAGAGCAAAACTGCTGTCAATGAAAATATATCAGAGCACCATTAAATAAAAATGCTGTGAGAAGGCATTCAGCAAGTTAATCATTGATAAGTGCTGCTTGTACTATCAACCGCAGTTCAGTTTCCGTCCTGTTTGACTGTCTGTTTGACTTATATTACAGCAGCACATGAAGTGAGGGACAAATTGTCCGCTGATCATGTGGCCAGATTGGGTGGTGTGTGTGGGAATGGAGACAAGGGGGGTTGAGATGACTATGAACAGAGAGTCAAAGGCAGAAGAGCAAAATTGATGGCAGTGGCTTGTTGTTTATCTCTTTGTGATTGATATTTACTTTCACCAGGGTATTGTCACTGAGAGTCATGAGGTCACGGTCACTGAAAAGGTAGTAAGGTGACTGTTCACTTGAGATTTGGAGCAATATATCTAGTACATTGTAAGCAACAACGGTTTGAGGGCTTGTCACTGGTTGGTTAGAAAAACAAATATATTTAGCTCTGGCTTGTTGTCAAATCTATGGCAGCTACAGCAGGTCCAGCATGGGTCCATCATGGTATGCTGCATTCACGCCACATGGAAGTTACCATATTTAGCAGATTTCTACTTGTTCAGGTTTCATGTTTCTTGTTATATGCAATATGATGCAGTGCATTACAATGGAAAGGAAGCTTGTGCTTTATATACCTACTGACATGTGAAATAACAGAAAGACACTTTTTTTATCAACTACATTTGTTGTAGCCTACATATGCCAAATGTTGTGCATAGAAGTGTTTAAGATGAGGAGTCTCATATCTTTTTAAATGAAAATCAATATCTGATTATACAGAAATACCTGAAAAGCAAACAGCAGTGGTTTATTGGCAGCTCAATTCAATAATTTAAGCTAACTAAACCCTAATTACAGAGAACATGGTCAGTATTTGCTCGAAATGCAAATTACAGTCTTTAGCACTGTCGTGAGTTGTTGATTGCCATTGCCACGCTTGCATGCGATGGCCAAATATTTCCCCTCCCACAGGAAATATTTCACTCTCAGATAATTGATAAAAGGTAGGGTGAAGCGCCTTACCACAGCTTTAGAGGTAGAGATACTGAACTAAACCACAGTGCACACTGTGAATGATATGGTTACCATGTATCCCATTTCCCCCTTTGCCTTCATTAAACCCTGTCCTTCACTGTCTAATTGGATTCTCACTTTGTTCTCTGTTAAGAGATTCCTCTAATTTGCAAATAGCTCAAGAAAAAGGGTAATCAGCCAAGGGTAGAGTTACAACATTAAACTGAATGTGATCTGATAAACAAGGCAAGACGAAGAAGGAGAGAACAAGACGGAGAGTCAACAGCCATGGTAGTGGCTCAGTGAGTGGATTGAGCTAAATGCTAATGTTAGGAAGCTAACATGCTCCCAATTACAATGCTAACATGCTGATATTTAGCAGATATAATGTGACATTTTCACCATCATAATTTAATGTTGCCATCCCCAGAGCCTTGCTGCTAGCATTGTTAATGATAACCCTGCACATGTGGTTTTCCAACAGTTTACGAACATTTAAAAAGCCCTTATTTAAATAATTATGTTCTAAAAGTTGTAAACTTCATTAACAGCCAAATCCAGAGTTATTCTCCTACTCTCATTCATGTGAGTGAACCCAAGCAATTGGAATTAAAGGAATTAATTTTTGGGCTTATATGTACCATTGAGCAACTTTCATAGGAGTGAATGGGGTGCCAACTCCAACACTGTAACAAGATTATCTTCACACATCCATGCTCTAGCTCTGTGGAGGGCTGGGGGAGGTGGTGGGGGCCAGGGGTTAAAGGGCAGAACTGAGACAAGCCTTAAAGCCCTTCAACACCAAGTCGATGCTTGGCCATTGGTCAATGTCAAGCTGTCGGTGAGCATCTGTCGCCCTACTTTTTTCTGTGTGTCCCACACCATTAGTACGAGTCTGCCCTTGTTTGCCTTTTTTTGGCCAATTCAGCATGTTGTATTGGTGTTGGAGATGGCGGTGAGAGAAATCACTCTGACTTTCACTTTAGGCCAGCAGATGAGAAGAGAAACGTAAGTGAAGAAAGAAAACAAACGGCTGAAGTCAAGAGGCTATGACATTGAAACAAAGTTGTTATATTAGGTAAGATCGGCTCTTGAGGAGAAAGGTTTGTAACTATTTGTGTTATTAGTTGCTAGCTCATGGTAAATATCATTTGCTCTTTCAACATTGGGTTGTGTTGTTAATGTCCTAACTAGCTAACTGGCGTATTCTGTCTGTCTTTTGGTTTCCCTTTTTGAATGAAGAATACCAACTACTGCCATCTGCTGGTATGAAGAGTTATTTCCTCTCATGCAGAGGCAGAGCGCATGTGCTAGGTGGCCATTGGCTGTCATCTTTGTGGTGTTTTCAAGTGCAACTTTTTGGCTGATACACAGGTGACATGAGGCGACGCAACAGTCGGCCTTCATTGCCAATAGTTCTTTGATGTCAGTTTGGTGTGTCTGGGCCTTTATGCAGATAGACTGGCCCTTTCCCCTGTGAGAGACTTCGAATTTATGGTACAGAAAATAAATATTGGAAACTGCTACATGTGTTTAAATGGCACAGAGATTCTTGCTTCACTGATGACACATGGTCATCAGTAAGCTCTTGAACCAAATCCAGCTATGCATCATAGGCTATTTGAATAGTAGCAGTGGTATTGATGCATCAAAGAATAAAATTAAAATATCCAGCCAAAGTGCTTTCATAAATGAAAATTAGTTTATGAAGGGGGTTGTTTTAGGGCTGTTCTGCATATTTTTCCTATTTTTAGTAAAACCATCTGACCTCAATTTGATGTTCCTGTTTTGACCTCCTTGAACTGAAGTTATACACAGTTATCAATATTTTGAAGGAGTTTCATGACCCTGGGAAGCTCATGGATCTCATGTTTCCTCAAAAGGTGGGGATACCCAACTTATGTACGTCAGCAGCATTATTAGTATGTTGCATTTCCTTTACAATTTGACATCGAGGATGATGGATTAGTAAGCAGTCCACAGATAGAAATCTGAGTTTTGCTATTCCCAGCTTGTCACCCTATTTACCCAGCAATCTCCAGGGACAGGAAGAAGAAAAGGGCAAAGTGCTGAGTGACTTTAGCGTGGCATAAATCATGCTTTGTGTTTGGCATAACAAAGGTGGGGTCCATTATTCATCAAGATTGAACAAAGGGCCAACGAGCATTTACCAAGCAGTGAGATAATGGGTTTCCTGTTGATGGAGCTGAGAGTCTGCAAACACACAAACACACATCATGCTGTGGTTTGCAGATAGTATGTTTTGAACTTCAAGCACACTGCTGCAAGACAAACTATGCAACTCAAGTTTTGGCATTAGGTTTATTTGAGCACATGAACTGCGTATTTATACTGTCCATTAAAGGAACTCTTACCTTTCTTGCATTTCACACAGCACTTAGAAAAAATTTGAACATCCACAACTCCCACCTCCCTCCAATACCCATCCCCCTCCCCCTGCAACTCCACCTCCCTCCAAAGGCCTACTCCCCCCTCCTCCATTACGTCCTCATTACGTCTATGATAGATGTAGGCATTGGCAAGGTAACGTTAGATACATGGAAGAGGAGAGCGAGTGTAACGTTACAACCAAGACAGTCAAACGCAACCCTGGAGTTTTAAAACTCAACCGGAGTCGGTGATGACTGATGAGTTTAGAATAAGGTTACAGTGCAAACGTTAGATAGTAGCGTTAACGTTACTAGTAAGTGGAAACGCACAAGGAAGATAACGTTAATGTTTCAGAGGCTACGCTACAGTAGGCTATCGTTAGCCATTACAATTGGATTCTATGTTGTCATAGCCTATATAACGTTATCAACTGAACTGAACTTCTTTATTTGTCATTTTTATGCGCAGCACAAAAACAAAATGACATTTTGCATACCCCAAGCAAAAAGAAACAAAAAATTGAAAAACAATTTAGTGCAACATATAAGAAAGAACATATAGTGCAATAGTAAGATGAAAAGGGTCGACATTCCACAGTCAAAAACTCCACATCCTGAGAGCAGAACTGGGAGCTCCTCTTCACATCACAGCACCATGAATTGTTTGTGTATATTGCCAGACTGCCACCATGGAGCTTACCAGATGATGCAGCCTCCCTGTCTGCTCTATGCAGTGTTATCCTCCTTAGCTCAACACCGGAGTCTGATATGTTACCATTCATCCATGTCTCAGTGAACACAAGGACGCAGCAGTCCCTCACTCCTCGGTGAGTGGATCTCCACAGTCAGATGTAATCCATTTTCGTGTCCAGCTAGCGGACGTTCGCCAGAAGGCCGCTGGGAACAGCTGGTTTGATGGGGTTAGCTCTTAGCCTCCGCACCCCCCCCCGTCACCGTTAGATCTCTGCAGCAGTTTCTAATGTCTGATAGAAACTCGCGACTGTATTGCACTGAAGAATTTACTTCTTGTTGCACCGTGTTTATAGTTTATATCCACAAGCGTCCCTGTTACTAATTTATATCCACAAGCGTCCCTGTTACTAGTTTATATCCACAAGCATCCCTGTTACTAGTTTCTATCCACAAGAGTCCCTGTTAAGCCTGATTTATGGTCCTGCGGCGTGCCTACGACGTACCTACATCGTTGCCGTGACGCCATCGTGAACCCTTGGAACTTCTCTGTCACTTCATTTCGTCGCGGTGCAATTCACCGCCAGAGCGGTAGGGGGCTGTGTTCCTTTCCTGAATGGTTACGCCAGAGCGGTAGGGGGCTGTGTTCCTTTCCTGAATGGTTATTGTCGTCTCTAGTTGATTCTTTGTTTAGCTTCCGGCTTTTCCGGTCACAGAGAAATGAACGCGGAGCACGGACAGAAGGCTCCGTCCGTATCCGTATCCGTATCCGTATCCGTATTTAACGTTGAGCATAAATGGGCCTTAATACTGCAACATTTACATCGCAACAGAAGATATTTAAAGATGGCGGGGATGGCGCAATCTGGAAATACGGAACCGGAAATGCGTTGCTACCAAGCAACCAATCACAGCCCTCTCGGTCTGCGCTGGGTCTGCGTCGCCTCGACGTGTAGTTACATTTTTTGGGAGGTGCACGTCAGGCTACGCCGGGGGCTACGGCGAGCCTCCTGCGTAGCCACGTACCCTACGACGTCAGTACGTCGTTGATTTAACGCAGGACCATAAATCAGGCTTTACTAGCGTATTTGTTGTCTCACAGATTCGGGGGCGGGGGTGTGGTGGGGAGATGCTACGCGAGCAGTTACGTCTGTACGTCTACTAGTTTATATTGGTCAGAGTTTTCTTAGAACCATATGAGAATGGTATAATTATGAGTTTTTATTTCTGGTGGAATTCACGTACATTTTAGTGTGCCATCAGCTTATTAATAGCATTTTAACCTAAACAAAGAAAAGTGTAACATTTCCAGAAAGGTAAGTGTTGCTTTAAAGCAACTCTTACCTTTCTTGCATTTCACACAGCACTTAGAAAAAATTTGAACATCCACAACTCCCGCCTCCCTCCAAAGTCCCATCCTCTTCCTCCTGCAACTCCACCTCCCTCCGAAGGCCTACTCCCCCTTCCTCCATTACGTCCTCATTATAGACGTAGCCGTTGGCAAGGTAACGTTAGATACACGGAAGAGGAGAGCGAGTGTAATGTTACAACAAAGACAGTCAAACGCAACCCCAGAGTTTTAAAACTCAACCAGTCAGTGATGACTGATGAGTTTTAGAATAAGGTTACAGTGCTAACGTTAGATAGTAGCGTTAACGTTACTAGTAAGTGGAAACGCACAAGGAAGATAACGTTTATGTTTCAGAGGCTACGCTACAGTAGGCTAACGTTAGCCATTAGCAACTGGATGCTGTGCTGTCATAATGTTATGAACTGAACTGAACTGAACCAGCACAAAAACAAAATGACATTTTGCATACCCCAAGCAAACAGAAACAAAACATATAAAAACAATTTGTGCAACATATAAGAAAAAACATATAGTGCAATAGTAAGATGAAAAGGGTCGACATTTCACAATCAAAAACTCCACATCCCGAGAGCAGAACTGGGAGATCCTCTTCAGATCACAGCACCATGAATTGTTTGTGTATACACCACGGAGCTTACCAGATGATGCTGCCGTCCTGTCTGCTCTGCTCTCACAAAGACGCGGCAGTCCCTCACTCCTCGGTGAGTGGATCTCCATAGTCGGATGTATTCCATGTTCGTGTCCAGTGAGCGGACATTCGCCAGAAGGACACTGGGAACAGCTGGTTTGATGGGGTTAGCTCTTAGCCTAGCTAATCCCTCCGCCCTTCCCCCGCTCCCGCGTACTGTCAGAGCGCTGCCGGCGTCTCCCCGTCGGGACAGCTCCAGGCGAAACCACAGTCATCTCATGGCTAGCTCGACGTAGCAGGCCAAGCTTGCTACACATCCTGAGCTCTCTTGGTTGTAGCGTTAGATCTCTGCAGCAGTTTCTAATGTCTGATAGAAACTCGCGACTGTATTGCACTGATGAATTTACTTCTTGTTGCATCGTTTCTTTCTTTTGCCAACTGATTTCCCTGTTGGAGCGCATACCTGTCAAGTTTTGGATTTGAAAATAAGGGAAATTTTTCGGCGCCCGCTGCGAAACCGATACCAGTGAAAGTATCACGGTTCTGAGTAGTATCACGATACCATGGCAAAAATGAGGCAGATGTGCCTTTTGTCATTTATAAAAAGATAAATCACTTTTCTATAATACATCACTGATATTTCAATAGAATAAATTACTTATTGACTTATTCATACTTCAAAAACAGCATCAATAAGTGATTAACATAGGGGGGATCAAAATAAAATAAATAAATAAAATAAAAATCAACCAGCCACCCTCCTCCCCTGACAAGTAAAGAACAGTCCCTTCATAAGTAAAGAACAGTCCCTAAAGTGCGGTGAGGTTTGTGGGCCGTTACCTGCCACAAAGAGAGAAATGTGAACGGCTCGTTTCTCCTCTGACACGCCACATACCTGTGTGCCGCCACGGCTCGGTTGTCCAGGTACTACTGGGCAGTCATGACACCAACGAAAGAGGAAATTACTGGACCTGGAGTCGGACTTCTCTGTCACTGGTAAGCTGTTGTCTTGCGCAGCAGAGCACTATGAGCCTCCGCCGTATTCCTGTCTGTGACCCCCGTTCAACCCACAACCGCCAGGATTCGCCTTTCCTTTCTGCTGCTGGTTAAAACGTGATAATAGGGGTGCCCCAGCGCCCACTCCACTAACTTGACGTGGAAATGAGCGGTAATCTAGAAAACTGGCGAGTTTTTTTTTTTTTTTTTTTGGGTTTTTTTTGGAGGGTGCTCGTGCACCCTCACATAGATTGCGCCCTGGGCGGCCACCCACATTGCCCATAGCAAAACCCGTCCCTGGGTGTACAGGAAATCTAAAATAACCACTTGTCAACCAGACCCGCTGTCGACACTAACCTCGCGACAACTGCCACCCAGGCTACTGCAGGTGGCAGTTCTTGCGAGGCTAGTGACAGAGTTCAGTTTGGAGAGGCAGAGGAATGTTTTTGGTTTTTTTAAAATTATATTATAATATGGGAGATTTGCGGGAAAATACTAATACGAGAGGACGACGGGAAAGAGGGGTAAAATACAATAGTTTCCCGGCCAAAACGGGAGACTTGACAGCTATGTTGGAGCGGCTGGAGGTGGAAGCAGTGGTCCGCATTTGTTTCCTTTTGTTACGGAGAAAAGTTTATATCCACAAGCGTCCCTGTTACTAACCTGTTTGTTGTCTCAGACTCAGGGGTGGAGGGTGTGGGGGGTGGTTACGCGAGCGGTTACATCAGTCAGAGGCCTCCATGTGGGGAAGACAGACAGGACAGGAGAAAACTCCGACCAATCATTGCATTTCGGTCCAAATGCAATGATTGGTCGGAGTTTTCTTAGAACCATATGAGAATGGTATAATTATGAGTTTTCATCTCTGGTGGAATTCACTTACATTTTAGTGTGCCATCAGCGTATTAATAGCATTTTAACCTAAACAAAGAAAAGTGTAAAATTTCCAGAAAGGTAAGTGTTGCTTTAAATCAGGCATGAATGCTCCTATAAACAGTCACTGAGGGGTTAAATTAGTGACCAATTTTGTGCAGTTATATGTATTTCTGTTTAAAGGAAGTAAAGTACATGTGTCTTTATTTGAACATAGTGCTGCCAAAGGCAACAGCTCATAAAAGCAATCCCTTTAGTCAAGCAGACATTAATTATTTGCCTCACATTTCTTTCACTGACACTTCACTCTTCATATATGTTCACTGCTGTGCATCTGTCTAGTTGTCAGTTCATTCTAAACTCATTATCCAACACTAATGTATAGTGGAAATGTTATGACTTCACAGCTGAAATCCTTCCTCATATTCAGGTCAGGTGGATGCTGAGAAGTTAGTGATCTCACCCCCAGCACTGCACAGAGTTTGTATTCCAGCTGTGAAATAGAAAATTGAGTTATGGCAACCCATCACTGCCAAACTGCCCTTGAGCAAGACACTGAATCCCAGAGCTGACCACTAACTGGGTCATCGCACTGAAGGCAGCCCTGCGCTCTTTGAAATGCCCGGGAGTGTGTATGGGACATACTGGGAATAGAAAAATTCCAGTTACAAGCAGCATCAAATATAACCCAGTGCATTAGTAGCTGATATTGAAAGTTCATTTTCAACAGCAGCTGACCAAAACAATCTCACCACAAGGTCTATTAGTGGCTGTTTTTGAGCTTTCAATTATATCACACCACACTTGAAGTGCTCATAAAAATTGGAAACTAGAACATTTACAATTCAACTGGGCAAATTTCAGTTGATTAGGAGCTTCACCACAGCTACTAATGTTTTTTTTTTTTTTTACCAATTGTAGCAACATCTTTGTACCATTTGAACATATGCTGACCATAAGGACAACATATCAAGTTTTAAGGAAAAGTTGTGAAAAGCACACACACCCACATGATCTGACTGTCTTTGTGAACAGATTTTGGTCTTAAAATCTCCATGACAACACATTGGCATACAGTAGCATGTTGAATAGGAAACTCAGTTTATTCAAAGTAGAGGTAGACTTTGAATAAAAAATATTATTAGCTTGGTGCTCACAGCAGTGTACCAGTGTTGGTGAATTGTGTGGGTGTGTCTGTGTCTGTGAGGATGTAGGCCTACATATCTGATCAGCCCCAGGGAGACAGGAGTGAGTTGGCCTATATCATATTTTCTGTTTTTGTTACTGTGTGATTCTGTGTAAATTTCAGTAACCTCTCACAAAGAGCCATTGTGCTAAACTACAAGCACTACTCTTTCCATTGTCTTACCACTGAGTTAAATGCTTATGTTGCGGCTCACCATCAATCAATGTGAAAATGGAGCTTGTGATTTAGTGGCACACAGTTGATTTTGGTGTCTCTCAACAAGACTAAGGCTACAGTCATATTATGGGGTTTAATGCTCCATTCTGATTTTTTCCCCAGATCCAATCTTTCTGCCTAAACTGTTTACATTCATGTTTGGAGTGACCCATATCTGACATCAGTGTGAATGTATCTTTGCCCTGAAATGCCTTACATACAACCAATAATGTCACGCACATGTCTGTTGGAACATCAACAAAAAAATACGCCACATTGTGAGACACAGACGTTTGGGGAAAAAAAAGAAAGCTATAGTGGTGTTAATGTTCATCTCCCGAATGATTTGCTGCGGAGGTTGCATGACAATTTATCATATGTTGAGGAGAGGGCTACCTGCTGTTCTGAAGGGCCATATCTGATGGCACTCTTCCAAACAGAAGCACATGGAAAATGATGTTGCAGAAGGACATCATTGGACCATTGGCTATTTTTGGAGCAATTTGCGTTTGTTTTTGGGATAACAGGCTGCTGTAAAATGGGTTTTTGTTCCATTGGGACATTTTTTGGACTGTTGAGGCTACGGGATTATGAGTTGTCAAAACAATGGCATGACAAAGTAGGGCAAAAGCCATAGCCATTGCTCGATTAGCGGCTATTGCTGGTAGTTCCGTGGGGAGAGAGGTGTGTGTCCGGGAGAAGTCAGGAGTGGTGGGGCCACAATGTGAAGGGCTTCAAGGAGGAACAGTTTCTCTAAAATTTTAGGGTGTGCAGCCTTCTGTAGTTTCAACGGGCTATTCTGACACCTTATGGTGAGTGATCTGTGCATGTGCAGTAAAGAACGATATGGAAATACCATGGGTGTATGTGAAAAACGCACGTTTACCAATATGACTGTTCTCACAGTGGTCTCATCGCCAGTGATGAGCTATGTATCTGATTTAGGACCACATGTAAAAAAATTGAAATTTGATTGTAATGTGAACGTAGCTTAAGAGTCTATAGCCACACTAGTGTCCCTGTGAGGCTGTACTCAGACCCAGCGGTGCTTTGCATGAAATGCTAACATCATCAGGAGTGATAACAGTCAAAAGGAGCAATATGGGGTTCAGTGTCTTGCCCAAGGACAATTTGACTTGTAAACTGGGATCAGGGATTGAACACTCAGTCTTCTGATTAGTGGATGACCGCTCTACAGTCTCCCATAATGTAGACAGTAGACAGTTCTGTGTGCTGCTGTTTTAGTGCAACATCAACATTCACTACTTTGACTTTTAACATTATAACTGTTGACTTTTACATCATTAACTAACCTGTGACGAAGTCTTTAACACAGGGGTCTCACAGTTTACCATTTTCACCCTCCCTGCAGATGACCTGAAGCCACAGATGTGTTCTTATCCTGTCCTTTGCTCTTTGGAGAAGTAAAGAAAGCATTTTTCTAATTGTTGGTGCCACTATTTTTTTTCCAATTGGGCACTAGCACATTTACAGCACTTTGTCTGATCTGGGGATCATGAATGTCTGTAAAAATGTTTGCACCTATCCATCAAGTAGATGTGGAGATATATTATTACATAAGTGAGAACTTTGACCTGCTGGTGGCACTAGAGGAGAAGTATGGAGATCACCACCGCCTGTAGAGTTTATCATCTGGGGAACATGAATCTCTGTGCAAAATTTCATGACAATGTATTCAACTGGTGTGGAGATACTTTAGTCTGGACTGAAATAATCAGTTCTAATCAGTTCATCACTGAGTCCAAGTGGACATTTGTGCCAAATTTGAAGAGATTCCCTTAAGGTGTTCTTGAGATATCATGTTCATGAGAATCGGACATATGTATGTATGGGGGGACAACCTGAAAACAGAATGCCTCTGGTCACAGCTATCACTAGCGCAGAGGCATAAAAACTTGTAAATATAAGAAATCTCTCAAAAAGAACCACAAGAAGGACGTCTTTTCTTCTGCTCAGCTGATAAGGCTTAGTGGTCAACATACTGCAGTGTACGTGAATCAGGAGCAAATGATCTGACCGGCACAGATGGAATTCAGTGTCATTTAATCTCCTTAAAATCTGGTGTATAGACTCTCAGATGAATGATTTTATGATTGTACAACAATATGATATTTAGTCCAAAGCAGACTAAAAATGCTTTTGCTGTCAAGAATTATACAGCTTCATTTCTTTTGTTCATTTTTAGTTCATTGTGCGGTTCAGCACTATGACTAGATTGACTGTTTCTAACCCATTATTATGTGAACTGCTTTGGCAACACAACAATAACCTTTAGTTGACCGAATCAGTGTTATCAGTATTATTAACTTGTTGTCACAGCTGTGCTTGCTCACCCATGATGGTATTTTGTTTGTCTAGCTTTCAAATTAGCCTGCGTGAAGATGAATCCTGGAAATGTACAAATGTGTTACTGTACATAAATGTGCTTTGCCAGTAGAAAGGGCTTAATAACTTCTCCTCTCACTGCTCGAAAGTGAAATAAACAGCAGTAAAATTGCTCCTGTAATGAATATTCCTGTCATCACTCAGAGTTTTGTCTGGTTAGTGCTCAGGCAGGAACATAGATTCCACCTACATATCTTATGTTCTGATATATGTCATCTGGTGCAAAATCAAATTATATTCAATCTACTTTATTCTCTGGGAAAGTGTTGCTGATGAAAGCACAAAGCTGCTATCATCCCTTTTTGCTTGAATCATTGCTTCTGGCATAGCTAGCATAAAGTATTCCCTTTGTGCACTTTTCTCATTTGTTTTATCTAAATGTTTCTTAAAGAATACTATTTAATTGTTTGATTTATATCTTCCATTAAAATGACACACCTAACATCTGACTGAAGGCTGAAGGCATAATTTAGATCCAATTAATCATTTAGAAGACCGCCAAAGGCCTCAAATCTCCTGTGTTACACTGTTCAGGTTGAGAATACTGGAGAACACACAAAATGCAGAAGTCTACATTATGTCAAGAGTCGATGAGCTGTTTGCTTTTGCTTAAAGTGACAGTTGGCCCCAAAATCAAAAATACCTTTTTTTTCTCTTACTTCAGTGCTATTTATTAGTCAAGATTGTTTTGTTGTGAGTTGCTGAGTGCTGGAGATATCAGCTGTAGAGATGTAATGGAACTAGATGACACTCTTGTGGTGCTCAAAGCACAAATAATTATTTTTTTTTTAAATAAATAAATGAAAAAACAACATAAAAACTCAGTAGCAATGTCTCTTTTCAGAAATCATGACCCAATTATTCAAGAAATCCACAGACCTTGTTGTGAGAATTTTTTTTTCTACCGAATTACACCCACCGACAGTATCACTGCACAGAAGGAAGTGTGCGTGTACTGCTAGCTCAACTAGCACCACTGAGCTAGCAAATGTTACAGCTCAGCCAAAAAGGATGTCATTAATGTTTATATCTTGTGCTGTCATGAACATGAGCCTCTCATCCATGAGTAGATGCCACTTCACTCTGTGCAGTGATACAGTTGGTGGGGTGTATTTCGATAGAAAGAAAATAGTTCCTACATGAAACTCCTCACAAGGTCTGTGGATTACCTTGAGTAAACAAGTCATGATTTTTGGAAAGAGACATTGCTGTTGAGTTTTTCAAATGTATTCTTTTTGTGCTTTGAGCGCCAAATGCCATGTAGTTCCATTAGGTTTGCATCATATGGAAATGAAGCATCGCGAATGAAGCAAGTAGCGCAATTTTGCATCATAAGCTTATTCGCCAGAGTTAAAACATCTGAACCGGTGGAAGAATTCATCGATTCAATGATTTCACGCATGTATGAAGCGATTCAACACAAAATTTGTAGCCTTCAAACACACGTGTTTGGTGTGAACACAACATTATACTGGTCACAACTCCCACCAAAACGATCTAGACTGATACATTTTTGCTCTAAATTAGGGGTGAATTGCCCGATTAAGTTATTTACACAAGAAAACACTTGTACATATTAGCTTTTGTTTGTTGATGATGTTAGATGTCTTTGTAAATTATGTTGAATATTAGCTAATATTTAAACACACAGTGATGAGGCAACTGTTGTTGTAGGTAAATCTATGGGGAGAAGTTTTAGTGAAGGTAAGGCAGGTTTATTTGTATAGCACTTCAACAATAAAGCATTTCAAAGTCCTTCATCTAAGACATAAAAGGCATTAAGAAAGATATGTGTGGTTCCACACACACCATGCTTTGCAGTGATACATTGTGAGGGGTGATACAGAAACAAACTGTACAAATAACATTTGCTATCTTAATATTGAGTGTGCATTTAATTATAAAAAAAGAAGTTTGTGTGTTATATCTGGATTGTAGGCTACATGTCTGATTTAAGGATTGTGGTCTGTTGGTGTTGTGTTTTGCCTCTTCATAAAAAAGGTATATGAAAGATATGAAATTGAAAATATGATTCATCCTCTATAAAAAATCCTAAGCGATAAACAACATGTGTGGACCTTGAATTGTAACGTAGCTGACCTACATGATGGAGACTCATATTTTCTCTGTGCCTGCACAAGATAAATTCTTCGGATAAAGCATTCAGAAAAATAGAGTTCAGCCAGAATGCAGGTATCAGGTGCATTTTCTTGCTCTTAGCTGTGTTTTTAAATATCTGTGATATTTCCATGTCCCAAAAATAAAAGGTCAGTGAGAGAATACGAGGTGGAGAAAAAGCACAGCCCTCAATGTTTGCCTTTGTGTTACATGGTATTGTCTAGTGAATCAGGAACAAGTTGGATACAACTCCTCCTCACTGTCCTTCTCCATTTGCAGAGCCACAAAATGATGACATATAATGGGCCACACAGCTACTTCAGCTACACTAACTGCTGGCTACATGCCAAATTGGAAGAAAGTGAGTCGGCTCAAAAAGGAGCTGTCTGTGGTATCCTTGGTAACTAAAATTGTTCAACATTTTTTTCTGAAAGGTCAGAAGTAAAATGGGAGGAAGTGGAGAATTAGATTCCTCCCCCACATCTGAGACTTCCTCTAAGCTTATTTAATTTTCGAGGTGTCCTTTAAGAGAGCGAGTGCACTCGGTGACAGAACCAAAGGGAAGGTGACAAAGATGGAGGGGCTCTTCACACTCGCTCTCTCACATCATCATGACCGGAAAAAGAGAGGACGATGGACTTGCTGGCACATACTTATTCACCTTCCACTAACAGACTTGACTCATTGTATAATAGTGAAGAGAGAGTTAGCACACATTAATATTTGAGTGAGCGTTTTGGGATCTCACTAAATGAGTTTGCAGATTTGTGCCTGTTAGAGGCATGCTGACCACGGTAAATTTAAATTTTGGTGGGCAGTAATAGCACTTTGCATGCCATGTTACACACACATTAAAATTCATTCTGCAGCACTGGCATGCATGTACATGTACAAATGTAATTTTCGTGGTAGAAAGAAAGGTCTACAGAAGCTGTGTAGCTTCTTTACAAATGTGGTCATCATGGCTGCAACAATAATGGACGTTTTTTCCTTTAAAGATTATTTTTTATGGCTTTTGCCTTTATAAGACAGGGCAGTATTGAGGGTGAGGGAGGGGAGGGGATGACATGCAGCAAGGGGCCACGGGCTGGAATTGAACACATGGTCTGTAGTTTTTACCTACTACATGGTAAAAATGGTTGAATATGGAGGATGTGGTTTTTAACTGTCAGCACCTTACAGGAGGAGCACTCCTCATTTTGCTTTTGTTTTTTATTAATACAATGACAATGAAAGGTATTCTGATTCTGATTGTGATTCTGAAGGGCACAACATGCAGGCAAGACTCCATTCAGAAAATACAAGTAAATGTTGTGACGAGAAGACTGTGTTCTCAATTCATACTGAAAAACATTTAGAAAACACACCACATGCTCCACCGCCCACAAGAGCACAGACACAAGGTATGACTAAAAGTTTATGGTGACTGATAAGCTTCCCAACAGTGCTGGTCAAAAAATAACACATCTTTGTTGTTCATGCATATGTAAATTTTTGTGTTAACCTCATTATTTTGCTTACATAATAGTTATTTATAGGTGGGACCATGAAAATTAAGGTTGTGACCAATTTGTGTCTGCAGCAGAATATATTATCTACAAGAAAGAGTAAGACATGAGAGGGAAGAAATCATAGTCTTGGTTTAGAGGAACTCCGCTGTGACTTGAAACAAGAGACACAACATGTTAATTTGGTGCTTAAACCTAACAACATAACAGGACTCAGGATGGGAAGTCCTGCACTCTTAATGCCTGGGATGGTGCATAAATGGTAGTGCTTTTTTCACTAACATGTAACCACAACCTAAGTGGAAGAACAATTTCATAACATATAAACAATATTTTTTGGAGAGAGGGAAGTCCAGAGAGAGAAAAAATAGTTAGGACTATAGGACTATTATACAGACACAAAGATAAAATGATTGGCATACATGTGTGTATAGAGGTGAAACACAAGACTCTAGGAAAAAAGAGGTAGTTAGCCTTTTATATTCTTTAACCACAGTGAAACCAATGCCTTGGCCTATAGCTGTCTAACAGTGTCTAACACTTTACAGCATAACCCTCATTCTTGGTCGGAAACATTCTCATCTTGAAGTGCTGTGTACCATAGGAAATAAGGAAATATGGTCGGATGACTCTGACCCAGTTTGTTCAAGCGATGGATCACAGATCAAGACATACGTATGTGTGAGTTCTTTCAGTGTATCTTGAGGACTGGAAGAGGCTGCCATGATCAGAATGAAAAGGTTTTAACACCCGTAAAAGATCAGGGCCAGATGATGTTGTCAAAGCCCAGTGGGACAGGGAGTCTGAAGAGTGAGCCGAAAAGAGAACAACAATAAATAATGTGTGTGATGGGAATTGTGTTTTATATATATGTATACTGTACATATTCTGTACGGATGGCAGTGCGTTTTCACCTCATAGAGCATGACAGCTACTGGCCAGTAGGGCTGTCAAAATTGCTCAAAAATGACGTTCGAATATTCCTTCTAAATAACTCATAGGTTCGAACCATTGGAATTTTTTTTTTTTCTCCGCATTATGTCCACAAGAGTGCAAACTAATACAAGGAAACATACTTGTATATGTATTAATACAAGGAAACGTAACTACTTGTAGGTATTTTTATTTCAACATAAACGTCTTTGAAAACATTCACATACCTACACATTAAAACACATAAAACAATTATCTATAATATTACGTTATAAACGACCGCGGACCTCTCGCTCGCCCCCCCTCTCTGACCCTTGGCCACACCGCCCGCGGAAGCGCTGCGAATAGCCTCGAAGCACCGGACCGTGACCGGCTCGCGCCCTGCAGCGATCGTTTCGGCGTCTGGTCTATTTTCTGCGCGAGCCGCGAGTGAATGTGTCAAGCCGGGTGACGGAGACAACGAAGCAGAACCGCTTGTCGGCCAGGCTGGAGAAATGCGCGTCTGATGCCAATGCCTACTCGCAAAGAGGACAGCTGCGGTGGTGTTTTTTTTTTTCTCTCCACAATCGAATATCAATTTTCACATTCGAAGGTCCATTTTTTTTTCAAATTCGAATTTAAATTCGAATTTAGAATATTCGTTGACAGCCCTACTGGCCAGTGACCCAGCGTAAAAACAACACATTGTGTGGTTGCAGTAAGTCTCTGTGCCAAGAACTAGTCTTACATTTAACCCCTGTGAAACCACAATATACTGCTCTTACACTTGGGTTTGGTGCTGGTAGACGGAATGTAGCATATCGACACGAGCTCTTGAAGGCACAAAAAATGTTGAGATATCCCTTTAATAACATTTTGCCTACATTTTCAAGAAATTGTACTATCAAATACATACAGCCTAATCAATGGTTTTGTGTAGTGTACTTTGTGGTGGTGGAGGAACAGATTCACCAGTGAAGGCTTGCAGAGATGATTATTTGATGCTGAAAACATCGGGTTTCCAATCTGCTGCCGTAAGGAAGCAACTGAAGTACCACTTGAAATTTACATCCTTTTATTGTTTGACATGAAATGTTTTTTTGCATGATGCACCATTTTGCCTTAAGTGGAGTTTGGCTGCATTTTTATTGAAGGATCATGTTTGTGCACAAATCCTGTCAACAATGTGCAATCTGCAATTGAGTGTGTGCCTCTTTCACGAGCCTTCATGAGATGTTGCTGAATTTGTTCTCTGCTCAGTTGGGAATGAGCTGCTAGTTCTCTGTCAACATTTCAATATGCCAGCTCAGGGGTCAATATTGTCGGATGGTCTAACAGTGTCTGAAACACATGCACCTCCCCACACTCCTTCCCAATGTTGGAATTGGGGGAGCTGCACCTGAGAGTTGTGTAAGTTTCTAAAACAGACAATCATGCCCACGGTGTGTGGAAGTGAATCAATAATCAATTTTCTTATGTATAAATGAGTGCTACCGCCCCAAAAGATTCCTTAATTTCTGTTTGAATTTATTTTGTGTCTTACCCATCTGGTAGGCTTTTCAAACCTCCAATTGTAATCCGGTCTCACTGCCAACTCGTCAAATACCAGCACTTGGTCAGTGGCCCTCAGTGTCAGACACCAATGCACAGAGGCGCCATTTAGCAGCGGTATGAGACGCAGTTTCATTTATGATGCTCCAAGCAACTGCCATTGTGTAAAGAGTGAGAAAGTCCACACAGGGCAGGTGGAGGGGGGGGGGGGGGGAGTGGATGGGTTAAACAAACTTTGGACTTTAATCCAGGAGAAGACTATTTGTTTTCCATGTGAAACCAAAAGTCAGTTGAGTAATTTTAATGATGATGTGTGCTTGTATGTATAGCATGCCAAGCTAGTGAGGTATGTTGTCTGACATATGTCACGCATGTCACATGGCGTTATACATATTACCTTTTTAAAGGCAAACTATAATGTTTTTCTCTTTACCTAATGACATACTTTTGTTGCCTAAACCCAAGGAATTAAACCAAAAAACACAGTGTTTTACCTGTGTTCTGAGTTTATTTTGAAAAGAGATATAAATCAAATCAAATCAAGTTTATAGAACATTCAAAAACAACTGCAGTTGACCAAAGTGCTGTACAAACTAAAAGAATGACACAAATATAAAGCAATATAAAATTTACACAAATATGAAGCAGAATAACACCGGTAAGAATAATTACATATGTAAAAAGATTATAAAATACTAAAATATCAAAACCACCAAGAGCAATCAAAGGCCATTGAAAACATGTACGTCTTAAGATTTGTCTTAGAACTGTCAGTGGAGGTGGCGCATTTGATTGAGAGTGGATGGCTATTCCAAAGCTTTGGAGCAGCTACCACAAAGGCACGATCTCCCTTACTCTCTAGACCTAAACATGGGACAGTTAAAAGACATTGTTCTGAAGATCTAAGAGGTCGGGACTTGGAGTAGGGGCAAAGTAGTTTAGCAATGTACTGGGGTGCCAGCCCATGTGTGGCTTTATGGCTGTATGGGTCGCATGTAACCAGGGGAAACTGTGCATTTCCTGTGAAAACAGTAGTTTATTTTAAAAAGACTCAGTGCGTGTAACAAGAGTAAATTAAGACTCTGTCCCTGAATGTCCAGAACTGACGCTGGAGGGGTACCTAGAGCACCATAGTTTGATGTGTAGGGCCACTGAACAAGCATCAGAATTTGACAAGTTTGGAGTGACAATGTATTCTGGTGTGTGGCCAGTTGGCACAGCTATAAACTCTGATGTGTTCTGTTGTGGTTGGACGACATGTTAAATGAACTAGTTAACTTTTTGTATACCCCACTAGTCACCTTGCTGTGTTTTTTTTTTCAGTGGATTGTTTGTTCTGCTCAACAAAGCTGAAAGAATCACCTTCATCTGTTGTCTGTAATTGAGATGTACTCTACTCATCTGTGGCTTAAGTAAACTACCTTACAGTGTATATTGTGTTGCTGAGTTTATGTTTAGCTTTTTAGTGCCATATCTCTTTTATTCTATGACCCTATTCTCCACCCGACTCTATTCTGTAGAGCCCTTAGAGTATTTGCTTTGTTATCCAAGCACACCCAGCTCTGACAGGGATGGACATGCTGACTGTTGGAAGGGGAATCAATTTATCACTGGGGCACTAATAGCTGCCCGTCATCTCTACTGCTGTGAGAGCCAGTAAACACCCTATAGGGACAGGTGGTGTGCTGTGCGGCCGAGGCCATAAAATATCCACAGTGCTGCTTTAAAGCAATTAGGAGGAAGTAAAGTAGACATCATAAAGGTGTCAGGACTGAAAGTCAGAGGAGTGGAAACGTTGTTACTATGTGTGCCTTTCAAGTGCATGCAATAATTCAAATTTAAGTAGCTGACTGTTTAGAAAAGCTTCGTTTTTCTTCGAGCAACATATGTGGGGGGCTGAAAAACAGAATTATTTAAGGAGCCACAAGTGGCCTGAGATCCTGAGTGATGCTCAGGATGGTAGTTTATTTTGTGTCAGACATGAACTTCAAGGTGATCACTGTTAGAGGTGCTTATAGGAAAATATAATCATCAAATTCACCATGGATGATATCAAACCAGTATCTTGCAATTCAGTGCTGTAGAAGAATAAATATATTTAATCTTGCATTTATTTCAAGGTGTGTGTTGACAAGTCAAGTAGAAACTGACGAGCCATAAAAAATCTTTTAGCAACACTTTCTATTATAGTAAGATGAGAAAGGGAAGTAGAATGACCTTTCGCTTACATTTCTTGTTCATCCAGGGGCGGAAATCCCGGGGGGGACAGGGGGGACATGACTCCCCCTTCAATAAAGCTGTACCCCCCTAGAATAATTTGAGACACAATTAATAATTTTTGAACAATGCAGTAGTATTTATTAAAAGCACAATGTAAGCGGTGCTCATTATAAAAGCGCAATAATGTGCTATTTAAATCTTAAAAGAT
>NC_065513.1:9533233-9632723 GCF_006386435.1 Epinephelus moara
TACTGCGCACGGGGAGACAGAGACCTGCTCTGCTCCAGACACACTCAGCACCTTGGACAGCACGGCGCACCTGACTGTTGTCGTTGTGTACATGTTAATTTGATTTCAGTCATTTTGTTTTAAATCTGGACATGTGCAGGTGGACTCAGCCAGTGCTAAGAAATGTCCTATGCCTGCCTGTTGGAGAGATAGAGAAAAGATTAAAGCGTCAAATTGCGGTAAAAGATGTTGTATAAAAGACAGGCTACAACTTTTTTTTCCTTGTCCCCCCCCTGGAATTATTCTCTAAAATTTTACTGTTTATTGTCCCCCCCAACTATGAAATGGGATTTTCGCCCCTGTGTTCATCTAATCTTACACTAATTGGTGATTCAAAACCAAGACTGCAAACTCTTAGGCATTGACTGTGTGACTTTTGTCACACAATGAAAAACAAATGTGTAACTGGTAACATCACGGAACAAAAAGAGCACACTGACAACACAAGGAAAGGCAGTCAGAGCAGCACAGCGCAACAGCGTTGTGTAAAACCTAGTCAGGCTAGCCTCCGCTTGGATTTAGAAGTGCATCTATTTGTGCTTTTATGGCACCTTGTCTGGCCAAAAAGGACGAAGAAAGACACATTATATAAATAACAAGTTACAACGACAGGGAAGAAGTCCTAATTTGATAAAACTGGTTAGATTTAAAAGGTATAATAGGTTTGCTGAGAAGCACAATGGATTTCTACCATAAATGTCCCTGACCAAATTAGCCATAAAATTTCATGTAGTGTACTGTACATGGAAAGTGAACTCAAATGTTACTGTAACACATTAAAGATGTTTTTAAAACTGTCATAAATTGAATAAATAAATGTTTTCCTTAAGAGGTTTGCTGAAAATTTCAGTGTTACCTTGTTCAGAATGACCCTATGACCATATAAAAATTCAAAGTTAACAGTATCATATTTGATGAAAATTAAAGGGAAAGTTGGCTCTAACTAAATTATAGAAGTCATCATTTACTCATATTTTAATTGTTGTTAAGCAGGTATAAAGTTCACAGTGTTTGCCATCATATTTTAGCATATTGGCATGCTAAAATTCAGATATTAGCACTCAAAATAAAACAATATGTCCTCATACTATGGTTTGTATGATATCTAAAGAATTAGTGCCCCATGAATAACAATATGAACATAAAGTTACGTAGGTTAGGTTTAGGCAAGTAAAGTATCGGTAGGTTTAGGAAAAGAGATATGGTGATGACGTACATTAAAATAACTCAAAGTTAACTTGGCTTCACATGGGACATGACTGGTCTCCTGGGGGAAAGTCCTATTCTTGTTTGAACCATCCACCAAGCCAACCTGCCACCTTACGCAGACTTTTACTCGTCATACTACTTACGTTTTTTTTTTCCCATCAGCATATTGGTCACGTAATCTCAGCCTTTCTGATTACATGAGATAACCACACATTACTGGCTTATTTTTATGTATGTTATATACAAATTGTGGTGCATTACTTTCTATACGTAAACGTACAAACAAAAACTTTGAATATATATATAAATATGATTTGCAGGGGTTGCCAGAGGAAGAGCTAAGTGATAACTAAATTAGAGCCTCTATTTCCTGAGAGAATGTCTCCATAAAATCTCATGGCATTACATTTAATAGCCGTTTCAGTCTGGATCGAAGGGTTGGACTAACTGACCGACTCACAATGCTATCCCTATCCCATGCAGCTATCCTGGCTAGAAATACTAAGGTTCAGTGGTTTGTTTTATCAAAACCAGAATGAATGAAAATCTATCCTTGTCTTCAACAGCCCATACAGCATTATTGCTCTGATACTAGGGTAATGCAATCCCTCCAATCCTTCATATTTTATCATAAATATGTATTAAGCATAGATTGGGTCCTTAGTCATCACAAGGTATACAAAAATTTAACATATACACCTTCTGATAAACATTTCTTTTGTCTCTGGTGGCTATTTCTAAGCATCCTCTTTTACATGTCAGCTAAAGTAAGTGCCAGCACTTGTTCACAGACTATTTGACACCAGTCTGACCTAAGCTGGCAGTCCTGTGGCTGGAGTTAACAGACATATCTGAGGGAAGAAGTTCGTCTGTCCAGGGATGACTCAGTTTGGCTTATGTAAGAGTGTAAATGAGACAGAAAAAACAAAAAAACAACTACTGTGGCTATTTTACTCGCTCATTCAACCTTAATCTGAGCAGAAGTCAGAGAACAAAACAGGACCTCAACTAAACAGGCACAGGTTTGTTTGATCTAAAAAGAGTAAGGCTGAATTCAGTGTAAAGTATGAAACAGATGGGATTACTGCGTTGCTTCCTTGTTGAGGAGGAAATTACAGCTCAGCTCATGTTGTGCAGTGTGCTCTGTAAGAGAAGCAGCTCAATTTCTGTCTTACGGAGGTTCCTCAAATAGAATAGGAGAGCTGAAGCATTCTTTGAGGACTGAGGTTTGTTGTCTAATGTCAGAGAAATCCCAGAACTCTCACTAGACAAATTTAGTACTTTTCCGTCTAGGGTAGCTCAGTATAAATACTCTGTGATGATACTTTTGTTGAAATAAACACTGTTTCATTTCAGTTGTCATTTATGTTTTAGTCCATTTATACTCACATTCCCACCTACGGGCAATTTAGAGTCACCAGTTAACCTAACCTGCATGTCTTTAGACTGTGGCAGGAAGCCGGAGAAACCCATGTCACATGGGAAGAACATGCAAACTCAACACAGAAGAACACATTTATATTTTTACCTAAACCTTACTGGTTTAGAATTAATGCAGATGGTAAAATCTATTATTAAAACACTGTACACCAAAACAGATCAATAAGAAAACAAGATTTTATTTCAAATATTTTGCAGCAACAAGAGTTTATACTGAGAGTGAACAATGGATTGGGGTATTTTCAGATTTTCCCCATTTCTCAGCACTCTCATTCACTTTATGTAAAACAAACTGAGCATGAAGGCAGTGAATACACACTGACTGCTGGATGAAAAGCAGCCAAACTGCACCTCTCAGTTCTTGAAGAGACAGTTCTTCAACCAAAATGCTTTGATTCCTGGTGAAGTCTGCATTTCTGTGCCCACTTCACTCACACAGATAGACTGTAATAAAAAGATCCTCTCCCTAAAATGGGCAATACTGCCCTATTTTACAGGCTCATTATGGATTGCCCTCAAGTTCAAGACATAGGAATTCTAAATGCCTCAGTGAGATGAATGAGTGAGGAATCTCCAGCGGAGAGTTTCTGTGGGGGAAAAAAATGTAATTCTACAGACTTCCCCCCAGACCTGTTACTTTCTTTTTTAGGAGATCCTGTTCTAAATTTACTTCTCCTCCGCCCGAGCCAACTGCAGCTTGGTAAATATTTCACTGTGTATCCCCTCTCAGACATAAAAGGTTTGAGAAGTGCTCCTGGAGATGACTGACGACTGTTGCACACCGGGGCCGCTTACAGCGTTTCACTTTACTCTGCCCTAGCTGGTAGCCTAGCGGAAGTAATGGAATTCTCCATTAGCTTGGGCACACTGTTTGTCAGTGGCTTGGTAATCCCCGAGGGCTGCTGTGGCTGCGGATATGTCCCAAATCCTCCGGAGATATGAAAAAACACACTCTAAACTCCCTGTGTGTGTCACTGTTACTGTTTAGAGCGAGAGAAGTGTTTATAATCCCTTGCCACTGTTTTTTTGCATGATTATTATGTGCTTCCTCTGAGGTGTGAGGTTTCCCATTTGGTTTACAACATGTTTGTAAAATATGCTACAATTTTGTATATTTTTACATTTGATATATATTGCAGATACAATGCTGAAAAATAATGTTTCTTAAAACTGCTTCTATAAATATTTCTCTATTAAAGTCGCAGCAACACAGAAGTATTGTGACGTATGTCCCAGTGAAATGGAATATTTGGTCAGTGTACAGTTACAAGAGGGATTTAAATCATATCTTTTGTTTTTGACTGGGTGTAGTGTGATGCAGCGCTACAGAGGACTGCTGGCTCAACACACACCTCCTTCAGCATTAGATCAGGAAAAGGATGAGGGAGAGATGAATGAATTAATTCATTTCATTAAATGGATGAACAAATTAGACCTCAGCCACATTGTTCGGGAAATAAAAAGAAAGGTATGATCGTTGAGAAGTGGGCGTGACCTAAAAATGTCTCCCTATTGGTGTACACCAACGGGAAAGTAGTATCGGTTGCAAGAGGCAGAAGTTTCCCTGTAGCCTTTCTCGAAGAAAGCCCTTTCTGCTAGGAATCAGTTCATTATAACCCAAACCACAACCTTTTTCCTAAACTTAACCAAGAGATCCCTTTCTGATAGAAAGCCCTCAAGGAAAATTTCTCCCAAATGTGTAGGGAGATAGAAAGTGACGAAGCCCACTGTATGCTCTACATGAGGGGCTTCATATGTTACATGGAGCCATCACAGCTACCACTTTCCTCAAGTGAATGAAATCTAACCAGCAGACCCATTACAACGGTATTTTGGGGAAACAAAGACACACTGACGTACTATGTTGTTGCTAGCCAGCTAACTCACTCTGTAAATTTAAACATTGCAAATTGATTGATGGGTGGATGTTGTGATTTTATTGGCTAAAATTGCTTGTTACTAGCTTACGTCGTATTTGTTTTACAGAGAGAAAACATTATTGGATTTTGATATAGAAATATGAAGAAATGGATTTTTTTGTAATTTTCCTTAGGCGTATAATGTTAAATAGGTGCACAAAATGTCAGAGGATGTGATCTTTAAGGGTTAAAAGGCATTTTTCATTTCATCTTGACATTATCAATGGATCAAACGACTGCATGCAATGTAAGTGTTTTCGCTTGTAGGTTGGAAACTACAGAGGTTATTGCTTTTTGCAATTTCTCTCAGCGCTACTGAGCCTTTATTATCTTAGGACTCATTGTTTTAGTTTTATGGTCCACAACTTTACTGTTTAGAGTCACTCTCACAGCTCTCATTAGCATTTGAGCCACATCAGGTGGCTGTTTTCAGATAAAAAGCTCTAAAAACCCACTGTACACTTCCTGCCCATCCCCAGGCAGCAGACAGACAACATTAGCAACTAGCTGGTGATCATAATGGGCCGTTTAGCAGCTGAAAAGTCAGGTATTTCCCTCAGGAGAGAAAAACAGAGCTAAAAGCAGAGTGAATATTGGACTTTTTCCTGTCAACTTTAAGGTGTTAATATGTCAGTTTTGTGTTTATAGGTTGTTTCTGGTGCCCCCAAGTGGCCAAAAAAATCTGTTTGCAGTTTTAATGTTGCATGTTACATTTACATTAGTTTGTTATATTTACATATTGTACATGCTTTTTATGTTTATTGTTACATTGTTGTGCTGTCATTATTGTTTGTGCATATGATAACATAGTTTTGTGATGCTCATACATACCTTTCATAAATGCTATATCCTGTTACTGGCTCACACAGGTCTGAAAAGTTTAAAGGCACAGTTCACCCCCAAATTAAACATACATATTTTTCCTCCTACCTGTAGTGCTATTACTAAATCTAGATTGTTTTGGTGTAATTGCTGAGTGTTAGGGATATCAGCCATTGAGATGTCTGCCTTCTCTCAAATATAATGAAACTAGATTGGTTCACATACATTTGAAAAACATCATTGTCTCTTTTCAGAAATCATAACTCGGTTACTCAAGATAATCTACAGACTTTGTTATGAGCAGTTTCATGTAGGAACTATTATCAAACTGCACCTGCTAACTGAATGGCCATGCAGATGGAAGTAAGTCTATTTTTTGGCCTTCTGAGCACCACAAGTTTAGCGTCAACTAGGTCCATTATATTCAAGGGCAGACATCTCTACTGCTGATATCTCTAATACTTAGCAACTCACACCAAAATAGTCCTGTTTGATCAATTGCACTATAGGTAAGAAGGAAATGTGTCTTTTTTGATTTTGGATTGAACTGTCCCTTTAATCCCTTTATGTCAAAACCAACAAGATAAAACCAACCGGAGGTCCCACAGACGTTTGATTCAGCTCATTCTGCTAAAATACAAGCAAGAAGCTGTGTAATGAAGTGTTAAAACGCGTGCTGTCTTATCCAACCTGGCATTTGTTTGTCTCTAAAGGATGGTGAAAGGATTTTGTATCCAATGAGAGTGTGTCTGAAAACAGCTCTGCCTTCTAAAGGGCTGAAGATGAGTCATAGGTTTGTGGAGAACTGCCCCCCCCCCAAAGACACACAAATCTCCCCCCAAAAAAGCAACACAACCACCTTCCTCATTATTGAAAAGTGCATTCAGACAGTGCTGCAATACTGAGTTTTCATTATGTATTCCAAAGAATTCCCACAGCATTGAGTGTACCCATCTCAGGATCTGTTTTGCATCTACTTGACATCACTCCCAGAGCCAAGGGGATCTTTAGGAATGACTGTGTAACAGTGTTAATAATAGTTTAACTGGGAACCACAAAGTTACTGTCAAGGCTTCTGATATGTGATTTCTCATGAATGGTATTTATTCTATTTTCGCTGTCACTTATATCCCATGCCAAATTTAACTTACAGCAATGCAACAAAAAAAAATGTGAGTTTAGTTTTGGCTGAAATGAGGGAAGTGTACTTGACTTTTTTCCCCGTTCTAGTGTCTCATGGTCGTCTGTGCCACCACTCGTCCACTCCAGCTGCCAGGGGCGACAAAATAATGACACCTGTCTCAGATAAATGATTGACGTTTCACTTGTTGTCATGGCAACACTGACAAAATCTGATATGAATGCCATGTAGGTCACATGCCTCAAGTGCCCATCGAATTATACATGTGGTCCAGATAGGAACTGAAAGAGAAAAAAATCGTGACTCTGTGCGGCTTTTTTAAGCTGATTAAAAAACATCAGATCTGTGTCAGATCTCTCTCTCTTGCTCTGTGTGTGTGTGTGTGTGTGTGTGTGTGGTGGTACGGTGGGAATATGATCGAGTGCTTTCAGCTGCAGTGCAGTTGTAGCCTTATTGTCCTTTCCAAGTGATTCTGATCTTGATCAATACCACTTGCACTGTGTGTTGTCAGTTGTTAACAAGCTACAGCGTGCAGCAGACATGCTGGACTATAGTGCCATATTTCCTGAGGCCAGCTAGCTTGTGGCAAACAAAAAATTTGGATTACTACTATTTTGTATTTGCAAATAACTTCTTGTTGCTGTAGCTACTGTGTACCCATACAGTTTTAAAAAGAACTGGAAAGGATTTCAGAGTCATTTTGGCATTAAAGACACAGTTCACCTCAAAATTTAAAATACATATATTTCCCTTTTACCTGTAGTGCCATTTATCAATCTAGATTGTTTTGGTGTGAGTTGCTGAATGTTTGAGATATCAGCCATAGAGATGTCTGTCTTCTCTTCAATATAATGGAACTAAATGGCACAAAAAAATACATTTGAAAAACTCAACAGCAATGTCTCTTTCCAGAAATCATGACCCAGTTACTCAAGATAATCCACAGACCTTGTTGTGAGCAGTCCAACATAGGAACTATTTTCTATCTACAGAGCTACACCCACAAAATGTATCACCTTGCAGAAGACGGAATGCATCTACTCATGGACGAGAGGCTCATGCTCCTTACAGCGCAATATATAAACATGAATGGTGTCCTGCTTGGCTGAGTTGTAACAACAGCTAGCTCAGTGGTGCTAGGTGAGCTAGCAGTAGATGCATGCTTCCTTCTGCATGGTGATCAGGTTGACAGGCGTAGTTCCGTAAGAAGAAAATAGTTCCCACATTAAACTGCTCAACAAGGTCTGTGGATTATCTTGAATAACCTGGTCATGATTTCTGGAAAGAGACATTGCTGTCGAGTTTTTCAAATGTATTTTTTGGTGCTCTGAGCACCACAAGCTGAGTGCCATCTAATTCCTGTCCTTTAATCTGAAATTAACAGAATATTAAGTACATATTTTGCACTGTCCGATGGCATTTGTAACAATCACAAAACTGTGCTTTATAAACATTAAGGGAAATGTGTACACCTTCAGATCACACCTGACACGTATAAACTCAACATCTAAAAACTTTGAAGAAGTAAAGGATCCCGCCCAGGCTAACTGAGCGGAATTTGATGTCCACAGTGCTGATCGCATCTCTAAAGCTTTTTATCTTGTGATTAACACTGGAGACGGAAACTAGGAAAACAGCCGGGAGTGTCAAGTATACAGCTTTCATCAATGACGCATTTGATGCTGATGAAGGCTGTGGGCATGCAGCCAACACACATTGACATGTACACACAGATTTATCATTTTGCCAGAATAGTGGCTATTTTCCCTGTTTTGTACAAATTCAAGCCTTTCACACCTCACTTTATCTTTATTTTCCTGACACCTCCAGCTGCTATTTGAAACTGCCGAGCTGCCTGTTTGATTGATAGCTCCCTCTCTACCTGCTAAGCTCCTACAAAGCCAAAGAAAAGCAGCTAATGGCCCTCCAGGCAATGACAGAGCTTATGACCTCTCATTAAAATGTCTGTCTTTGAAATGAGTGGACATGTATTTGATAATACTACACTGCAGTTTCGTCCCAATGAAGATGGGCAGCAGGTTTCTGTGCTTCAGCAGAGTGCCTGGGTGCATCATATATGATAGGTGAATAATCATCTTTGTTTTTGCTGTGATAAAGCTACTTCACTGGACAGGGTATTAAAGGGTTTATAGATAAAACATCAAGGAAGCGTCAACTGCTTTTAGTCCTTTGTTGAAAATCTGCCTGGAGGTTGGTACTGATACTTCTGCTGTCTCATTTCCTCACAGATATCTGGGGATCACACGGCCCCTCACCTACCCAGCCCGGCAGAACGGTCAGCTGATGGCAAAGATGATCCTGGGAGTGTGGCTGGTGTCAGCATCCATCACCCTACCACCTTTCTGTGGCTGGGCCAAAAACGTCCACACAGCCGGTGTGTGCCTCATTAGCCAAGACTTTGGCTACACCATCTATTCCACAGCTGTAGCCTTCTACATCCCTATGCTGGTCATGCTGGTCATGTACTACAAGATCTTCAGGGCAGCCCGCAAGAGTGGAGCCAAACACCGCTTCACTGACTTTTCGCGCCGTGAGCGTCTCGAAACAGTGACTAATGAGGCACTGCGAATGCAGGGCCTGAAGCCACCCGGTGTGGCGGAGGAGTGCGCGGCCTTGTCTCGCCTGCTGAACCGTGAGCGCAGAAACATCTCCATCTTCAAGCGGGAGCAGAAAGCAGCGACGACACTTGGGGTGATTGTGGGGGTCTTTGCTGTGTGCTGGCTGCCGTTCTTCATCCTGTCCACTGCCAGGCCCTTTATCTGTGGAGTGGAGTGTAGCTGTGTGCCCATCTGGCTGGAGCGCACGCTGCTCTGGTTAGGCTACGCCAACTCCCTAATGAACCCCTTCATCTACGCCTTCTTCAACAGAGACCTGCGCTCCACTTATCGTGACCTTCTTCGCTGTCGTTATCGCAACATCAACCGCCGACTGTCTGCTGTGGGCGTGCATGAGGCTCTCAAGGTTTAAAGCAGGATACTACAGCAGCCTATTGACTCTCAGAAAGTGGGGAACGGCGGCCCTGTGCTTGTACGCCTGGTGCTTAAAGGGCCACGTGTACACAGCAGGCCTGTAGATAAGACAAAGACTGACAGAATGGGAGTCACTGTTGGTGGCTCTCTGGCCCCTCTGCAAAGGCAGGGAGACAGCACGATCACTTCATTGTGTGTGTGACTCAGTCATTCTATTTTGGGAAAGGAAATCATAGAGCATATTTGATGGGCTATTCAAGTCGACACTGCTTTTGTGCATATGCCACAATTCTGTCCTGGCTCCGGATTTATGGAAGGATAATGTAGTGACAAAGGAAATGACATGTAAACACAGTCAATCATCCTAGGGCTTTCTGTGGGAACACAAAGCAGACAGATTTCTGTATATTAACAAAATCGATGTTTGATAAGGAAAAACATTTGTTTTGTGGCACAGTATCTTCTGAACTTCTTTATATAAACATGCATTTGAGCACAACCCAGATTAATTTCAAACAGCAACTGAACACTTTGAGGTGTATTGTGCTTTGTGCCAGGATTTGATATTATTTATATCTTTTTTTTTTTTCTCCAGTCATACTTTTCAATTTGGTCCTCTCACTAAATTTAACAGGAGCACATTAAATGTTTCACGAATGTTTAAAATGTGGTGATGCCAAAGGAATGAAGGTGGGTGGAAAATGGTGTTAAACTGCAACATGAAGGGATCATTTTTCATTCATGAAATCTCAGTGTTTGTTGCTATAAAAAGAAACTGAAAGTAGTTTGTTTATTGTCTGCATGAAACATACTTGTCATACATGCTACTGTATACATAAATCATAAGACACACTGAATGGTGAATGACAGTTTGGCAGAAGTGTTTCCATGTTTCACCCGCACACTTGAATTCAGAATGAACTCAGTGCTGTATGTTTCAGAAACCATGATACTGTGGAGATTTTTCACTCTTATTATTTTGCCTGGATTGGTTCCATACCACACTTGGCTGCTGACCTAACTGGTGTTATACAGCTAAACAAACCTGTTGAGCTCTGCAGTTTCACTTTAAGAATTCACATGTTCTTGAGACTCTTTTGCTGCATTGGTTGTCAACGCTATTTCTATCGAAATTTGGAATCAGGATGCAGTCACTTCCCTCCTGACATCGCTCCCATATGAACTCTTTGGTGACCTGTATGAACCTGTGTCAAATGTCATCAGTCGAGCAGTGTGTGCTTTTTCTACCTCGATTTTTTGAGATTTCTGTACATTTCCTCCAAACAGACATACCGTTGTCTTGCATCATTTTGTAATTAACTGCTATTTTATATTGTCTGAGATCAATCTGTCTGCAACTGCTCTGTGATTGCTCTGTTTGACTGCTTTGTCATTACCTTCAGGAACAAGCTGGGGAAGTGGCAAAGCATTTCATCACTTTGTAAATAAAGACACACTTGGTTAAAATGTCACTGTGACCTACATTGATAACCTCAGATGATATACATCAAAACACACATACCTGGTTCGCTAGACTGGAATCTCATTTTCAAACAGGAGACAATCCGCACAGGTCTCCTTGCTGTCTAGCCCCACAGAGTGTATCCCCATCAAAAGCCTAATGCATAGTTTGACATACAAAATTCATTATCCTCACTTACTAGACTGATAGGTATATCATGAGGAATAAAGACACACCTTAAGGTCTGCTAGAGGCCTTTGAAACATGATGAAACGTGGCATTTCTTAAGAATTAGCACCAAGGCCGTCATGCTACTGCAAGGACTCTGGAGACATGTATGGGGATGGTGACCCAAAAAAGACGCCTTTATTCGCTCTCTGCTTGGAGCAAAATCTTTTATTCAGCGTCTGGGTGACAGCTGTCTGCTTCCTTTCATGACTAAAACTATCCTGTAGAGACACAAGGACGAGGTAGAGTCTGACATGTGCACTGTGTCGTGGTCAGACGTGTAGTTCAAATGCTCAAACCAGTAGGGAACATTACACTTGGTCTAAAAAAAAAGAAAACAATTGGGGTAAACAGTCAGATGTAAAGCTACATTTCCACCAAGCAATTCTGGTATAGTACCCTTAGGACCCGTATGTAACCTTTACAGACATGTACCTAAACCCTTGATCTGTAGTTTGCTGAAGACAGTAGCCTACTGTTAAATGTAGGTGGAGTTGTTACTGGATGGTAATAGCTGTATCAGCCACGTAAATAGCTTAATGATGCAGAGAAATGCCTGTATTTTATTGATTGCTCATGGAACTGGATTGTGTGCCAACATTTTCAGAACAAAAAAGAACAGGCTGGAATGATTCAGTTTCTGTTGCAAACGATGGAATATTTAAAAATGGCAGGTTTGTGCATTGAGTCCTTGTTGAGCAAGACTTATAGTTCTGTCTTGGTCAATCAACGCAGTGTTTCTAGCTCTACCTTTAAGTATTGGTTCAGTTTGCTAGGTACCTCAACAGAGGGGTAACCAAAAAATGGGACAGACTGAATTGGTTCTATGGGTACCATCCACAACTTTTGACAATGGGAATGCAAAACTAACTGTTCTAATGTGTAACGAACTGAACTGCACTGGACTGCTGTGGAAACAAGGCTTACGAGTGCTATTATATGTAACCATCGCAGCACAATCTTATTCAGGCTGCCAAGACTACAGTTACGCTAGCTCTGTGAGGCTATATATTTAGGCACAGTAGTTGAGCTACATGCTAACATCAGCATTCTACTATGCTGCCAAGGACAATGTTAAACTTTCAATGACTTGTTTCTTGTTGGCCACATTGGGGTAGTAAATATAAGCTGTCATCATCACCTTTTAAGTTGATATGGCAAACAGTTACTTATTTACACATCCAGCAGATAGCCAGTTGTGTTTCTGGCCACCGTGTGAATTTAAGTCCAATATAACTCGTCTTTACAGTCTGTTTTGGTCTCCACCAACTCCTGAGGGAAAAAAATGTGACTCTTATAGCGGCTATATGGTCCCCTATGTTCACTAGCTAGTTTCTAACTTTGTCCGGGGTTTGGTGGTGGGCAGGTAGGGAACAGTGGATTTATCAGCTTTTTAGCCGTGCTGCGGTTAAGAACAACACTAAATCAGTCAAATCAGTATACATATCACTATGGAAAATGTTATACTTCCTATGATATATAATCCAGTAAATCATATTTCCACATGCCATTTTAAGGTGGTGATGTACACAGATGCAGCAACTTCTCCGGGTCCTAATTTCCATGAGTCTTCACAATGACACTTTAATGCACTTTAATGTTGTCATGTCCATGTTGAAAGTCGTGTTTGCTTTATGTTCTTTCCTGCACCTGGATTCGTATACTGCTGTATAGAGAATGACAATAAAATGAAATGAAATGAAA
Organism: Epinephelus moara; assembly: GCF_006386435.1. Lineage (NCBI taxonomy): Eukaryota > Metazoa > Chordata > Actinopteri > Perciformes > Serranidae > Epinephelus > Epinephelus moara. Next base: position 9,546,188 of record NC_065513.1, read on the forward strand.
TTAAATGTTTTTGCCAAAAAAAAGCCCTCCAATGAAATATTAGAGAAAAGTAAAATCAAACACTGACTGAAGACATTACTGCAAAGTAATAAATAATAAGATCAAATCATGACTGAAAAAATACTACTTTAATCAAACACTGGTCAAAGTGTGCAGAACTGACATAATGTGGAGAGGATATGGCTGTCCACTCTCCGTTTTCCAGTCATACCCAATCTATGTAATTGCAAGACTGTTAAGGAACCCCATGTCCCCAATGTCAATGTTCCTTTTTCCCGCACCAAAATAACATAACATGGTTGGTACCAGTGGATTGCTTAGGTCCTCTAGTTTAATATGATACATGTGCCTCCACTGTAGCTTTGAAACAGAGCCCGATACAACAGATTTTATTTGCTAAAAACTAGTCTGCCTCACTCCTGGCAGTTGCCTCTCTGCTCCTTTCATTTTCTTGTTCCCTCTGCACCCTGGCTTTTCTTTAAGGAGCTCCTGATTTTTAGTGAGGCGTTCTGACTTAGGTAGTCAGGCTGCAGTTTGCCCCACATGTTTACATTAGCGATGCTTGTGAGTTCTCTGCATCTGACCCCCGTTGTCAGATGGACTGCACCATTTCACAATGCCTGCAGGGGATGTGAGTATCAGATGGCACGTGTTTTAATAGTAATAATACATTCATTTATCATATAACTACATATAAATTGTATTGTCAGTAAGTAAGTAGTAAGTGTTGTGCTTGATTCAATTTAGGTCAACCATAGACCTTTTCATGGACCCACCTCTTGGCCTTGGGCTGAGGTCATCTGTACCCTTTGACCTCCCCTGACAGCAGGCCTGCTCCCTGCTCACTTGTCTCGAAATCAAGGTCTGTGGTTAACACAAGCTTAAGAAACCTTAGTAAATACCCTACTCACAACTTTTAAGCTTTTATGTGTCTTAAAAAAGGCGGTTGCTAACAAGTTGCTACAGTAAATGAGACTACAGAACATTTTGTCATGCTGAACACAGCTTTACAGCCTTGTTGTGGTAGGGATGTTAAGTCATGCAATCATGGTGTAGTTCATTTATAGCCTAACATTAGCTTTTTACTTCTGCCAATTGCTTTTAGGCTTCAAAAATCATAAAAGTGGTGTTTATTTGTGAAGATTATCTTGCCAAACAAAACATATAAGTATAAACGTTTGTTGGCCACAGAGCTTTTTTCTGCAATAATCCAAATTCCAATGGTAAAATCCCACAACCTTTTTGATGAAGGAACCAGGGTGACGCTAACTTCCACGTCAGCTTAGAGAAAAACGTCATCCCCTACAAGAGCTGTGAGAGTTGCAGGTTATGCAACCAAAACAATGATCTAAAGTTCTGTAGAGCTGAGAGGAACTACAGAGATAGTTGGGTGAGAAGTATTTGTGGGTTTATCACTACAGAGGATCCCTTTTAAAATACACAGTCATTTGATCCATTGTTATCATATAAATTTTGATTACAGGTGAGGTGTTCCAAGCAAAATTAAAAACACAACATAAAATGCATTTCTGTAGCTACTTGTTCGTAGCTGCTACCTGCATTGGCTTATTTAAAAAGGGTCTAAATATGAGTTCAAATTTCCTAAGCTTTTTTAATATTTTTACTATGTCATTACACAATATTCCAAAAATCGTCTGCTTGTTTTGGTTGGTGTTACATTTGGACAATGCCTGCATTTTGCCGTCTGTCAAATGATTCGGTCTGGCTGTTCCCAATTAGAGCATAAGGACTTTTCTAATTATACTTTTTATTGTCATCCTGAGTATCTCTCCAAGTCCACTGAACACTGTTACATAATTCAGCACTAATTTAACATTAACAAAAACCCATATCAGAGTCCCAGGGACAAAACCTGTTTAAAAGGGGCTTTGTGGTTGTGTGTCTATTTGGGGCACAGTGACATAAAAATGTTTAAAACTCCCCTAAATAAAGAGCAGGAACATGGCCCTGGCCAGCATGTTGACATTTTGTTTTAGCACATGAAATAGCAGGCAGCCCTTGTGGACCCTTGTGCAACTCTCCCAAGACGTCCAGACTCCCAGCAGCCATGTCAACAGGCGTTACTCTCGGGGAATGAGCACCATTGTACCTAAGAGGAGTGCCTGCTCCCTCACTCAGCGCGGCTAGCCTCCTGTGCTGGCTCCCAATGTGTGTCATCACTATCAGTGAACGGGAGGAGAGGGCGAAATGTTCACGTGTGATGTAGTTTATTCATCAAAAGGGGAAAGGAGAGTAGCAGATGAGTCTATGTTGCATATGCTGCCCACAGGCTCAGTTGCCAGCACTGACAGGCTGTGGGGGCTGACGGGGGAACATACACTCTCGCTTTACTATTTTTAATCTGCCCCAGTAATTAAGTGAGGAAGCTTTGATTAAGCATGGAGAAAGAGATCTGGAGTGCTACAATTTTACTATCTTGCAATGTGTCCCTTACACGATCGTATGTAAACACTGTATGATTAGGAAAAAGCCTTCGTGTGATTACTTCCACAGCAGTTACACTGTGGTGACCAGCAAGTGATAAAGGCAAACATTTGCCACATTTTCATGTAAATAACTGCTACCAATTTTACTAATCTCTAATGCTGACTTTTAAAGAGAAGAACAGTAATGAAACAATTAAGTTAATACTTATCTGATTAGTGGTAGTCATCTCACAAACACATATGGACTACATGTGTTATATTTGATGATGTCATATGGAAGGAGTGAAAAATGACAAAACAAGATACTCATCTACCGTATTCAAGACATTTCACATAGTGTTTGTTTGATCTTATATAAAATCTGTCTGAAAGAGTGTGTGCATAACACTTACAATATGTTCAGTACATACAAACTTTGAAGTATACCATTTTATATTGTTAATTTTGTGGCTTAAAACAGTGATTTCCAACCTTGGTATCATAAGATGATTACCAAAGTAGGAAATAAGAAAAAAATTAATTCTAAGACTCAAAATCCTAAAAATTTTTCTTATCATTTTCCCACACATTAACTTGTCTGGCCAGCTGTCTGTCAGCAAAGCCAAAAGAACCTAAACTAAAAGGCAAGACACTGACAACACAAAACATTAAAATTTCACAACCTCTAAATGGATAGGGCTTTCCATTGAGTCAATGGAGTGCCGGCCTAATGACTACCGTACTCTAAAATATTTAATGATTATTTTTCTCCTTTTTTCATCTTTTGTTTTCTTCCTCTCTTTTAATTGGTTAATTAATTGGTTGACTAATTTTCATTATTTTAAAGTTAGGACTGAAATATGTTTCTATACAAAAGAGTAATTATTGGGACACCCCAGTGATCATGATTAAAGTCCCCTAATGTCCCCTAACCCGAGCCCATGACATCTTAAGCTAATACAAAACTGGGGAACATCATTTTCAGATTAATATTTTGTGTCATATAAATCTGGGGAACAAAGGACCCAGACAGCAAAGAACCCTGGGAACATATGACCTCTTGTTTTGCCTGCATGCTAGCATGTTTGCATGATAGCAGTCATAGAAACATTGCTCCATAGCGCTATTTGTGGTAGAAAGACTGCATAAAGAACCCTGAAGGGATTTCACAGAAAAGCTCTTCCATTTACTGTGGACAACAGGGAGTGAGATCTTTTACACTTTTGAATTGTACACACTGTTCGACTGACAAGTGACCACTAGGAAGTGCAGCGCAAAAGTCACAACCACTTTGCTACAAGGATTTTACAACAACTGTGATCTGGTTTGCTGGTTCTGAATCGTGAGTGGTAGCTGTGTCTGGCCACTTTTGAACATGGATATCATTTTAGGTTTTAGGCTGGTCTGTCAAACCAAAAAAATGATTAAGGCTGAAGACTGGTAGAAATCTCAGCGATCTTCCTGTTTTTTTAGTTTGTGTTTTACTGTAAAGGCTTTATTTGTTATTTTCTGTAGGCACTGACATACAAAATGTAGTTTAGGCAAATATGACACACTTACAGTGTCTCATTTGCATTAAATGCTCTTCTCTTGCAGCCCATGTGCCTTCAGCTATAAGATGCTCATATATTTACATCATTTCTATTACATTATCCTATAATATATTTACATTCAACATAAAAGCAGCCATTCATTTAACTGTAGCTGCAAGAAATATTTCAATTACCTACACCATATCAAGGTCACCTTCAATTAATTCCCAGCACAGAGCGGTGTAAATCAGATTTGTAAGGTAGTTTGGGCACATGTGTACCCAGCAGTTATATCCTCAAATGTAATTGGGCCGTGAATTTAGCCTTGTTCCCTACTTTCCAATCAAATGGAGGCTATAAATACCCCAGTAAACATGTCAATTATGTGATAATCCGATTTATGTGGTGTGTCCTGAAATATCAACTCCCTCCCACGGCCACCACCAGTGGCCAATCACAGCACAAGAGTCTGCTATTAGTCTGTGCCACTTCCTGCGGGGATGGGCCTGTGGCAGATTCACATGCAGAGAAGTTATCTGCAAAGTGTCAAAGTGACAGCCAAAATAGTTTCTTTCCCCTCATTTTTTTTTTGGAGGCAGCTTTCTGTAATTAGGTTCTTTCATACTGCTGGAAGGTAAATGCATGCTTTTTAAGGTTGCCAGCATCAAAGGAACTGTACACGAGGGCACCCGCCCCTGTACACTTCAAAGTGAACACAGTAGATATCTGCCTGCTTACGCTCTCTTGATTTTACTGGCATGTATGTTGTGTTTTACTCTTCCTGTGGAGTATCTGAGTGTTGACTCATTGCCTTGTATTTTCACACATGTTCACAACGCAGACTGCCAAGAATCAGAAACCTCCTACACAACGAGTATGGGCTGAGTCTGTCCATTGTGTTGCCCTGCATCTGTGATACAGATCTGTAAGTGTGTGTGTGTGTGTGTGTGTGTGTGAGAGAGAGAGAAGTAGATAGCCACCCATATGTTCTAATACTGCTATCTCCATATTCACTTAATATGTTAAGTTTACCAAAGTAGTTGCACTTCATAAGTCATCTGATTTTCAGGGAGCTTATTGTGCATTAATTGAATACACTGTAACCAATGCACATCAGTGTTGAAAGATACTGTCACAGTTCTGGTTATCCATATTTCCATTAAATTAAAATTGGACTTATTCATTAACTGGAAACTTTAGAGAAGAATATCTCATGCCTTTAAAAAATCTTTAGTCAGGAATGTAAGGCATCTTTTAAATCTGACTTTTCAGGCAGATCTATAATAAGCTCCTGCTGTTTGATTTTCCAGAAATTAAAACACCTACACAATGGAACTGCTTGGCTCCAAAAATTGGGAAGGCTACTTTAAATATAATCTGCCACATATTACTGTCTAAAAATACTGTTTAATCTATTGTGAAATACATAAAAATATTGTAAGACAAAAATGTACACTATACTATGTATTGCATCATATATCATCAAGTTAAATTAAAAACAAAATCTTTACTTTAGTCTTTAATGTAAAACAAATGAAGATATTTAGTCATCTTTAGTAATATTGCTTTTATCAAACTGACTTAAAGGTCCAGTATGTAGGAATTAGAGAGATTTATTAGCAGAAATTGAATATAATATTTACAACTATGTTTTCATTAGTTTATCATCATCTGGAAATAAGAATCATTGTGTTTCTGTTACTTTAGAATAAACTGTTAATATTCACACATGGAAGGGGTCCTACCCTATGAATTCCCCCATATTGTTTCTACAGTAGCCCAGTATGGACAAACAAAACACTGTCTCTAGATACGGCCATTCCTGTTTTTGCGGTTTCGCATCGTACTCCGTATTTCTCCTACACGCTTGGCATATGGGGAAATTTCAGTTGGTTGCAATTAGTAACCACACTGCCACTAAATCCTACACACTAGACCTTTGAATGGGAACAATGAAGTATTACACTTACATAAAGTTGGGAACTCGCAAAAGAGAGATTGTCAGACAACTGATCCAACTGGAAGCAATAGAGGTGGAGATATCTGGATTTTTATTCACTAGTTTGGATCCTACGATTCCCATAATGTAACTTGGTAGCATTTTTTTATGACATCATCAGGGTTATTTTCTTAAACTTCGTAAAGCTGCCTCCAGAGCCACAGACAACATTATACAACTGTTTTCACAGGCCGAGTAATACTTCTCGTGACGGCTCAGCTAAACTTGTGTATATAAAACATATGTATAAAATTAGTGGAGTGTCCCTTAAAAACTCGTGTGTAGTGGACATTAGTTTCCCATCATTTTGTCTGTACACCTCACACACAGTCACCAAGTCAGGTGAGCTACTTGTTACCTGCTCAAATACCGTCTTTTGAGAACAGTGAAAGAAAAGCAGTCTGTTGAGAATGTGGATAATGGACTAGCTTTTTCACCCAGCAGCCTCAGTATGCTGCTTATGAAATGACAGTAAATGTGTTGACCTGTAAAGAACATCATTTGTTGTGATGTAATTCCTTGTCACTAATTGTCTGCTTGACTCAGATTTAAAAGGCATTACCATTCATCGTGCTAAGGGACATTTATGTAGCAGGATTTTTATGCAAGGGATAACAATGTACAAGATGTATTAAAGCCACTCCGTGTATTTTGTGATTGTTGGGTCTTTCAAACTAATTTGCAATTCACTTAACTTGATGATTATATAGAGTATAAAATTGTCAGTTCAAAGCTGCAGTGGACAAATTCACAAAGAAGCAGGGGGTAGGCTTCTGGGGCTCTAGCCCTAAACGATTTCTCAAAAACCTTTTAGGTTTTTAAGATGCCCTCAACTTTGTGTTATTCAGATAATATTATATATTATTCCCTAAAAAAATCTAACATAATTGAGTAAATGTTCTTATACTGGCCTAATATTCATTTCAGGGTATTAAGGACCACATTTACTTGGCATTGTTGGGGATCCTTGATTTGCAACTAGAGCAGCCCAGATTATTATGGCATGGATTCAGATGTGGCAGATTTGTGAATTAGACATACATTATGTGAACCCTACTCCATCGTAGTATAAAAACATAGGTTTCAAAATTAGTAATGCTGTTTATGCCAAGTTCCTATAATAACTATGGAATGTAACTTACAAATGGTAACATAATAGAAAATAATTTTTGCCTCTTTTTGGGTGGCAGGAGTGAAGATTAGTCATCTGCAACATTTGCTGGGTTTTTGGTTTCAGAATGATGAAGACAGTTGGAGAACAGTTAGATACAAAATAGGATGTATGCTCTACAGTATGATTTTTTTCCTTCTGTAGCTATCATGTTTCCCCAAATGATGTACAGAGGTTTAAGCATTCTTTCTCAAATGGCTTGAAAAAAAAAAGTACATATGGCTGCCATAAGTGGTAAAAAATATCTCTCTGGGGGAGCATATCCCCGGACCCCCCTAGGTTTGGGCTGATTGTGCACTTGAAGACAATAGTTTTTTGCTGTGCTTTAAAGCATGACAGTGGAGGATTGCGCTATTTACCTCACGGGGTCCCCCTACAGACGAAAAACGGTATTGTCTGTTACAACTGTTGCAAAAATCTCTCTGTGCGTGCATTTGTTGACAAGCCAACGATATCGATGAACTTCCTGAAGCTGGCCGTGTAATGCGCGATCATCATGTCTTCAGAACAGGTAAAGTAGCCTTATACGATTTCCACATAGCACTGTGAATGCAGTGTAGTGTCCGCTTCGCTTGCCATGATGGCGTCCTGTCGGTCAGATCAATCTGCTGGAGCCCATGCATCCAGCACACAGGTGAGAAATGTTAACTAAGTTTTGGAAAATCATAACAAACATTAAGGGGTCGTTTCTGTGACAACATACTTTTTTTTTTGTGACGTCTTTTAAGTGGCGAATTTGTCAGAGCTGGAAAGTGTGATTGTCCACAGCTCCATCGTCACGGCCCTGTTGATGCTTCCTCATCCAGTAAACGTGTCCCCTGGATGAAACCTTTGAGCTTGGGGAAAAGGAAACAATCCTAAAACACCTCCCTACTCACCAGACCTGGCTCCAGGTGATTTTTGTGGCACCAGGTGAGTAGGGAGGTGTTTTAGGATTGTTTCCTTTTCCCCAAGCTCAAAGGTTTCATCCAGGGGACACTTAAAATGTCGCTGTTGAACTGCAAAATCTGGCATAATTTATCGCTCTTATACCGCAATTGGTGCTCAGTACTGTCTAAAACAGATTTCTAAATCGAAGTTTGTCACTGGCATCAATTTTTACACTGCCAGTCACATGAATATGGTGTATATAAGTGTTGAGTCAGAATTTTTTTAGTTCCTATGTTCCCTGAAGGCACTGTCACTCATGATTCCACACCCCTCTCAGTTGATGCCACGCCCCCCACGCCACATCAGGGTCAAAAGTCTGAAACTCAAAAAACAGATTTGAAACTGAAAAAAAAGATCTGAAAGTGGAAAAAATAAGATTTGAAACTGTAAAAAATAAGATCTGAATCTGAAAAGATAAAACATGCAACTGAAAAAAATAAGACCTCAAATGTTAAAATACATATGGAAGTGAAAAGTGAAAATAAATTATTCATTCAAAAGAATTACCAAAGTGAATCAAAATTATATTTAACCTGAAAAAACGTTTCATACACTTATTTTTATTTTGAATACATTGTTGTATTTTTCAAAATTCAAGATCAACACATGATTTTTATTTATTTATTCATTTTCGAAACTCAGAAATGAGTTGCTCGCTGCATGTCAGGACTGACCTCCTCCTCACAGCGCACATGCACACACATACACACACACACAAACTCAACAGAGTGAAGTCAGACAACAGCAGAGAGGCCGCGGTGCAGATGAAGGGAATATAACTTCAAGATTACTCTAATTGACGACAACTATGCTTGTTACTGTAAGTAAGTGCGATAAAACCTCTGCCAGGCAAGCCAATACTTTATCAATACATGTGATCAGCATGTAGAAAGCCATATTTCAATCTGCTCTGTACGCAGTCTCTCATTCACCGCTATTATGATTTACAATTGCGGTCGACACAAGCACATCACGCTCGAGGTGCTAACAGCAAAGTGTTAAAGACAAACTAAAATGAAAGCTGTCCGTATGTAGGCTAACACTTTATCTTAAAATGTACCTGAGGCAGCCGACCTACAGACAGTGAGTCTCCTCAGTAGAGGGTAACAGCAGTAACAGCGCCAGGTCACCATCGGTCAGGCATCCCTCCTCCTCTTTCAGCTCTCGCCAGCGTGTGAAAGCCAGGCCAATATTAATCCTTCTTTGAGCTCTTGTTTTATCGCTCTCCCGTTTTCTTTTCTTTGTCTCCTCCGACAACACCTTCACTTTCTTCCTTTTCTTTGTCCCTTCAGCCATGACAACCATGTCTAACTTCGTTCCCCTCGGTTCAGCTATGCTACTCTAAAGGAAGAGGGGTATATGACGTATGCCGTAAAGCAGCCAAATTTTGTAGTCCTTTTTGTGTTTGGGTTCCTACTCTAACCCCGAAACTGCATAGTGCCAGTGCAAGTGAAACAGACACTGTCAAGCAATGACGGAGGTGTCATCCAGCCTATTGTGAGTTGATGTACCATCATAAGGATCTTGGATATATATTTTGAGGGCTCAAAAACTCCATTGTGTTGCTTTAAATAACTCATTTCCTGGCTGATAAGATTTTGAGATAAACAGTCTAATTTGCAGCTTAACTTCATTTGGATTTTGGTTACTGAGTTGCCAAAAACTGAGCAACTTTCAAGTCAGTTTGCATATTTCTTTTCCTGAAATGCTGAAAATTTTTATAGTCTAGTCTCTACAGGCTTTCTAAGTTCATTTATGTAAATAGAGCACAGTATACTGTGCACTGATCCACATTATGTAAACCCTTTTATCATATCTAACCAGGACACTCATGAAGCATATTTTTTTTATGGCTCAACTTCAGTGCTGACTGTTGCCATCCACTGGAAATCTTTAACTGGGTTTTTATCAATGGTCTGCAATAGAGCAAGTTTTTAACCTGGGACCTGCCACAAACTGCACAAATATTGTAGTGTGTGTGTGTGTGTGTAACTGCAGCCTGAGACTTGAGTGAAGTTGTGAGGTGTGGGTGATGTGGGAACTAAATTGCACAGCTTGCCTATGTCAGTTTGTTAAGGCTCCGCCGCTGCAGCAGGGTGCCAAGTGAGGACTGACAGCAGTTGGTCTGTGAGTGTGTAGACTCAAGTACACTCAGGTGTTCCTGTGCTGTCTAAGCCAGTTACAGCAGCAGTCAATCTGCACCTGCTCCTTGTCACTGCACATTGTTGCTGATCTGTGGGGCCGAGCCAGTGCAAGGATTTCTCATCCTGACACCTTGTCTGACTGCTCTCAAATCTCAGCTCAGTTCGCTCGTGTCAACTCCTGCGGTGCACCGCTCCATGGTCACTCAGGTTTGCTGTCAGGGATTCATGAAGATGAAGGTCTTTCTCAAAGATCTCTCTCTCCATCAAATCTCTGATTATATGTTGGACAGTAAAATTAAAGCTTGAAGACATAATTTCATACATTTTCAACTTGGTCTGTTTTTTTTTTCCCCTCTTGATTTCAACCCAGTAAATCACAATCATGATTGTATTATTGTGTGTGTTTATGGAAGCTACTGTGTATTTAAACACCAAGATCTGTTCTAGGCAAAAAATTGCACAGGAAGTGTCGCATTTTATGATCCTGGTTTGCTGCAAAAGTCAAGCTAGTGGCTCTGCAAGGCTGTACTAACACAACCTCTATACAGACTGCATAGCATGATAGCAGAGCAGCAGCCCCAGTCCTCTGTAAGCATCTACACAGGATGCGTTCAGGCACAGTATTTAGTGTAGGTCACCCACGGTTTGGAAACACTCAGAACCCAGTAAACAAACACTATAATTATGCACAAAAACCAGAGGAAAATAGTCTTAGCATAAAAGTACACATCTTGTCACGATAACACACATATAGCGTGAGTTGTTGTGCAGCCTGTATAGACAGCTGCAATGATGAAAATGGAGGCGTGTCCGTTCCATCAGACACATGTGAGAAACATAGCTGGAAAATCTCCTGTGTAGACAAGCTGTTAAGGCCGAGACACACCAAACCAACACTGAAGAATTAATGGCAACGAAGGCTGACTGCTGCGTTGCCTCATGTCTCCTTGGCTAAAAATTTACACTTGAACATATCACAACAACTACAGCCAGTGGTTAAGTAGTATGTACGTTCTGCTCCTGCATAAGAGGAAATAACTCTCCATTTCAGTTGGCAGGGGTAGACTGCTTTAGCCCTTCTAAAAGGGAAACTGGAAGACAGCCAGGATGGATTCAAGATGCTAGTTAGCCAGTTAGCACATTACCCACACTACCTTATGTTGAAAGAACAAATGATATTTGCCACACTCTAGTTATTAGTGGACAATAACACAAACTGTTTCTGCTAAAGAGCTCAGTGGCTAAAAAAAAAAAAGTAGCTAAATAAAAAGTGGCTAAATAATTTTACCTCACATAGCAAGTTTGCTTCGGTCTCATGCCCTCTTGACTTTAGCTGTTTGTTTGCTTTCCTCAGTTAAGTTTCCTCTCGTGCACTGAGCTGAACTGCCAGTCAGAGGAATTTAGTTCACTGATAGGCTCTGCTGGGTCTGAGTCGATTCAACAGGCTGAATTGGCTGAAGAAAGCAGACAAGGGCCGACGAGTGTCAACGTACGCTCACTGACAGCTCGACATTTTATCCGGCTTGATGTGTTAGGGCCCTTAGGCACGTTGGTGCTTTGAGCTAAATGCACATGTCAGCATGCTCACTATAACATTGAAAATTCTAATTTTTGTTTTAGTACGTTAGTATGCTATGCTAACATTGACAGACTTATTGTCTATTTGCCATGGATAGGTACCAGATTTCATGGCAATCTATCCAACAATCCACCAACAAAACAAAAATGGCAACCCTGTGGTGGCACTGGAGGAAAAGTCATGAGATCATTATGGATTCATCCCCTGGGGTTCATGAATGTTAATTAATGAATGTCTGTACAATATTATATCAGTCTGGGCCGAAGTGGTGGACTGACTGACTCACTGAAGTTGCCATAGAGCCAGTCCACAGCATAGCAACGGAAATGAGTATTTAACCTGAGCAGCGCCAGCCATCACAGGTGATGAGACAAAGAACAGGAACATCCATAGATATTACCATTCACTTTGTTTAATAAGTGATACTGTATGGCAGAAGTACACTGCAATAAGTATACAGCACCCAAAGCTGAAAAAAAAATAATACAAGCGATTTGTAGATTAGAGCTTTAAAGTTGTCTCTGCCTGATCAGACGTGTCATTTAATGCAATATTTTTTCCCCTTATTGATTTCCTTGACACTATGAGGTCCTTCTCCATGCTTTGATACTGTTGATGACACACTGGCTTTGTGATATTTGTATTGCATTCATGACCTTTGCGTGGGCAGTGGTGCCTTGCAGAGGCTGAACGCAACTCGTGCAGCCCAAATGACCTTCAGGACACAAGCTTCAAAGGACAGAATTGGTTACCGCTTCCATCTTGAGAAATCAATGCTCACTGACACAAGACGCTGGTTCTCCTGGGTTCAGCCTTCATGTGGCATCTTGCGCAAGTCAGCTGGTCTTTGATTATTCATTTAAAAGCCTGGAGGAGCAGACCCAATCATACTGTAGTAATAAACAGGATAGAAAATTTAAAATAACACTCCACTAACCCTGTCTACCTGAAGCTAGGTTTTTTTCTCCTGTTTTTGTAAAATGACTTAGATACATACAGATTCACAGCCATGACCAGAAATAACTAACCGCCTCCTCATTCAAGTGCACCACAAAGCCTGCAAGGTGACAGCGTTTTTTACATAGAGGGCCTAGCCTTTCTTAAAATCAATAGAGCTGTAGCCCATTATCAACGAAACAGACTGATTTGTTCTAATAATCCTTTACAGTGAACCAGATATACATAATATAATGTTTTTATTAGATACCAAATCAACACCTTTATTGTCCTACTCTACATGCACACACACTCCACTCCACACATCATACATTCCTTCAATTGTAATTTTTGGGTGTAAAACAGTGGTGGCCCCAGAGGGGGGCCATGGCCCCCTGGTGCAATTGCTGCCTCACTCTCCATTAGCTCTGGGGAAGGCCAAGACACAGAGTGGGCCAGGTGTGGGGTTTCTAAGGCATAGAGGTGTTTTAAATTAGTTAATGCTGCAGCATGTGCTGGTCAGCTGGTTTACGTGCCGATCACTGCACTGTTCATTAACGTTAGTCTCTGGGTGATGGCACAGAGAGTATTCATGATGTATTTCATGTTCACCTGACAAATGTAATTATTTAGACATTAAATTAGAGCACTGCAACCATTACCTTTCATGAAGATGAAATTACAGGTTAAGCTGTCCAGGGGCTACACTAATCTTCTTTAATATTGCCCTTTTACATCCTTCAATATCTTGTTATTAATAAACATTTAGATAATCGATTGTTGACATTTGTGAATCAATGCTGAATCATCCACGTCCTCATCGTGATGCACCTAAGAATCGAGTTTTTCCCCCACCCCTTGTACCCACGAGTCTCCCCTAAACTTGAGAGGATTTTGAGGGGGACAACCAGCCTATTTGAAGAACAACAAACATGTAAAGATACATAAACCATTTAAACAGGATTGTTGTGGAACTCAAAATGTTAACTGTACTGGTATCAGTCTATACACATCAGATACCTACTAACAATAGCTGTTAAACAAGTGACCAAAGTATATCAGTATGTGATTTCTTAGCTCTCCATATTGACATGTTTTCAACTGACCTGTACAAACTACTAAAACAGCATTATTGTATTCCTCAGATTCAGTTATGGCTTTTGGCTTTACTGTGTCACCCTAAGATTTTCAGAGGCCACACCTGCCCATCCCCATAAAAAAATTCTGGGGGCATCACTGGTGAAAAGCTACTGGTTATTTTGAGTTATTTAGAGTTAACCTTAATACAGGTTAGTGCACAGACCCATTTTTATTTTGCTGTATTTTCAGTGACCTATACACAAACCTTGAATGCCAATACATGTAAGGAGGGTGATGAATGAGCAAATGTTCCTTTATTCCATTCTTTCAAATGCACCAAACAAAACAAACCCTCCTCACTAATGAATCATGTCCATCTGGGCTGACGACTTGCAGTCTATTCATTCAGTGATGTTCCCATTTCCTTCCATTTCCCCCAAACCTGGTGAGTGTGAGGTGGAATTGTCCACATCCATTACCCATGATATCATCAGAAGTGAGGGCTTCCTGGCTCAGTCAGCAGTGGCAACTATTATGTTGGTCAAGGTTATTGGGTGTACTGGGATGTAAGAAAGCCTGGATGAGACGGGCACCGCATGTTTCACAATCAGGATTTATTTAGTTTAGAGTCGCCTCCATTTATGACCCCGTCTGCATGCAAGAGGCGAGGGCGGGAGAGCAGATTTAGTAGTTGAGATTCTCTCTGCTGATAGCTCAGCTTGTATTACTCACCCTCCAAAGGACAACCCTGCGCTGCTTGAATGGGTCAGCTGACTTGTGCATAATGCATATTTGATAGACATCAGTGCTCTAAAATCAGTTAATGTGCATGTTATTATGTGGGAGGAATTAAACACAGATACCATGGATACCACTATCCATCACTTTTATTTGATGTCATGGGGCATTTGTCTTTCCTCCTACAAAACGTGTTTTATTGTGATAAGCCTCTGTACTAAAGATGACAGAACTGACCCCAAAGCCCCGTCTCCCTGAGCTGGTTTTATTCTGTAATCACACAATATGTAAATAACATATTTGCAAAAATATACTTGATACATAAGCACCCAGATTTGACATGGTAGCTTGATGATGTTTTTGGAGAAAATGACCTGCACTGTCCAATGAAAAACATTTATCTTCAAAATGACTTTAATGAGCTCAGCAAAACAGTCCTGTCTTCAGCTTTGTGTCAACAATAAAGCATCAAGCATCGTGACACTGCATTTTATTTAAGGAACATCTTTTTCTGTTTAAAAACTTTCAAAAGGCACTGGATTTCTGAACAATCTTCTGGATAACAGTATTACTTGACAGTTGTGGATCAGTACAAGCCAGTGTGTATGCCTATGCCTTGCCTTTTTAGGCCTGTGAATACAACTCTGTATAATCTACATTAAAAATGATTTTCTGTTTTTTTTCTAACTTGCAAGCAGCATATGATTTCTGTTCACCTCAACACAATCAATCCAGCCTCAATCCTAACTCATCAAATAACTACACTTGGTTAGTGGCCCTCTGCATCAACACACCAAGGCACCCTTTAGTGTTGGTATAAGACGCAGCTGGTCGTGTGCATTTTGTGATGCTCTGAGCAACTGCTGTAGTATAAAGAGTGAGAAAGTCCATATAGGGTGGGCAGAAAGGGATGTGGATGTGGTCAAACCAACTCTGGACTTTCAGCAGGGAGACCACTGTTCCTTTTCTGTGTGGAAACAAAAGTCAGTTGAGTTATTTTAATAACAAGGTTGTGTGCTAGTATGTGTAGCATGCTATACTAGACTAGAGACATATGTCATGACAAGTTGGGAGTGAGGATGTGGTAATATGCCATTTGCAATAAAAAGGTTACATTATACACAAAAAGGACCAGTTTGGTTCTTTATATAACAGGCCAAACTCACAGAAGTCTGCATAATCCTTTAAGGTAGTTCTCTGCTCTGTTAATGGACTAGTAGATCTTTGGAATAGAGCTTAGATCGGGCCCAAAAAATTCAGCCCGACCCGTGCACGTTATGTCCAGGACCGGCCCGGCCCGGCCCGTCCAATTAACTGTAATTTTTCAATAAATTGGCTGTTATAATTAACGCTAAGGACACACCGAGCGCGTTAGTGCCGCGGAAGTCCTGCGAGTGTACTCGCAGGCGTTTGACTGTCCACACAGGCAGCGCATTTCTCCTGCGCTCTCCGCGCCGGTTAAACATCGACTCCACTCGTCTGTTCCTGTCAGTACTCGTTTTTTCACTTCAACAGGTCATTTTAAACATGGGTAAGGCCATATTTTCATCGTTTTTTATAACGTAATAAGTTAATGACAATTTGTCATTGCATGTCCATGTATTGAGCGTATTGGGTAAACACTGAATGAATAGGGCATATTTTTTGGAGGCACGGAAAGCCGCTGTCCCACTTATCTCTACCCGGCCTGGGCTGATCAGAGGGGTGGGGGGTCCGGGCCCGACCTGGCTTGGGCCCGCGGGCCGGGTGGGGCCGGGCTCGGGCTCGGGCAGAGAATCTAAGCTCTACTTTGGAACAAATAAGCACATACTCAAAGTACACACTGACTGCAATTTTTCTGATACTTTATGGAAAAGACATTTTTCTTGCCTTGTGCATCCTACAATCAGTTCAGAGATGGGGTCCATCCAAATTAGCGACCAGACATCCATGTTACTGGCTTGTGTCTGCATCCAGGGGTGTTGGACAGAGCTCATGCTCTGTGTCACGGAGCACTTGACTACACTGTTACTATGACAACTAGTCTCTAATGTCTACAATGTCTAAAAACACAAATCTGATCTGGTCACTTATAAATTATAAGGATGGTGGCAGTTGAGTATCCTCATTATAATCATTTCCCAAAACATGGACAGATGGCAGCTGTCTGCACAGAACTGACCAGAGATCAGCTTCAGAAGATTTGAGAAACAAGCAGCAGTGGCACTGAAAAACTGGCTCGCCCAGCTCAGATGACATTCCAATCCACAATGCCTGATTGCTCTTGGCCCTCCTCCTCCTCTCTACAGCTACTCTGAGGTTCTCCTTCTACTAGTAGTCTGGTAGTACTCGTCTAATATATATGTGACACCAGGGTAAGTAATGCTTTGGGGTCCCAGATCATAAGGGATCCTGAAAGCCTCTGCTGGGCTTGTAGATTTGCAAAATCTTGAGCACACTATATTTGCATATCCAAGTGAAATCAAGAATTAAGAAAAGTCCCCAGGCCTTGAAATAAAGAAGAGTGCCAGCTCCCCCAAAGCTGCAGATCAGGACTGTAACAGTCGCAGCTGATGTTGCAGATCCAGCTGTGTGCTTGGGACTATACAGCATCTGGACTTGTCTGTGTATTTTCCTCATTGAAATAGAGCAGCTTAAGATGAGAGTGTTCAGACAGTCCTCCACAATTTGTAACAAATTATACCTGAGAACAAATAGATAAACAGAGAAATAAACTCAGTGAATTACCTACTTAAAGATGACCTCATGTTTCTGCTGTCAAAGCAATACTGTATGCTGTGAAATTTATTTTAGAATGATTAAGCAAATATTGTCAAAGTAGAGAGTGATAAGAGCATGCAGAGTTCCTGGTAAGTTCAGAAGTCAGTCAGTTGCCGCTTGTTGTCACAGTAGACGTCAGTCATGGAGTTTATTTAATGACTGCTTGTGGCCAAAGGTCACAATCTGAAAAAAACCCTCTCCACATTCAGTATCAATGTGAGGTGTAAATTCATGCCATCTGAATGCAGCTTGCATGTTATCTTTAAGTAAAAGGGAACACGGATACTCTGACAAAGCCACTTAATGCCAGATGATAACATTAAGAGTAACTGGCAATGGGATTAATTATTTTTGGCTCTCTCATGGTTTATAGGGCAAATATGATACCATTATAATTTGTTTCGCCCCTAGTAAACAGTATGGCTCTTTGTATGCATGGTTACCAATGCAACCGGACACTGACCCAAAACAATATGTCCAAAGCAACCAAAGAGTTAAAAAAAACTAAACAATAGTATGTTCTTGACTGAGCAAGCCATTCACATCACCCAAGTCCAACTGAGCAAGTGTTTCACACACTGCAGAGCAGACTCTAGGCGAAAAGCCCCTGAACCAGACAAGAACTAGAATAGATTTAGTGCAGGCCTGGCAGAGCATCAACAAAGAAGATAAGTGGGCTACAATTCCTGCGCTGTTTACTTGACATGCATGAGAAAACAGTTTTAAATCCAATGTCAGACTAAACATTAAAAAAATAAATGCATGATTAAGCTGACTATATGATTCACAATGAGATAAAATGTGCATCATGCATTCATGGTATTGTTCTTTGCTTTTTCGCTCTCCACAGAGACACTTGACTACAAGGCAGCAATAAAACAAGAACAGCAGCTTGGTTAAGAGATCCTCAACCCTTCATGGAATGACACAAAAGAGCTCAAATGTTTGGACATGTTTGGGTTACGTAATGAAGAGATGGACAGTCAGGTCCAGCTGTGCTTAGAAAGACCAACAACATGTTGTATTCTGTATGATCTAAGAATGAACCTGCTCTGTAAAGAATCCGTTCATTGCATTGTGATAACTGGAGATATTTTACTGTAATATTTTTTAGGGCCTCAAATTTAGATTATTTAGTTTAACTGACTCCAATGTCCTGTGCTTACCAGCACGAAGAGCCGCGCATGCTGCCTGAATTTCGAGTGAGGTAAATTTACAGTACTTGTATAACTGTGGTCCATGGAGTGGAACTAAATACGAAGGTTCTGCCATTACTGTCATTGCTGACAATACCCACAACATATTCTACATTCACTTTATTTAACAATGAGGAAGTAAACTGTGCCTGTTTGCAACACACAAAGCAAAAGTTCCTCAAAATAAACTGCTCTGAGTGACTTCCTCCATTCAGTGTTAAAAAGTTAAAATAGCATTATGGCTCGCAGAGAAAAAGAAGCATCTCTAACTTTTGGGTTATTATTATGTGTCCAAGTCACACACACTCTATTTAATGTATGCATACTATTTTTGCTATGTGCAAATGCATTGCACATCTCCTACAGCAATTTAATATGCATAGTCTAATTTTCCCGTGGGCAATGGTAACCCATGAATATAGGGCTGGCCAGGTGAACACTTGATCTGGGTCTGTGTCCTTTGATCCACAAGGGCCCAATTTACACTTGTCGTTTCAAGTGTTGCATATCCACATCAAATCCAGATGTGATTTAATATACTTGTTGTATACAATTAGCCAAATTTATGCGACTCCATTGGCCAAATCACTGATCTGATTGCAATACATAGTGGTTCTTACAGGCTACATGCAAACCTGGGTAAGCCCCACACCAGCCCAGAGGGTGGTGGTAATGTACCTGACTGAATTTAGGTTGTTTGGTAACTGGCTAGCAAGCCAACAAGTATCCATTAACTGACCCAAGGAAATGGATGAGTCACATTTATGGAATGCAAGCAAGAAAAAGTTTGATAAAAATAGACACGTAAAATGACTATGAGCCTATGCCCATTGGGTTATCTGATCACAAGTGGACAGTGCTAAATACAAGTGTAACCAACCACCAAGATATACTGTGTACTGACACAACTGCTAACATTACTAGCAAGCATAGCAGTGAGTGTGGACATAATGACTGTGCGCCGGGCCCTTTGAACTTCTAGCTTAAGTGACGTAGGCAGTAAGGAAATCACTGTGTACAGATGTGAACAGTGATGTGTCTCACCTGTCCACTTGTCAGAAATCAAGAGTGAAAAGTCGGTCGTCATTAAGAGGGGTGAAATGCAGTATTGTATAAATATGTGGATAATGCCCTTTGGCCACACAACGGGCCAATCATAGCGTGAGGTGGGTGTGACTGTGTAAAAGTTACAGACATTGTTGGACACAGTCCCCCAGTTCCTAAGTTGTAAAGATGAAAGGAGGGGATCTCTATTCAACCATCCAACAAGCACTTCTGATGAAGCTTAACCCTCTCTATTTCGGTGCAAAACTCAACAGTATTAACTACCGCAATGACAAAGATATGCTCTACCCTCAATTCTGACCAACATGCAATTACAGACAAATATAAAAAGTGTCTTTTGCAGTCAGTTTATGCAATTTACGCCTCAAAATACTTCGTCAACACCCCCGGGGTAGACTGTCCTATATTTTCTCCATTCCACAGATATGCTATTGTTGACTGTGTGATATAGATGGCACCATTCCCAATTCAGCAAAGCGTTTAAACAAGGATTCCACACCTCACAATTCATGTCCAGTGCCACCGTGTACACATTAGACTTAACCTAACCCTGTCCTGCCACAGTCCTGCTGTTAATGTCCACCTTTCATTAACTGTAATTATGAACTTTTCCTTACATTAACCAGCTGTTTAAGTTAAATAAAGATCATCATACATTTATTAAACGTTATTCTCTGTACCACAATCTTTTCTTAATCTTAACCATATTGTAATTGCCATGTGCAGATATTGTAGAAAGAAAAAATTAGAAAAATGTTGTCACTGACCTTATTTTTTTTTTTTTAATTCTTTTATTTTTTTTTTTATTTTTTTCAGAATCCAGTATTTACGGTATGGTTTGGTATGCAGAGTAGAAACTTATCAATAAAAAATATATATTAGTAGAAATTTTTTTTATCATATTATCACTTTAAGAAAGGTGCTACAAACCTTGATCTCTCGCTACCAACTGACTGATCCTGCTTCCACTGATATGGAGCCGAGTGCTGAAATGCAAAAGAGGATGAATCACACAATTGCATGAAAAAAAATAACACCTCTCTGCTTGACACCTTCAGTTTTCACACTTTGCTTTTGCGAGATTTGAAAGTATCACAAAAACCCTCACAGTTTGCTCTCTGGTATGCGCATGAAAATGTTGCTCCCTTTCAGGTCCAACAGTTCTGGACAGTGAAATTATACAAAGATTCTTGAGGCAGATGAGGACGTCATCAGCAGGGAAGGCAGAGAGTGAGTGTAGAGGACAAAGCTGAATGGCAGCAAATGGCTTTTCCCGAAGGTTAGAAAATGGAAATGGCAACGTAAAGTCACTTGGTATAAATGCAATACAACCTAATAGACTCCATCCTGACAGGAACATTATGGGATTATTACACAGGACTTGAAATGATAAACTGAGTGAAAGTATCGCTCTGGATTTTTTAATTACTTTGCCTTGTTTCTGTAAAAACATCTTCTTGTTGGCTATTAAGGCTGATGGGTTTACTGATGGTGAATACATTTTATATTTTTTGATATATTACGGAAAGCCTCCTCTGCATTGCAAAGAAACGTAACAGATATCATGCACTGACATCACTTTTAAAGCCTCTGCATAACCACTGCTTAGCCAAACAAACAAACCTTCTGTTACACTCATAGTTTTTCACTACTTTTACAAAATAATTTCTATGCTGTGCTACAGCATTTCTTCCTCAGAGCTCCAAAGCTCCAGTGGAGATTGCGTATTCAGAAATTTATTGGCAGAGCGAGAGCCAGAGTTGTTTGGAATATACTGAACATGTGTTACACTCCTGTAAAGGGGGATAATACAAGGAAAAACACAGACACAATGTTACTTCAGTCACGTCCAGTGTTGTAATGGACAACAAAAGCAACGTCTTCCCCTCTAATATTTAGCTCAGACGCAGGCAATCAAAACCTGATCAATGATTAGAGAAAAAACTTTCAAAGAAATAAACTTGAAGAAAAAGAATCACTGTAGCAAACAATATAAAATAGTAATCAGAATAGCAATAGTAACCAAAATAGCATCAAGAATTACTAATGTTTTAAATACAGATTATCCTTTTTTTAATTTATATACTCATTTGTCTGGGAGACCAGAGTAGTAGATAACACATCACTTAATAAGCAGATCACTATGAATTTCACCTTTATCAGTTTTTACCTTTGATGAATAATGTTTTGTTTTTAACCATGTACTCTCATGAATTAAAGCATTCTTTTGCTTACTGTTTTTAGCATGTTCACATAAGTATTTTTTTTAGTTTTTTTCCTTTAGTATTTTAACTTAACTTTTACTTTTATAACCATTACACACTCCCCCTCAACATAAATGTCGTCCTCGACATGAATGATTAAGGCAGTTGCATAGCATACAGTCCATATTCTAAAAGTTCGTATGTAGACACTCTGTCTACCCAAAGTTCTTGAGTGTGTGTAACATGTGATGTGTATGGCAGATCCAAGCTGCTTCAACAGGCCAGTATGAGTGTGTCTGTGTGATAGGCTCTGTAGTGTTGCATAGGATCACACCTATACATGGATCTGGCTGGAAGCCCCATGTTGTAGCAAACTGGATTACCAAACTCATTATAGGTGAATAGCTTTGGTGGTCGTCGTTCTCTCCTTGGCCGCTCTTGCACTTGTTCGTTGTCACTGTGACTTTCACTTGGCTGAGGTGAAAGAGGTGGCTGCACAGGGTTGTCTCCAAGAATTTCCAGTCCATCTGGTGCCTCATCCCTGTCCAGAAACTCAATCCCGCCTTGATCCTCCCTCAGTTGTGGCAGTCTTTCTTGTTCCTCTCCTTGATTGTCATGTGCTCCTGTAGGTTCAGAGTCTGCTGACTGGTCAACATGTTCCTCTTCATCACATGCCTGTGGATGTGTATCCTGAGAAAGCTGTTGAGGTAGGTCATAGAACCAGTCATCCTCTGAGTCCTCATCACTGTCATCCTCTTGCTGAGTATTTGTTGTCCCTTCATGTGTCTGTTTTAAAATTTTCCTCTGTGGTCTGGCAACTTTTAGGGGAACTTCCACAGGCAGATGATCACACGGAAGCAAGAGATTGCGATGTAGTATCCTGCTATCTATCCCCTTTCCTTGTTCCGGTACAACTTTGTAAACTGGAGCATCCTTGTTTACGCTGCGAACAACCTTGTGGATAGTTTCTTCCCAATGGCTGCGTAGCTTGCCAGTTCCTCCTCTTGGGGTCAAATTCCTAACCAGAACGCGATCTCCTGGTTCCAACTCTGAGCTCCTTACTTTGCGAACATGGTTTCTTTTGCCTCTTTCAGCTGACTTTCTCGCGTTGTTCTTTGTTATTTCATAGGCTTCTTGCATCCCTTCTCGCCACTTTCGCATGTACTCTCTGTGGTCAAGCGTCCCTGTTTCTGGTGTCAAGCGGAAGAGTATGTTGACAGGCAGTCTTGGGGTCCTCCCAAAGATAGATAAAAGGGAGAAAAGCCAGTGACTTCACATCTTGTACAACTGTACGCAAAAATCAACTTGTTCAATGCGCTGAGGGAATCCAAATTTCAATGCATAATCATTGAAAAGCTTGTCTGCTACTGTTTTTGCCGACTTGCAGGTTGTGGCGTAGGCTTGGGCAAATCTTGAGAAGTGGTCAATAACAGCTAATATGTACTCATATCCGCCTGCACACTTGTCAACTTGTCACACTTGATGGAGACTAATTCAAAGGGCTGAGTTGTGACAATGTTGGTTAGGTATGCTCTAACCTCTCAGCTGGGCTTCTTTTGTTTCAAACATGAACAGCTTCTAGCCACATAGTGTTCAATGTCCTGCTGCATATAAGGCCAAAAGAAGTGTTGTCTTACCAGTGAGGTGGTCCGGTCAACTCCTTGGTGCCCCTTGTCATCATGCAACTCCTTCAAAACGGTTGACTTGTACTTTTCGGGCAGAACAAGTTGTGTTTGTGTGGCTGTTTTTCAACGCAAGATGCCATCATCATCGAAGGTGAGTTTTTCCCATTCACTTGTATATAGTGCGTAACTTTTGTCGCCCCCCAGCGGATAATGCGTTATTACAACAAATAAGCCAGCGGCACTTCCATGTACACAGAGTAACACTCGCCACACACCATGTACACAGAGTAACACTCGCCACACACCGTGTACACAGAGTAACACACGCTTCACACCGTGTACACAATGCTACACAACGTGGCGAACACCAGGCTGCTAACATTACATTACGTTCATAGCACCATTTCCAAGAAAATAATAAAGTACTAGGTCCAGTACATGTAACAGCAACACATACTACTCATAATATAATTATAAACCAAGTCACTTACTTATCCAACAGCAGCAAGGCAACATCCGTGTCTGCCCTCAGCCCAATTTCTTCCTTCAGGGCTCTCCACCGAGGAAAAGCGACGCCAATACAAATCCTTGTTTGCCTTCTCCGTCGGTCACTTTCCTTCTTTGCTAATAGACCTTCAGCCGAACGTCCAGGCTTTTTCTTTGTGGTAGGATCCACTTCTGAACCGTGTCTCGGCCGCTTCTTTGGGTTCTCTGCCATGTTGCTTTCTCTTTCTACCTGCACTCTACCTCTTGTTATGAGACTCTCCGCTCTTCCTCCCCCTACCTTCTTGTTGTGAGGCAAAACGTGGCATTTCCTGTGCGCCAGTGTGGGAATGTCGCCGGTCGACACGCAAACTAAAAATGATATATATTGAAAAATACAGCGAGATGTTAGAGGAGCCGATCGGCCTAATCAGCATTGTGTCATCTCCTCTAGTAGTGGCTTGGGTGAAACGGACATTTACGGGAATTTATGCGGGAATGTCGCCGGTCGACACGCAAACTAAAAATGATATATATTGAAAAATACAGCGAGATGTTAGAGGAGCCGATCGGCTTAATCAGCATTGTGTCATCTCCTCTAGTAGTGGCTTGGGTGAAACGGACATTTACGGACATGTAGAAGTTACGCACTATAGCTTTAACAGCCTTTTACTTTGTGCACTGAATGCTTTTAACTGCTTGTTGTCAGGTCTCTTATCCAACTGACGACACTCAATCACTGGGCCGATATTTTTATCTTCCTTCTGAGCCCGACAAATCTCTGCAGGCAAGAGAGGCTGATGTTCTGACTTGTTGATGTCTTTGTACTGAGCAGACAGAGCCATGGACCAAACTGGATTAGGGTTTGGGTCCTCAACTGACTGTACTACTG
This sequence comes from Epinephelus moara, assembly GCF_006386435.1. Taxonomy (NCBI): domain Eukaryota; kingdom Metazoa; phylum Chordata; class Actinopteri; order Perciformes; family Serranidae; genus Epinephelus; species Epinephelus moara. The sequence continues at coordinate 9,570,948 of NC_065513.1, forward strand.
CTTGTACTGAGAGAGATGACATTTCCTCAGTACAGTCTTTCAACAGGGTGTTGATAGGTACTGGTATCCTCGAGAGACAGTCAGCATAAATGTTTTCCCTTCCTGGCCGGTATCGAATGGTGAGGTGAAAATCCGCTAATTCAGCAACCCACCAGCTTCCAGTTGCATTTAGTTTTGCTGTGGACAAGACATAGGTGAGGGGATTATTGTCCGTATACAGAGTGCATGATGAGCCGATCAAATAGTCCCTGAACTTTTCACACACGGCCCATTTAAGGGCGAGGAACTCCAGTTTTCCAGAATGTAGATGGTAGTTCTTCTCGGATACAGTGAGAGTTCGGGACGCGTATGCTATTACATGGAATTTTCCTTCCTGTTCCTGATACAATACTGCTCCAAGGCCCAGGTTGGAAGCGTCTGTGTGCAGGACAAATGGTTTTCTGAAGTCAGGAAAGGCAAGAATTGGTGGCTCCACTAAATGATCCAAAAGTTCCTCAAGCAAGTGCTGATGTTTCTCTGACCATACAATGGGCTGTTTGGAGGGCGCTCCATTGTGTTTTCTGTTAATCTGTCTCGTTCTTGTGCCACGTTTGTCACTCTTTTGTACATCAGCAGGAGTTCTCATAAGGTCGTAGAGGTGGGCTGCGATTCGAGAGAAATCCCGAATGTACTGGCGATAATAACTCAGGAGGCCCATGATGGCTCTCAATTCTCCCACGGTGGTCAGCTGCTTGTCTTTTAGGGCTCTGACAGCTATGGTGTCAGCAGGATCAATTTTGCTGCCCTCTGATGAAACGACCCGCCCAAGATAGCGAACCTCTCGTCGAAACATCTCACATTTGGCCGGCTTCAGCTTTACGCCATACTCTCTTAGTCGCCTCAGCATAGTTCTGACATTTTCAACATGGCTTTCAAATGACTGACTGAACACAAGTGTGTCGTCCAGATATGGGATGCAAATCTCATCTCGGATCCCCTCCAGACATTCTTCCATGCATCGCTGGAAGGCAGCTGGTGTGTTCATCAGACCAAAGGGGATTCGAATCCATTTATATAAGCCCCAGGGGGTTACGAAAGCAGTGAGGGGGCGACTCTTTTCTGCCATAAACCCCTGATGGTACGCTTTTCCCTGGTCCAAGAGCGAAAACCATGAGTTGCCACTTAGACCATCCATGATGTCCTGCACCTGGGGTATGGGCTGACGGTCTGGTACAGTTTTGCAGTTTAGCTCATGGTAGTCGATACATAGGCGTAAGCTTCGATCTTTTTTTCAAACACACACAACTGGGGATGCATAGGGAGAGTTAGATTTGCGTACCCAACCTTGTGCAATGAGATCATGCAAGTAGCTCTTCATTTCTTGATATAATAATAATAATAATAAATTTTATAGTGGTTTCGGTACAGAGAGATAAGTTTTGGCCACAGGTTTGGTATCTGTCAGTGAGATGGAGAGCTGCAGATTCTCAATACAGCTGATGTCGTCATCAGAATGAGAGAAAGAGTCTGACTCTTCTCTTAACATTTGTTTAACATTTTCTCTTTCAGGTGGGTTAAGATGGTTCAAATTGACTGGGGGATCCCATTCACCACCAGAGGTTTGTTCTTGCCTTACTCCCACATTACTCACTGTTACTGGAGGGGAGGTGCAGGGCTGTTCGAAGATTGTCACTGGGTAAACTGCTTGAACTTGCTGCACTGTCCCAATAACAGTTCTGCCGGTGAGCACTACGTCATGATCTGTTGGGTTTTGCACATCCACAATTATGAATGGTTTTGCCCCTTTTTTCAGTGTCACAAGAGTATCGGTGAACTCAAGGCCCTCTGGCCACTGTGGATCAACACTAGGCTCGAAGATCAGTGTTGTCTCGTCTTGCAAAGGTGCTGTCAAAACACAGCATTCTACTTTTAAAGATGTGTGTCTGGGGACATGCACTCGCTCTCTGGTCGTCTTGACTACATACTCATGTGGTCGCTGTTCAGCAGTAACTTGCTCTACAAAAACTTCAGCGAGATCCATTCCAAAGCCAGGAAAAGCTGCTTGGACAGTTTTAATTAGCTGCTGTTTATCAGTGGTGTTATTCTGCTGTAGCTCAATATCAACAATCAGTTCAATAACATTTGAGCCAATAATAGGTCGAGCAAAACTGTTGCCTTTAATCACCAGCGTGGGAACAATGACCTCTGTTGTGGAAAGTCCATCTGCAGCTAATTTAAATGTCACCTCTATCCATCCTGAGTATGGCAGGTCTTCTCCGTTAGCTGCAATGAGGTTTAAAGTGTCATCAGCGTCAATTATTTCAGAAATGTCCCTCAAGGTTACATGTGGTAAGTGCTCTGTTTTCCAATGTTCACTCACGACAGTCACTTGGGAGCCGGAGTCCCATAAGGCTCTAACATGCTGGTCTTGAATATGGCAGTCGATAAGATATTTCTTTCCAACTAGTGGAGCGACTTTGACTTGTTTTCTCTTTCGTGTTGTGGCTCAGACTGTATCACGTGGTTATTGAGCATTGGTTCTTGTGGACTGCCCAGTGTTCATGTTGACATGCCTTAGAACAGTATAACACACCTTTACATGATGCACATTATCTCAGTCTCACATTTCTTCCATGTACACCACAGTGTGCACAAAGTTGGGGTGCTGTTGATAAAGTGGTCACTCCCTGCCCCGCTGGGGTAACCCTTGCCCGTTTAAAGCACTCCCTCTGAATTGACCTGATCTTCGCATTCTGCAACCGGCTGAGAAGTGTTCACTACTGCCACACCTGAAGCAGTGAATGCAGTCTTCTCTATTTTCCTGTTGGCAAGCATAACATGTCCTTCTACGGCGTGGTGCAGGTGTGGGGAGAGGGTGTTGGTTGCCAAACCTTTGGTTGAATTGAGGATAGCCGTGTTGTGCTGCAGGGGCTGGAGCAACCCAGTTTCTCTGTGGTGGGCCATGATGGACTGGTGCTAGTTGATGTGGAGTGCAGTCTGGTCTGGATGCTGGATCTGGGTGCTGCCGGGGTAGGTAGGAGGACTGCTGCATAGACTCTTTGATGGAAGAGACTTCAGCTTTAAGATCCTTTAAGAGACACATGTTAGCTTTCATCTCCTGCAGTTCAGAGAGAATATCAGTTTGATTCTTACTGACTTGGCTGGCTCATTTTCTCCTTCTTTCCAGCAGGAGTGTGGTCAGATTGAGCAGAGTGAATGGATACAGGTCGCTGTGGTGTTGTCATTTTTTTCTTGTCTTGCCTCTCACTTTCATAGGCACATGCGGTATTCAGTTTTTCAAACAGGAGTTCATCAGAAACACCAGCCTGCTCCAGATATGGCTGGAGATCCCGCTTGATATTATCGTTCTGCAAGCCAGTCATAACCGAGTGCAGGAACATGTTCTGTACTAGCATTGGATCATATCTCAGGCCTGACTCTGACTCTTGCGAGGCAAACAGAATCTTCTGCCTTAGATCAAGGGCACGGATGAGGAAGTTTTGAGGTGTCTCTTTCATGCCCTGAGCTTCAGATGACAGCTGCTTGTATAATTCTGTTGGGCTCTTTTCTTGGTAATGACAACGGAGTATTCTTCTAAGTGTTGGTAGTGTGAGGTCACTTTTTCCCTCTAAGTAACTGCGCAACTGCATTCCCAGAACAATGGCTCTTATGACGGCATCAACAATCTCATTCTCGGGGAAACCCTTGTGGAGGCCATGCTCAATCTGCCATGCTAAGCTGGAAAATGTGAGGTGGTCTTTTTGTCCTGGTTCTCCAATTTGTCCAGCTATTTTGAATTCTTTGTGCCAGGGGGAAGGGGTCTGACCTGCACCTGTACCTGAGGCTAGCGTTCTGTGGATGACTGTGGTGACCTGAGGCTTGTGTTCACTTCCTCTGTGGGTGCTTCCTGTAGATGCAGTGACTGTAACTGAGGGGGTCTGCTTTCTTGTGCATTGTCCTGTCGATTTTGCTCTTCATTGAGGCTCAGTTAAGTGCTCAGCCATGGCTACCTCTGCTATTTTGTCCTTAAAGAAGAGGAGCTCTGACATTCCCATATCCTCAAGTTCTTGCAACTCTTCCCTCTGCAGGTGATTACTGATCATTGTGATTAATGATGCCCTGTTCTTTCCTTCCACATGCTCGAACGCTAATCCAGCAATAGTGAGGAAGTGACACAACTTCTTTAGATTGTCTGCTGGCAGTGTACACAAAAGTCCAAGTATTTCCATCTGCACTGTCTCTATCTCAGTTGACTCCATTGTCCTTGCAGCAACAACTCAGTGTTCTGTAGAAGTAGTAGTTTGTGTGCTAAACCTTGGCAATAGCGCTCCTGGTACTTTAAGTTCACCTCAGATTGCTTGTGCTCTTTGTTGTAGACACTCAAACACCACAGTATAAGCCACTGGATGCTGCCTGCCTGGGTAAGTTGAAGGGGACTGAATGAGAGCTGGGGACGTCCGTTGCTGGCAGAAGTCGAACCTCGTCTCACTCAATCCCAGTGGTGCCTCCAGAAAATGTTACACCCCTGTAAAGGGGGATAATACAAGGAAAAACACAGACACAATGTTACTTCAGTCACGTCCAGTGTTGTAATGGACGAATGAAAGCAACGTCTTCCCCTCTACAATTTAGCTCAGACGCAAGCAATCAAAACCCGATCAATGATTAGAGAAACAACTTTCAAAGAAATTAGAAAAAGAATCACTGTAGCAAACAATATAAAATAGCAATCAGAATAGCAATAGTAACCAAAATAGCACCAGGAATTACTTATGTTTTAAACACAGATTATCCTTTTTTTTTTTTTAATTTATCACTCTATACTCATTTGTCTGGGAGACCAGAGTAGTAGATAACACATCACTTAATAAGCAGATCACTATGAATTTCACCTTTATCAGTTTTTACCTTTGGTGAATAATGTTTTGTTTTTAACCATGTACTCTCATGAATTAAAGCATTCTTTTGCTTACTGTTTTTAGCATGTTCACATAAGTATTTGTTTTAACAGCATTTTAACTTAACTTTTACTTTTATAACCATTACACATGCAGATCAATGCTGGAGATTATGTGCCAAAGTGGCTTGGGAACAACAAGTGTTCCAAACAAAACGACAAAATAGGTTGTTCAGTTGGCCTCTGGAAGGACAGCGTTTTCTGATCTGATGACTCTTTCTGCAGGACATGGTTTGTCTTTGCCTTTCAAAACTGTGGCAAACCACTTTTGCAAAAATAAAACTATTTTCTCATCTGACACCACCATGGTTAAGATTTGGTTAGTTTTAGGTACAAAAACAGTCAAAGTTGGTTTAGGGCTGGATGACTGTAACCTGTACCAGGTTTGATTTCCAGGCAGATTTCAGGTACATCTGCATCAATATACTCTGAAACCTCAAGCTGCCATGTGCATGATAGGCCCATGTTTTCTTTATCATATGTCCATCATATAGGTGGTGGCAGGTCCAGCAGCATTGGACTGATTCTGGATCTTTTTCTCCTTAACAATCTCATCCAGCTCCTGAAAATATTCAAATGTTGGCAAACCATTACTACATTTGGCTGCACCTGTACATGCTCCTCCTCCTGCAGACAGGAGGTTGTGTTTGTGGTTGCTCTGTCTTCGAATTTACATGAACTATCGTAGAGTGGAAACAGACAACATTTTAAAACAACCACAACTTCCCTGATTAAATTAATTTGACCTGACTCCTGATAGATTTTCAAATTGATTATCATAACAGTATTCTGGAATATATGTACAATATATGTATCACCAGCCAACCTCTGACTACTAGACCCCACTTTTACTTTGTAACATTTTCAGAGGTCTACACAACAAAACTGACACATACTGACTTGACAGAATACACCACATGTGACACAGATTCCTTCACGGACTGCGTTCTTTCATCTGCGTAATATTGCAAAAATTAGGCCTATCCTGTCCACACTCCGTTCTGCGGCGACACGGAGCTAGGGGTCCAGCTAACAATCAGTGATAAGACAAGCTTGTAAAATCGTATCTGATCATGACCATGTACTGAATCCTGAATATGAGTTATTGCAATTGGGAAGAAGGTACAGAGTGCCATGCTGCAGGTATAACAGGTACAAGAACTCGTGTATTCCAGTGTCAGTCAAGTTAATTAATGTGTCTGATGCATATATTATGTATCTAATTTGATGCACCGAGGCTACTGGGTGACTATGTGTTGTAACGTGTTTATTTATTTTTATTTTTTATTTTTTTTTATGTTGGTAACTATATGTTGATTGTATGTATGTGTATGCTGACCCCTAGCTCCAAGTCAAATTTCTCTAAGGAGACCAATAAATGAACTGAACTGAACTGAACTGAACTGAACTCATGTGGTGACACACATATGTGTTACCTGTTGTAACCAAATGATTGTATACAGTAAACATGTTTTTGCAGATCAATTATAAGATCAGCCCCTAAACAGTTCACAACCAGCAGATGGATTTATGAGTGGTTTAGCTCATGACATCATGCTAAAATAAAAAAATCCACTATCATTAAATCCTGTGGTTGGTCTATTTGGTTTCAAACCACTGGCAAACTGTACCAGATCATCCTTGGAGTCAGACTGAGACCCTCCTTTTCAAGCACACTTTGTCCAGTTGTTACATCTGCACAACTGACAGTGTCATACCACCGCAAACAAACCACACTAACCAGAGAAACTAAACCTTGGCTGAACCCTATCAAACAGTTTGTGAAAGCAGCCTAAAATTAAGTCATTCAGTCACCAAAATAGGCAGAGATTATAGGGGAGCAGTCAGTAAATTAAATGGCAATCATGCTAATAGTTTTGAGATAGTCAGTGGATCATCAAAACCAACCCAGTCTCACTCTTGGTCAGTGGACCTTGGCGTCGGACACCACTGCACAAAGATGCACTGGGCAGCAGTGTTTTTTGATGCTCCAAGCAACTGCTGTTGTATAAAGAGTGAGAAAGTTCACATAAGGCTGATGGAGGGGAGGTGGTCAAACAAACTTTGGACTTTCACCTGGGAAACTGGTGTTCATGTCCAGTGTGAAACAAAAGTCAACTGAGTTGTTCTAATAACAACGTAGTGTGCTAGGATGTGTAGCATACTACGCTAGTGATGTATGTCCTGTTATGTGTTACGTGACGTTACATTAAGTTAGCACAAACATACTTAGCCAAACTATTATGGTTTCTTCTAAACCTAACCACCTGCTGTGTTGCCTAAGGGGCCGTACACATCCCACGCATTTTGTGCCCTCAAATTCATTGTTTTCAGTGCAGACGTACAGCAGGTGCAAATGCCAGACTGACACTGACACGGCAGTGCCTGCCAAACAGTGCCTGGAGGAAGATGAACTCTGCACTAAATAGGCTATGATGTGGTGCTTGTTAAGGTCGCTTAGCAACGACGCAACCTGCTGCCACGCTCTTGAAAGCTGGCACAGAAAAAGCACATGGGTAGTGCCCAGCGCCCGACCTTCTGTTCTGCAGGCGGTTAAAGATGTGGCATGTGTACGGGCCCTAAACCTAAGGAAGTACACTTAGAAAGCATAAATTGAAACTGAATGTCTCGGAACATTCAAAACTCATGCTGGAGGGGCACCTAGAGCATCATAGTTCACTGTGTAGGTTCACTGACCAACCATCAGTATTTGACGAGTTGGGAATGAGAATGTGTTGCCAAAACATCAATTTCAAAGCAAATTTAAGGGTTATGTGGCCATTATTTATCCATTAATTTAACAACCAACATTGTTATCTTTGGACCCTGCAGACAGATGGAAACAAATACACAGATAATTAGGTAGAGTTTGTTTTCAAACTGACACATAATAAGAGTTTGTCAGCTAACCCTCTCCAGGTATAAAAAGCTTAGAAAAGCCATCATTTGTATTGTTGACGCTGTGTTGACAGAAGTGTGGGAGTCAGACACTTGTTGTGGGTTGATGCTGTGAGTGTGAGCGGTCAACTCAACCCACTTCATACACTTCACATTATGACAAATTTAATTCTGTACACAGCGCTGAGCAGGTGAAGAGTTTAGTTCTAAAACAAGGCATCCTCTACTCTACATGAAAAAGTGAAAAGATTTACAAGATCACAACAAATGACTGTGCTTCTGAAGGACTAAAGACTTTCTACAGGGTGTTTCCTGCTTCGTAGAGAAACACTGAACACTGAACTTCAGGTGCCAAAAGGGATATGCAGTAAAATGTTTTGGAAATGAAAATGTCAGTTCAATTTCGAGAGAGAAGCTCTCTCAGTAGCTTTGGCCCTCTTGTCTGCATTCTTAGTGCTGACGCTAATTCACATTTACATCTTAGTCATTTTGCAAGGCTCTTATGTAAAGTGACTTTTAATCAGTGCTACTCAAGTACTGTAGGAGAGCAGCTGTAATCACAATCACTTTAAGCCTTCATTAAAAATATGGCCAGAAAAATAATAAAATAACAGCATGCTTAGTGGTTATGACACTCCAATAGCAGCAACAGACGACAGAGCACACATGTCAAAATGCAAAGCAGGATCACGTATTTAACAGATACTGTGGTGCTGAATCCCTTTTGGGTCCACGTGTCTTTGTTAGAATAATTCATGTTATTTCCTGACTTGATAAGGGTTAATATCTGAGCAGCAAGACATGCAAATCCTTCTCCCAATTGTCCTATCTATTTCCCAAGCACGATTATATTCAACTTATACATGAATATTCTGCTGAAGTCCCGGAGCCTAATAAGAAAACATGATTGAGGTGCCCTGGCAAGGTGGCATAAGTGACTGGAGGAATAGATTTTCTGTCACCAATTCCATCCCCTAATCACTGCTGGATGCTGCATTTCAATACTTCAGGTATCAGCTGCTGTAGACAGAGAATGTCAAAGGGTGTGCGCCGGTCTAGTCATAGATTAGGTTTCATCTCATGAAATAAAAAATATTAATGCACTGGATCTCTGTATGTTTTAGAAATGTGGCTGATTTGTATTCAGTCAGCTAACTCATATCAAGATAGCTGTATGATGATTTTCACATCAAATATAACTTTTTTCACATTAAAATTACAAAAATTGTAATTAAAAGTAAGTAAATCAGCTTTTCACTGATGTATGGGATAGTGGATGCCACTGTAGCTCGAGGCATAGGTGGCATAAGCCTTACATGTTACTGATTTGTTTTGCTTAATACATTTTGGAGGGAACAGATTTTCTGCATGGATTTTGGGCAGTTCCCCCATCCCCTTATAACGTGCTACGCTCTTGTACAGTAAAGGGATCAGTGACTTGAAAGCAAATAACAACATAGTAAGACAAACTGTCAGGGAATGAATGGATACTAGAGTATATTTAAAAAAAACAAACAAAAAAATCTTTTTGCTTGTGTGCAGTGCTTGTGTGGATGGGAACAAAGGAGGAAAAAACTCTTAACTTAAAAGTACCTGTGCTTGTGTAAACTAGGCCTGAAAAATGAGAGGCTGATGAGAGAAGATGAAAGTTGAGAGATGCTGGTAGGGAGGTGGGTGGGGAAATTGAAATGGTGGTGAATTGAACATCCTGTTGTGTTACGCAAGCACTGCATATGATATGGTGGGGTTGAATTCATTTCCAGGGACTTTATTGGTATAGTAAACGTACATTTCCATTTCCAAAGCATATGTGAAACAAAAACAAAAATGCATGTACAATAGGTAAAGACAATAAATAAGTATTCTACCAGAATTTGGTTTATATGCAGGTAGCTGCTGATTGGGTAGCACATCTGAAACACCCACAAATGAGAGAAAACGTACTTCAAAGCCCATTTTACACCATATTGAGAAAACATGATTTTCAACTTGACAGCTGCAGCAAAGTGGTGGACAACGTTTTGAGACTGAATGCGCCCCAGATGAGAGATGTGGGAATAGGAAAGTAGATGGGTGGGTCAGTCAGATGATGGGGAAAGGAGGGAATATCCGAGGGCATTTGGTGGATAGATGATAAATAACATAGAAGGGGCCTGGGGAATAGAGATGTAATGTAAGATGAGAGATATAATGCTTGGTTAAACTGCAAACTGAGAAAATAAAAACCAGCATACAGGCTTGACACACATAGGCTGATTTACATTTGCTCTGTGGTGCTTTATTTGACACCAATGTTGCATCATGTTTAAGCTACTGTACATTTTTTATGTCTGTCTCATCTGTCTGTCGTTAGTATCAGCACCTGATGTTACTTTCTACGCAGAGCATTTGTTTTTATCTCCTTATTACTACAGTCTACAAGTCTGAGGTGAGGGCACATCGTCAAGTCAGGGTACTGACAGGGGGTAGGATGTTCATTCTTCAAGTTTAACATAATTTTCCTACTTGAACACAACAAAACAATTCAGACACTGGGAAAAGAGGTAAAATACATCGTCAGTGAAATGCAAAAACACTCGGCATGAACATTTGCGACTTGGCATTAAAACTAAAACATTTTGGAGTCTCTATACACCAAATGTTGAGTAGCTCTGATGCCATTTGTGATTGCCACATTCATTGCGAGTGTAACGAGCTGTTAGCTGGGCTGCGGATGTCAAGATGAGGGCAGCAGCAACAGCATGGTAATAATGGTGGAAATAAAGAAATGAAAGAATAAACAACACCCCTGTAGAACAAAATGAACTACAGAATTATTTTTCAGTTCTATCCATCAATGCATTTTCCAGGCCCAGGGCCACATGTCTTTTTCCATGCCACGCCTCCAGCTCTTCCTCTGGGATCCTGAAAGGCCAGGTGATATATGTTATACTTGCAGTGATCTACCCAAGGGTGTCCTTACAGTTAGACGTGTCAAGAATACCTTTACAGGACAGCGTCTAGCAGGCACCCTGATCTGATGTGGAACCATCTTAACTGGCTCAGAGTGAACACTGTCAACCCTGCACCATTCCTCCTGCCAATCTCCTGCTCCATCTCGTCTTCGCTTGTCACCATGAGTCTGAGATAACTAATTCCCAACACAACGGGGACAATCCATTGTTCTCCTACTCAGTCCAACGGTCTAAGACTTTAGGCAGCTGATTCCAGTTTCTTAATTGCTATCACAACTTGGCTGCTTTTGCTGTAAATCCTATGGTGACATTGTAGACTGGTAACCTCAGCTTCAGGCCAGATGCTGCAGGGTGGTTCATCAAGATGGGTGATGGCTGTTTAGACACTGGGAAATGCTGTAGCTTTAAAATGGAAAGAAATATTTCTCATGGCTGTGAAGGCAACACCAGAGAGCTCCACAGGTCAGGGGATCCATTGCAACATCTTCAGTGATATGTGCAGCATGACAGAACCATGTACAACATTTAATACCTTGGGACTACATTCACTGTCAACTATCTGTTGTAGAAGCAACTGAGGATAATACAACTAGAAAAGCGCACTCTTAAGTAGAGTGCAGATCTCTGCTAAGCCACCAAGCTGCCCCCTCAGCTGATAGCAGCCACTCTTGACAATTCTTGTGGTTCCAGCTGACATGGCACAGCGCGTTTCAGAGGCATTATTGAAATACGCACCTTGTTATTTTTGACAGAGCCAAGGAGCAGGTTGAGTTTTTCTGCTAACAGGCACTATGTGTGAAATACAGGGAGTCTATGGTGTAATTATGAAAACAAAAACATAGCCGACTTACTTACTTAGGGTAGAAGCACAAATATGAAGTTAAAATGACCACATCAACAAAATTTTTAAAGCCTCCTAAAGACTTTGAGATTTTATCAATCTCATAAGTTCAGTGCAAGCTACACAGTGCAACATGGATCTAATAAACTTGGGTATGACATCAAGCTTGATTTATGCCGACTGTGCGATGACTGCGCCTACTGAATCACGGGCTATGATGTATGATGCAATAGCTTCCCATACTGAGTGCACAAGGATGCTGCCAGGGTTATTACTTCTCCAACTGTAAAGCACAACATAGAGGATTTCATTATTAAATAAAGTTTTGTGGGCACTATATACTGTGATGTGTCTGTGTGTGTTTGCTAGCTGCTAGGATGCTATTTCCTTCCATGCTTCGTCCTTCTTTACGCGGTCATGGTAAGAGCCAGAGGACACATCATACCGGCAAGGTTTCTGCTGCCACAACTCCACAAGGTTTTCCTCTTTGCTGGGATCCCACACATTTCTTTTAGTGTGTTTTGCTTCCATGGGAAGCTGCTATCCGTCTGTTTGTTTGGGTTTAGTGCCAGTGTGTCATTTCATGCTGCATTTCTTTTGGCTGGTTAGTAGACATGGTCGTAACAGCAGTCACAGAGTGAGATGGTCATCCAAAATTTCTGACACTGTCAGAATTTTATCCCAGGCTGTCCTTGATCTCAAGACCATGACAACAGCCATCCTTGAACCTCGCTCACTGTGTGACGCAGGACCACTGATTTAGAGCCACTACCAAAGATATCACCACGTTTCTCTCACGTTGGTAATCATTCGTCTGGCACAGCCCGAAATCACACAATGTATACCGTTCTTAAGTCTTCAAAATCTGTGCCTGTTGGAATTGTCCCTAATGGCTCCCTTACAGTCAAAATGGTGGCAAAATGGGTATTTATTTATATTGTATTGTACCTAAATTAAGTGGATCATTAACATATCATGTATGGAATTTATCTGCAGATGCTCCAGTTCAAAATGAGACCAAACTCTATGAATGTCAGTTTTTGAGCCATGGCGAAGGCTGGCCTTTTTGATTGGATTTTTTTTTTTGGAGAACTTGCATCCTTTACCATTGGTGGGATTTGGGACCTTTCAGACTTACGACAAATGAGGAGTCAACAGTCAGTGATGGTATAAAACATCCAATAAAACAAGTTTTTCAATAATTGTGAATCGCTGCAATCACGAGAGATTCTTGCACATACAGTCATAAAAGTGCACACAAAATATTAGGCTTATCGGTCCAGTAGTTTGGGAGATTAGCTGCGGACAGACAGATACACACACTCACATATATACACACACACACACACACACACACACACACACACACACACAATCAAATGCATGATTTCCTCCAGGCTTATGCCTAGCAGAGATAATAAAGTGTAACTGTCTAGCTTTGGTGCATCCTCTAGGAAATCAGCAAAAATTAAAAAGGGGGATTTTTTTCATCTCACCACAGGCCTCAGCTTTGCTCCGTGCACAGTGTTTATGCTGCAGATCAACTGAGGCATAGAGGATATATACAATTACCATCTGGGTATTCCCCAAAGGTGAAGCTTAAACACACTCCATAAGCGACTGAAATCACTCAGCTCACATTGCACATTAATTACCAAAAGTGCATGAGTAAACACAGTCTGAATATAGCTGTAAATATAGTAGTAAGCAGAGCTGTGAGAACAGATTAAAAATCCTCCTTGCTGGAGTGCAGTCCCACCCTGGAGACCCTGTGCGAACAAATGTCTCGGAGGCGTGTAAGTGTTTGATTTGTATACTTCTGCTTCCCCTCCCCAACCTCCCCGCTATCCTCAAGGAGAATCGAGTGGAGGAGTGTTGCAGGAGAGCAGAGAAGATGCAGGGAGGAGAAGAATTTATAACTGCGTGCAGATCGCTTGCTCTATCTGACCATGAGAGAAAATAAATCACATGCAGAAAGAATGCCAGCAGTGGGAATATAAATCCAAGCTCGAATGTGGCAGCTGGTCATGTTTAGGTAGTGGGATGTTTCCAAATGACATACTGAATTAAGTACTATTGCGACTACAGCTTAACTGCTATGCATTGTATTTGCCACACAGTGTGTTGCATGCCAGCTGCTGCTTGTGTTACAAGTTTTCTCTGACTAAATTCAGAGTTTTCCATCTGTTGTATAGTGTACTACTTGTCGCCACTGAACAGCTGCACCAGAGAGGTTGGCGGTGGACTGCTTTGTGTTCAGAGTTTCTGAAGGAGGGGAGAGTGTTACTCGTGTCCTTTTCCCACGCAGATTTTCTCAGCTGGTCTGAGAATTCATACTTGGACTCTGCCAGCTCCATTAAAAAGTAGCAGAGATATAAAATCTCTTTGAGTGATTCGTGTGACAAATTGATGAGGAGCCTATCATTCTTTTGTAAAAAATGGATGATGGGAGAATAATAAAGTTAAGGTGTCAGGATTAAAATCACTTTTACTAAAGAAATAGTTCAACGTTTACCCCTTAAAGACCCTTATTGACTTTTTTGCTGAGCATTAGATAAGAGGATCAATACCAATCTCATATCTGTCTCTTACAAATGAAGCTATAGCCAGGAGATGGTTATCTTATATTAGCATTAATCCTGGGAGCAATGGGAAACGGCTGGCCTGGCTCTGTCCAAAGCAAGAAAAAAAGCACCTGTACAACTCACACTGGTTGTGGTGATTCATAATTGTTAAAAAACCTATTTCATTGGCTGTTGTATACCGTCATTGATTGTTGACTCACCCCAAACCAGCCAGTGGTGTCCACAATTTTTACAGAATTTATCCTGGCTAAAAACAACAAGCCTTATCTAGTCTGTTGCGACTCAAAAACTGACATCCATAAAAAAGATCTTATTTTGAACCAGAGCATCTGCAGATTAATTCTATATCCGATGTTATGGTCCACCAAAGGTAGACATTGCACAATATGAAAGGTCAACAGATTTTGTAATCTGTAAGGGAGCCAAGAGGGACAATTCCACTAGGCGCAGCTGTGCCGTGCTCTGGCTGCGACCTGGTTTTGTTCTGTCCACTACATGGCGTCATTCCACATCGGAAGTGTTTCAGAAGTGGAGTGCTTTGCCTGCCTGATTTAGAAGACTTGCAAATTTTGTTAATTTGGTCATTTTCCTTATATTTGTGCTTCTCCCATGAGTTGCCTAAGTAAGTGGGCCATGTGGTTAAATTGTTTCTCTTTTTTTCTATGTCTAAATTGTGTTTATTGTTCTTATATCTGTCTTTGTTGCAGTGGCATAAGGTAGTTACGACAGGCCCGATAGTGTACGCTATTGTGCATCTTGTCACATGATCAAAGACTTGCAATTGCATAACATCAACATACATATTATCCAGCAGTCATCATTGCATACATGTATATCACAAAAAAACAAAGAAAATGAGAGATTATTAATTTAACAATTTTAACAGTTTATTTGGAATAAGCATATGATTTTGTTATAGATGCTACTGACTATTTCACAAGAGAAAAAAAAAAAAAAAAATGACAGATGGCTTTGCCTTTTTCAAGGGCGTATATAGCAAATGAGACTGTTAATAATCACTGTTGTAATGACAGTGCTTTGAAAACAGGCATATTTCCAAGGTGGCAATCACTCATAAGGGCCCATTCTCCCCCAGACAATTTGTTGGGGGGCCCACTCTCTCTATGGGACCCCCACCTCACAGGCCCCAGTGCAACCACACTGCCTGTACCGTCTGTACTAATGCCCCTGCTTTGTTGTATTGTAGCCTACAGTGAAAAGGTTAATAACTACTGTTAAAAGTCCAGTTATAAATGACATGGATCAAAGATCTGAAGCTTTTAAAAATGCAGCATAGCTGCAACTAAGGAGGATCATTGTAATAAAGAGAATAAAACAAGAGCAGCCACAAACGAGGCATCATCTAACCAAGAAGAGGTCTGAAACACAAACAAGCATCAACACCCAGTCCCATGATGCACCTCTGCTGGTACTTGGGTATATGTATATTGGCTCAGCCCCTGTTGTGAAGTTGGACATATGGTAGGTAACCAGGTGTTAGTCCTCTGTGTATTCACGGATTATCACTGTTGTACCAAGAGGTTGGCTGAACTTCAGTTGAACTTGATTTGCATAAATTCACACAATTAGACAAGGCAGTGTCGCTACTGAGGTAACCAATTGGATAAGCACAGCATACAAGCACAGGGCTGGACAAGCATTAACCGTCCCACTGGCAGCGATGAGTGAGCAGGAGACGGCAATTTACAACTGAAAGCCCCGGGCGCCGGTCTGCAGAACCGTGGGAAAAAATGTTAATAAAAAGTATGTTCAAACATATTTCAGCATTAGTTTGAATTCTGTGGTACCTAAATGAGGCAGGTAGGCTTAGCCGGACAATGAAGATAACACTTTATTGGCTTAGAGTTAATTGACAGCAACTTGCTATATCATTCTGTTGTCTGGCCACCAACATGGACATGTTTGTCCTCTTGTCCTCTGTGCCATTTCCTTCTTATTGACTGTGATGAATCTTTTGAAACAGGGAGAAAATGCAAGTGATGATTAAAGCACCACCTCATGCAGTCTGTCTACAATAAAATGAAAAAAGAATACATATATATAGCTGAGATATGAGAAATGCATTTGCATTTTAAGTTTCATTTTATGAAAATGTAATTGCGCGTTCACCTGGACTCCTCACAGGGAAGTGGCTTTTATTGGAAAGGTTGTCTCTGCAGTGGCATGACCCTCCACCCACACCTCTCTCTAAGGGGCCTCGCCTCAGGCTTTATCTGGGCTGCCAGCCTCACTCTCCACACACTTACTGTACTAACATGCACGAGCGCATACACGCTCACACACTCACTCTGTAATTACTGTCAAGGCAGGCTGTGCAGAGAGAACGGGCTGCAGCCAAGTTGTTCGACAGTCCTTCCAGCTGGCTCAGTGTCCATTTAGATTTACTTTATTCTGACTATTTTGAGAACAACAGGAGTCTGAGTGTTTAGACAGAGTCTCAGGGACTGGATGGTAATTGCAGAGCAACCTGTTATGACGTTAATGCCCCCATTTATTTGTGCCATTTTGAATTCTATTATTAACAGCTGTTGTTTTGCGACAGCCATATTATTATCACATCTCCAACCTCTACTGTAATCAGACTTCCATTTATTGTCACTGTATGCTGAATGACTGTTCACAGTGATTGATGAGAGTGGACTGAAAGTGTTGCTAATAGCTACGAGATGAAGTCTGGAAAAAATCCTGAAACAGAGAAACTTAATTCAATTTCCAACTCAATATTGGCTGTCATCATTAAAGTAAATGACAGTACGCTCTGTGTGTGTATGTATGTGTGTGTGTGTGTGTGTGTGTGTGTGTGTGTGTGTGTGTGTGTCAATGCTGGGACTACGCTTCATCACACCATGCAAATTAATACACACTGTATGACCTGATCTACCGTGTGTCCTTCACTCACAATGATTCGGAGTTTAATTAGTCATCAAGCTCTTTTCATTGAAGAATTAAGGAGCTGAATGTGGATGATTTCCAACCTCACCTGCAGCACACAGACAGTGTATTGTACTTCTCAATAGCTGCCACAACTTCTTTTATCTTCAAATTACAGGTGACAGTCACTAAGCCTTTACTGGGCACAGACACTCAGTATGCAGCTTAATCAACTAGTCACTAAAAGCCTGAATATTTTTGAGATTTGTATTTTTGAAAATTCAACCACAAGTTTCTGGCCAGAAAAGGTATGTCTAATGCTTGATAAGATGGGGGCTCAATTAAGTTTCGTAGCAATGTTTTTGCTCTTTCTCTAACATGGAGTGCTGTAATGACAGGACAAAAGTGCTGCAAGGATTATTTACTTTTTTTTAACTGTACATTTATTCCCTGGACGTATTACTAAACTGGCTCACCGGGCAAAGGTCGAGGAGGCCAAAACGTCATTACCATGTCCTACACCTGCAAAATGTCACTTCAAACAGAATTCTAGTTGGTGGGATTTAGCGGCATCTACCAGTGAGGTTGCAGATTGTAACCAACTGAAACTCCAGTATGCCAAGCGCATAGGTGAACTACGGTGGCTGACATGAAAATGCAAAAACGCAAATGGCCTCATCTAAACCAGTGTCAGTTTTCTCTGTCCTGAGCTACTTTAGAAACAACATGGTGGAGTCCACGGAAGAAGACTCGCTTAGTATGCAGATATAGCCGGCTCATTCTAAGGTAACGAAAACAAAATGACTAGGTACACTTATACACTAATGGTACATTTCTGACAATATATCCCCCTTAATCCTACCCACTCCACCCTAAACATGTATTGATCAGGAAGAGACTCAAAATGACCACAAAGATACACAAACAAAGATGCAAAGGAACTGCAAAGACACACAAGATACAAAAATGGGCAAAACAAGTACAAAGAGACACAAAATGACCAAAAAGGACAAAATAACCACATATTAAACTACCACACAGACACACAAACCACAAGAAAAAGTCTGTGTGTCTTGCTCCTGTACAGGAGATGTGGTGGGGACTTATTTGCATATCTGTGCCAAGGGGCCCGCTGTTTCATAATCTGCCCATGATTTACCGTATATTTTTAATAAAGTTTCATCACATCAAAAAATGTGGCGAGATATAAGTACTATATATATATTTTTATATTTGGTCTTCAAAGGAAGAAATAAGCAAGTAACCTGAAGCTAAGACGCCAGCCCGCAGTTGTTGGTTGTCATAGTAACACAACACACAAGATCCATAGCAGTTATAAATAGCAACTATCAGAGCAAGTAAAGATTTGTCAGTGTAAACAGAGCTCAAAGAAATGCTGATACACCTCGACCCTGAGCCCAGCCTGAGACGACTGAACATGAGCACTCACTGAAAGCTACTTGGCTTATGGCTTTTCGTGGAGAGGTGATGCTAGCTGTCCTATATCGGAATGCTTCATCTGCATGGAAAAACTAAGGCTGTGTCTGACATCATTCCCTTTCTTACTTATTCTCTTTTCCCCTTCAATTAGGCACATAATAGCAATAGCTAACATCAACAATCACTTTCATGTGGACAACTGGCAGTTGATTTTTAATTGCAGAGATATGTGAAATCGGCAAACTTGTTTATTTCTGTGTCACTTTCAGCTGTCATGTATTAAGATATTAAACGTGTTAGTCCAACCTATCAGACATTTCTGCTGTGCTTATCTTATGCACTGCATTGCTTTGCTTGTGTCTTTGATAAACCAAATCTATCGGTACAGAAGATAAGCGATGTACTGCTGTGAGGGGCTGCAGCTTTGAAAATAATCTAAATATAGTGTACACTTAAACTGATGTTAATTTTTTTTAGAAGGGCCTTTTGTTAAGGTGGCTTGAGACTAACAAACTGAGGTACTTGTTTCGTTCAATTGTAGAAATTCTCAAGGGTACAGTACATAGCAAATAGAGTAATAGCAGCAATGCTAAGTAAGCTCAATTGACATGACAACACCTCTTTAGCCAGGAAAGAATATGCATAAAATAAAAAATAAATGCATAAATCAATGTTCATTGTTCTTGCACACATAAAATCAGTGATGATTTTACGTTTTGGAGGGTTGTGCATGGAGGGGTACTACGAAAAAATATCATTGAGGGGTTCCTTGGGAACTACTCTTCTGAAGAGAAGTGTATCATCTTTACATTTCGAGTCTTGGTGACACCACAAATAAGTCATTTTGTTGACTAGATAATATTTCAGGGTTTTTTCACATTTATTAAATGACCAGTGCTTAACTGCTCAAGACGCTTCCTAATTTGCAACTTAAAATAAATTGGAATATAAAGCTTTTCCATTTGTGTGACAGACAGTAGACCAATGTGTAAACATAGGAATGGAAAAGACTGTTTCATATATGTGAACATACACACATGGATGCAAGCAATGTTTTTTAAAACTGCCACAGCACTGATAGTGACAGGAGTCTTCGCATTAGCTGTCTTCAGTACTTTGATGGTCTTGCACTTTTTGCCACTATAAAAAACCTGGACACTATCACTCCATAAGCTGTACTGGAATATCATTGTTTACTTATCTTTACAGCAATGGTTGTTGTTACAGCTTCCATACAATGGGTTTAAACTTCATGCATATGTATCTATTTGTATTGGTATCTAGCTCTGTGCTGTACAGTAGGTTATATCTGCACTAAGCTGAACAACCTTCCCCTGACAGCTATGCAGAGCTGTAGGGTAGCAGACTAAACCAATCAAAGTAATAACAAGAAAGAAAGAGAGAATGCAAGAGGGAGGGAGGAAGAGATGGATACAAACAGCTTTTGCTGATGAGAGTGAGCCAGTGGGCCGCTGGCTGTTTGTTCCACATCAGAATGTCAAACAGGGCAGCAGCAGCCTGCGCTGAGTCACAGAGGTGAAAATAATGTCAGTTAGCGTTGGAGAAGACGAGTCACCAGACTCCCAGGACCCAGAAGTCACCCACAACTCAAAAGCAGTACAGACAAGGCAGAATACTACCCACACTGCAGGGTCACATGCTTTAGTTTCCTCCTCCAGGAGACATGCTTGTGCTCAGTTGAAATGCACCTCTAGGAAACGTGACTTCTTTTTCCTTGGTATGTGCAGTTCTCGCTTGTGGTGAGCGCAGCCTGATAACAAGAGGCTGCAGTAAGGCCTTGATGTTTTCACACCACACACCACAGAGGAACCAGCAGCCAACAAGCAGAGACACATTTACTTCACCTTGATTCTCTGGTCTGCAGCGTCGGAAAGTTGTAAAAGTGAACTTTGCTGAGTGCTGAGCAGTCAGCAGTAGCAAATCATATATCTGTGTTTACTGCGTGTCCTGGCTATCACTGCACCACCACTGGCAGTACAGCTGGCTCAAGTCAGCCATCCAGCAGCACGCAAGGATGTGGCTGTGGGCGGTGTGAATGTTGTCACTCTTCAGCGAGTCCAGAGACCTGGAGGTTTTTTCTGCAACTACTTCTCGTTCATAACAGCGGAGAGTCTCTCTGGAATCGATGGTGAGGGCGCCTCGTCAATCAGCCCCAACATGAATTGATCCCGCTTTTGTACTGTAGCTCATAAAAACAGTGAATGGAAAAAGGGGTGACATTGTGCAAGGGTCTAAATTTGTTGGCGTTTCTATTGAGATCTTTGTGCGGTGTCAAAGTCCTGCTGGTGCCTTCTACAGGGTCAGATCAATGACAGGCTAAAGCAGAATCTGTCCCCTGACACTGAGCCACAAGAGAGGATAGGATCTCCAAGATCTGGCTTCTGGGAAATAACAGAATTTTACATGTTTAATCTTTGTATAAATTATGTTTTTTAGTTATGATTATATGTTTGGGCTGCAGCTTTAACCAGAAAAGAAACCTGACTAGTCTACAGCCATGAAATGTCATCAGCTTTGCAAGTATTTACTTATAAACAAAATTAATGGACAAACTGAAGGTCTAGTGTGTAGGATTTAGTGGTATCTAGTGGTGAGGATGCAGACTGCAAGCAACTGAAACTTTTCCTGTGTGCTTGTGTATGCATGAACTCACAAAAACACAAATGGCCGTATCTAGAGCTACTGTTTGGTTAGTCCATTCTGGACTACTGTAAAAACAACACGACAAACTTCATGGAGGAGGACCTGCTCCATATGTAGATATGGACGGCTCATTCTAAGGTAACAAAAAACCCAACAGTTCTTAGTTTCGGGTGATTATACACTAATGAAAACATAGTCAGGACTATTATATTTAATTTCTGTCAATATAGCACCCTAAATCCTACGCACTGGACCTTTAAAACCACAAATATCAACCTCATTGTAGCCTAAGAGGAAAAATCAGGGTACAGGTGAGTATAGGTATTCATTTGTTACTAGTCAGGAGCATCCATAAGACATTTATAATTCATTATAGGTGACATATATGATGTTTTATGACTGTTGATATAGTGCATCAGGAAGCAATATGTGTGTTTATGAGTGTTGTCGTAGAGCATTATGAATGCATTGTAATTCACTATGAATGGCCTCACACTGCATTATAGATGTGGTCTTTATAGAAAGTGTTACCAAAGTCAGGGATCTCCAACATCAGTAGGATTCCTCCGCTAAGGACCATGAATGTCTGACCAACTTTTATGTCCATCTATCCTCTAGTTGTTGAGATATTCAAGTCTGAGTCAAAGTACTGTACAGATCAGCATTGCCATTATAAGAGCCGCTAACACGGCCGAAAAACAACAACATACAACAAAAGACATTTGTTAATGTACTCTAAAAAAATCCTATATCCAAAATAAATACCAATTGAAATTAAAATAAAGGCAGATATAATTCAGGAAATGAAATCACAAAGAGAAATAGTCATTCCTGTGGTTGATCAGCCACAGCTATGCATTAACTTTACCCGCAAAATGTATTACTGCTTAGCTTTCTTAATCCTCAAACAGGGGTTTGAAAGGATGAGTGTGGTTATTTCACAGACAGGAAATTAATTGTGAGGTTCTTATGCTCTCTGCTCGTCACATACATGGCATCTAAAATGTGCGTGCTTGGCCCAAATCTTCTGGAGGAAAGCTTTTGGTTTTCATTTGCTTTCCAGCCCTGAGCTTAGTATTTGACAAAGTGCCACCTCAGCAAAGGGCATGATTAATTCTAATAAGACTTGACGATTTTTGTTATTAAAAAAAGAATTTCCTGCAATGTGATTAAGTTACTTCAAAGGACAGGTTCCCATTCGTAAGGCTCAGTGTGGACCTGAACTGTGCACATTTCAGCTTTTACTGTATCTTTGTTACTTATGTGCCTATGCAACCTTAAAACATTAAAAATAATATATGACTGAATGCATGCTCAGCTTTTTGGGGTATAAACTACTTCAAATCTGCTTTAAGTTTTGGTGCTGGTAAAAATAGTGCAGCAGCACCAGGGTCACATTCTGATATGATTGAGAACTGGATGGGAGAGTACTTTGATCTTCGTCAGCAGACCTGACGTTACTGAGGAGCTTGTGCCAAAGCAGAACCCTCCCTGAATTAAGGTTTAATTTAGACTTGATATAACAGTTTGGCAGTATTTTCCAAAGTTCAGTGTCACAGACTGGCTCAGGGACTGTGACAAGAGATTTACTTAACACAAACATAATCCATTATACTGTGGTTGTTAACCTTTTTTTTCATATTTACTGAAACTGTCACTTACTTCACAAACCAAAAAATATTTTAGTGTACTGTTTAGCTGTGAAATGAGAAAGTTGGTCTGGCTGGTGGGAAGTGCTTGGCACTTCGGTTGAGTGCCTCCAACTTGGCAGTGGGTCACAAACATTCTCATTTTATAGCTTGTCAGCACACTAAAGTATTTTTATGAAAACATTTTAAGCAATGCAGGAACAGAATCTTGATTCACACTTGATGAGCACTGCCTAGTTTGACAGCTTGATCACAGTTCACAAGCATGATTGACATGACAGACAGCTGTGTTAGAGACTCCTCTGCTCTGATTGGTTGTTTTTGGTGCGCTGAGGTAGATTCCAGCAAATGCCACAGAAGCAATAGGAAGAGGAGGGGAGACATGACTTTTTTTCACAGACAGTCTCCTGACAGTTCCACCAAATATGACACAAAGTTTTATTCATAAAAGTTACCAACTGTAGCTTTAAACTATGGTTACCACAAAACAAACAGTGGAGTTGGTATAGATCAGTAATGATCAATTTCATCACCTAATCAGCTGACGGCCCTCCAATACAGGGGGAGGGGCATCACAACAATAGGGGGATGTCAATTTAAATTACTGCTAATAATGAATATCAATAAGTAATGTAATAAAGCAGTGGGTCAAGCTGTTTCGGTTTACGAAAGCTTTATTTTTTGCTGCTCTACACTCAAGGTATCTGGTAAGTCTTTCCTGGGGAAAGCCTAGAGTGCCGGATATATGATTCTTTTATAACCGGAACGAATAATAAAAGAACAGGATTGTGTAAAAATGAACATGGTGAAACAGACAGAATGAAGACACAGCCAGAGACAAACATAGCAGATGTAAAGCAGTATCTTTCCAATAATCACAGACCTCTTTTTGAATGGCTTTCAAGCCAGACTAACGGCATGACCTATGGTTGACAGCGTTGATCTGTTGGTCAGTGTTCCCACCACTTTGGTTCAGACTGAAATATTCAACTGGATCAACCCAAATTTGGCACATATATCTATATATTTTCCTCTAGCACCATCATGAGGTTGACAGTTGTGGGTTCTAGTGAAATGTCTCAACATTATTGTCATGAAATTCAGCACAGACATTCATAATCCCCTGAATTGTAATAATTTTCCTAATCCCTGACTTTTTTATTTAGCGCCATCATCAGGTCAAACATTTTAGTTTGTCTAACACTTTAATTTTGACTAACTGCAAAAGTAATGCCACTCTTATCAACCTCAGATGCAGTTTGTGATTAGTGCTAGGCTACTTAGCCAATGTTAGCATGCTAACTCTGATGATGGCCTATGAGCTTATGAGGACGATAAGATTAATCATAATAAAAACATGTGCGAACAATTCTGGGGTTTAAGAACGCATCATAAATCTGACATAGACTTTTCTCAGGACCTTTCTAAAAAACAAATTTATGACAAAGCTTTGGAGGATGTTGGTGAATGAGACCTAATAGGAGTTGGTTCATTGAAATAAGCAGTGGGTGGCACTAATTCTTCAGTCAGGTGCCATTATACCACAGCAAAAGAAGAGCACCAGTCAAACCTCTAATGAAGGAAAACAATGAATGTATACAAACAGAGAGCTCATTGGACAATGGAAATAGAGAGTTTTTAATAATACAGCTATGAGCTCTTGGAAAAGTTCTGGTGAAAGCCCTGGTTCTGGTGTTAAAAGCCACCCTGAGACGATGAGGAGAGCTAGCTGTGGCCTATCCAATGACGATTCGTCATGACTTTACGTCATTTTTTGCTCAATCTGTTTTTATACTGCACTTAGTCACATTTACCTGTTGTGGATACATCAATTTCACCGTCTCCACCAACTGAAAAAACAGTTTTGTGTTATTTCAAGATTTCTTTGAATCTTTGGCGTTTCCACTCAGGTTTTTTTCACGCGCAAACTGAAAATGTTCATAAAAAGAGGTGGATGGAAATACACTTTAACAGCGAGAGGTATGGCAAAATGCAGTGCACAGTGAGTACCTGAGTGGTGCACCAATGGTCAAAAAGTTGAGTGAGGAGGGTTGGACACGTCTCACCCTCAATGGTCACCATGTTGCTGACGTAGCTGAAGGGGTGGGACCAGAAACACATAGCAAACTTGTGAAATGGCTACTATACTGTTCTTGGACACAGTAAAGCCATCACTTTGTTATTGGATTTATTCTGTAATAGTTTGGTGACATGAAAGATAATGCAAATACCATCGTTTGCCTGCTAGCTGTGTAACAGCAGTGCGTTTTATCATCAGGCAGTGACGTTACATATTTTATGGCGAAAGCTATGCAATGTATGACCATCAGTATAAATATAGGCAGTGCAGGCAATGCGATTGTGTTGGAGCTCCTGGGGTGAAGAGGCCTGTACAGAGAGCAGGCCCTTCCAAGTGATTCAGATTGCCACCTTGAAAATACACCTGTGTTCGGGGCGTCGGTAGCGTAGTGGATAGTGCCAGCGCCCCATGTGCAGAGGCATTGCCATGCTGCAGCGGCCGCAGGTTCGAATCCGGCTCACGGCCCTTTGCTGCATGTCAGTCCCCACTCTCTCTCTGTCTCCCCATTTCACTCTCTGTCCTGTCATTAAAGGCAAAAAGCCAATAAAAATAATCTAAAAAAAAGAAAATATACCTGTGTTCAAAGATAAATGAGAAAAAAGTGTATTATTCATTTAAAAATGGTGCCATTTGCTATATATATCCTCAAAAAGGCAAACCCATCTGTGCTAGGGTTTTCCTTTACATTTTTTTTTTTTTTTCAAATAGTCAGGAGCTATCGAAAACAAAGTTATATACTTTTCAATTAAATTATTAATTTCTTGCTTTCTTTGATATTATTGTCAGATATGCTATGATGATAGCTGGGTAATATGTATGCTGATGTCCAATGTCAAGTCTCCACATATGGGCATAATACCAATCTGGAGTTTATGCATGTTTGGTTGTAATTTGCTAAGCAGAGGAAGAAAAGCTGTCCAATCTTGCAATCATCATTTCCTGTAAGTGTGCAACGGACATATTTCATCTGAGACCACACTACCCTGTCAATATTCGTGCACATTGTGAGTATATGCAGTGTTAGCCTGTCAACAAAGCAACTTTGGTTGATATTTGCTGGTTTACATCTCAACCCCCTTGTTAGTCTTGGAACAGATTTGCTTATAATCACAATGATTGTTGACCCAATAGTTTCGGCTACAGGCCTGATGAAGGGGATGCTGGCTACTGTACAGGAATAATTTCAGGGAATAAGGGAGACAGATGTGAATAGTACGAGTTAGTAGGTGCTGAGTGTTTTAATTCATATAAATCATTCTTATTACCTCCAAAACAGTAAAAGTATTTTCCATTTACAATTATAAAGGAAAGCTAATGAAGCACAGTGGCAGATGTCATGGTTTTATCTGTGACAACCCAATTGAAAGCATTTAAATTAATAACCCACCCCAGAGTTTATATGCCTATTACTATTAATGTACAAGTACAATTATAGGCCATACTGACTCTATTGTGTCCACATATCCAAAGACCCATTAGAAACTTTCTTTAGAAAGAACATGCTCCAATATTTACACCATAGCTGTATAATGACAAACATTTGCTAATGATGGAGAATACATATTCAGCAACCAGTGTCATAAACAACTGGAGCTGCATGCACAGCCTCTTCCTCTAAAATCCCTTTCAAGTACCTATCTGAATATTCATTAGTGAACCTTTCCACTTGAAGTTGTTCTAGAAACCCCCTCCTTATTGTACTCATCCAGTTAAATAACTGCATAAAAGCGTAGTCAACCGCACCTTTGAATGTTAATGTTAAAGATGGGAGACATTGCAAAACAGCTTTGATATGCATGATGTGGTACAGTGCTTCTCCTGACAGCTCATTCTTATGCTCTGGACACAAGGCCTTGTTTATTAAAAGCCGCTGAGGATCCAACCTCGGCTTGTTGTCATTACATAAAGCTTTTGTAATAATTTATCTTTCAGTGCAGTGCCATGAAGTCAAAACGTTGTGATATGCATAGGCTACCGGTCCTGTCAAGTCTATTTCTATCCTACTATTGTCTATTTCATTTCTGCTATTTTACTGGTGAAGGTGTAGGCCAGTCAGCCAACCACAGAGCCTGTCAAACTGTCAGCAGTTATGAAAGCAATTCACAGCAATCAAATGTCAAGCTACCAGTCGGATAGCGGAGAGGGAGAAGAAAACAAAAAGAAAAGAAAAGGTAATTACAGTGCTGAGCAATACAATATAAAAGTTTCATACATTATGTCAAGAGCAAAAGTTTTTTAGGTTTGTTCCTATGTTACACAATAAGTTTATATAAACAATATATAATATATAACA
The DNA here is from genome assembly GCF_006386435.1 of Epinephelus moara. Classification (NCBI taxonomy): domain Eukaryota; kingdom Metazoa; phylum Chordata; class Actinopteri; order Perciformes; family Serranidae; genus Epinephelus; species Epinephelus moara. The sequence goes on from NC_065513.1 coordinate 9,598,180, forward strand.
CCTCAAACCTCATATATATATTTATATATATATATATATGTATTTCTACCAAGACATTTTGTTTTCCATTGATTTCAATTTTGCACAAAATAGAAGTGTGGTTAATTGAAATAAAATAATGTAATGTATAAAGTAATATTTTAGTTCATATAAATGATATTTTGATAATAAAGGGGATGGGAAACCAGTTCAGACAGTTTTAGGTAGAGGTGTGAACTTGGACTTGGACTTGGACTTGGATACGTGACTTGGACTTGAGTCAAACTCATCTGATGACTTTAGACTCAACTTGATAAAATCAAAAGAGACTTGCAACTCGACTTGGACTTAAACACCAATAATTTCGCAAAGACTTGAGCTTTTTGACTTGAATAGTTGATACCTTCCCCAAAGCCCAAAGATTAAAAAGTACGTTATTTAAAAAGACTGCCATGAATCTATTTATTTCCTGTCATTTCTTTAATCAACTCACATTAGTGTTATTCATTCTCAGCAGGTTGACAATTGGTTACCTAGATCCACTTTGAACCAATCTGACAGCATCTAGTCAAGTTCAGGAGAGAAACATAAAGAACTAACTTCACATTACTGAGCACCAGTTGAAAACAATGATTACAAAGATAATGCCATTTGCATACAAAAACTATTTGGTGGCAGATGGAGACACAACAACTTTACATGAACTTGTTTTGACAACTAAGTACAAATTTTATAAAGTATTCATGATTTTTGTAAAGTTAATATAGTATTATTCTGTTGTTAGATTGGCAGTACATTTGTTTTGTTTTTTCCACTTGTATGAGGTCTGAATCTGTGGCTTCATGCTTGGTGTGTTTCAATGCTCTGCTAAGTGTGAACTTATGTGAGAGATTTTCACGTAACGCAAGAACAGACATTTTGTCAAATATACGTGTGTTAATTAATAAATGATTGGACATGCATAAATAACCCTTTTTTTCCAAAGCAGCTCACACATTTGCATCACTGGCTGAGACTAATAAAAGGCATCTTGCTGAGATACCCATGTCGCACTTCATTCAGCTGCCTCCTATGTGGAGCCTTTAGCGGGAAGTGAGTCATTCCCTCTTGCTCCTGTGTTGGTGGTGAAGAGATGAGCCGCATGACCCCAGTGCATGATTAATTAGTGATCATTATCCCATCTCCGCTCTCTTCAGTGGGTGCTGTGCTTTTGTCCTCCCTTTATTAGCATAGTTAGCTGCCCTACCAGCCGCCTTTTGACGTGACTCTGGAACATGGGAATGTGTGTGTCGCTGAGGTCTAGCAAAGGCTGTCCGGTATTCTGAACGGATCCTTCAGTGTTATGTGGTGTTTCTTCCTTCTCTGTAAGATAAAGACAGAGAAGGGAAGCAAGCGAGGAAGGAAGGAAAGGCTCAATAATTGACTGCGAGAGTGTCATTAGACCTACGCCTGTGTAATTGTGCCCAAATTAGAAAGTAGTTTATTCACTGAAATACACAACACAGTTTTAAGTTAATATCAATTCATTAACAAACATACAATATGCCAATTTTCATTAACCAGTAGGGTATCTTTGCCTGGTTTGGACATTTAGAGGAAGTATTGCCCTCAGTAGATACCTAGAGTTGCTAATGCACAATGATTTCTAATGAATCAGTGACGCTACTACATGTGTAATTAGTTATGAAGAGAAGGCAACCACGGCCCGTTTCTTTATGTGCTGATTATAACTAAATCCATGTCATTTGAGCCAGGTCAAATGGTGTTAGTATTGTTATATAATGTTATTAGGACTAATGTTGGATGACATTGCCTTGTATAACTCTTGCACTTTTTTATTTTGAAATTTCTCATATAAATGACAAGTTGAAACACAATCAGCATTTAAATGATTTGCTGACCTTATACTGTGGCTTAAAAAGGGAGCACCTTGTTATTAGCAGAGCGCCAGTTAATTCAAACCTATTACGGGCATAATCTAAAAACACATCTGAAAATTAAACGCAGCCCTGCCAAAGCCTGTAATGAAATGAGAGATTAAAGAGACTTTAGAATATGGCATCAAATTAAATATCTGAGACTAATTAGGATGTCATCTGTAGCACATGATGCATCTTTGTAATGACTGAGATTTAAAAAAATATCATATGTGCTTACAAGATTTAAATGTTTCAGTTTCACTTTTGCAGGTTTGATCAGTATCAGATCCAGCTCCAGAACAATGGTCAGTTAGAGATGCAGGGGCGGGTGTAGAGGCAGATAATGTATCATTTTATACCAAAGGTGAAAAATAAGGTTAGTTACACTAGGTTTAGGAAGCAGCTGGTCAAATATCAGATTTGGCAGGTGTTTTGATAATTTGAGTAGTTTGTGCATAAGTTAAGCCTTGGGAGGTCAAATGAAGTAGAACGTTCTGGGTTAGGGTGACCTGACCGTTGGAACAGATGTGCCAAGTGTCGTAATAGGAACGGTTGTTTTTGCCAGAGAGACAAAGAAGACAGGAAATATTGGCGCACGAAGTCCAGCTCTAGGAACAAACAAAGGAAATCAGGAGAACTTTAGATTCCCAGGGAATATGACCCAAGCATGTTCACACACACATACACACATACACACACTTGCACATGAACGAGAAGACGCCCATTATAAAACCATTTGAAGGGTGATTGTTCAGTGCTGTTTCGCTGTTTCACTGTTTTGCTGTGTAGACTAGTATACTGTTGTAAGCTGAGTTCTGCGATTAAAATAACCCCGTTGGCTGTAACTTTTCTCCGTGGTTCTCCAAGTCTCTTCATTTCAGTGTTTGCTGAAGTTGAGCATTTTCCTTACATGGGGCAGTTTTAGAAGTACTCGTGAATGAGAGAATAACCAAAATTTAATTTACAACTCCTAATTAATATATAACAAAAATTTTGCTCAACTCAAGGAATGACATGCCTGTAGACTCTTGAGCTATTCCATGAGACGTCTCACATTTAGATGTTCATACAGTGTGCAGCTGGCTTTTGATGTATTTCACATAGAAATGTGTTTCTGAGATTCAAACATAGAAATATACACGTCTGTTGCTGATAAAACTTGCAGTCCAAATAAACTTTGGTCGTTTTGTTTGACTTCATTTATTCAGCCTGAAATTGTTAATGTCCGCCAATTTCTGTGTGGAAGTGGTGGGTACGTTGTTTAGTTTTGTCCCAAGTAAACGGGTCCCACCAATGTCACAGTTGTTGGCAGTGGTTGCTATGAACAGTTAACCTGATGTTTTTCACAACGATGACAAAAAAAAAAAAAAAAAAATTAAGAGTTGTATTTCTGTAAATCAACTTAATCCACCCCTGTTGCCATTTTTGTGTCACAATTTGTCATGGATGTATTCAAATAGCTACATAGTTAGATGATGTCTCTATTCTAAATCCTGGACATAATGCTCTGATAGGTTTATATAAATGTGTCCAGTGAAGGCACATGTTCAACACAAGCATTTGAAATTTTCAACAGAAACTACTACTTCCTGAACAATTCTGCTCTACTTGCACATGAAAAAGATGACCTGTGCCTCTGATTTTAGAGTGCTCTCAGTCAAAGGAGGGATGCTCAATGCCAGCATCAGTAAGCCCTTAGAGCTGACCCAGGGGCGTAAATATAGACAGTGAAAGCGGGTTACACTGGGGTCCGTGGGTGGGGGTTGAGGGGGGCTTGTAAACAGGGCAGGCCCTCCAAAATTGTTGTTTGGAGAACAGGCCCTCGCTAGTGATTCAGATTACCACCTCAAAAATATGACTGTTTAAAAATGAACCCATTTGCTATATATTTATATATCCCTCATGGTTTTCTTTTCTGGGGAGAGTAAAGTAGTCAGTAGCAATCTCTAACAAAATTATGTACTTATTCTACATAAACTATAAAGACTATCAAGTACTAAAAAACCCTCTCCAAAGAATAAATAATTTCTTATTTTCTTATTTTTTTGTCACATACAGATATGCAATAATGATTGCTGGGTAATACGTTGATGTTGTCCATTGTCAAGTCTATTTGATCATGACAAGAAAATGCAATATATGGCAGCCAGTTTAGGTGCAAAATCTGTCAAGACTGGCATGCTACGGGCCTGTCGTAACTACCTTCAGCCACTGAGCTGTTCCATCTCTTTACTTCTACTCGAACAGCCACACACCTTCTAATTACTTTTCATCTGGTGTGCTGCGGCCATCAGATGCTACAATCACATCTGCTAATGGAGCAACCTCCTCTCGAACCTGGCCTTCCATCAGGTTAGGTGCGAGGCAGCAAAGGTGAGAGAAAAGCTGGAGTCAGGAGAGTGGTACTTGTTGCTAAAGAGAAAGATGTAAAAGAAGAGAAAGCTCAAATATTCAGCCAAATCTGTAACATTAGTGGCTTACATTAGTCATGCATGAACACACTCAGTTCCTAGAAGTCAATGATTTCAGTAAGGGCTACATCAACTCTGAAATCACACAGAGCGGAAATCTGTGGCTACACTGGGGTGAAACCAATAAACATATTGTATTTGTGGCCACACCCAAGTCAATAACATCACAGCTGGTGTTTATGAGCTGTGAAAATCTGCAATGGCATCACTGATCAGGGTGTGGCTACTAATCTAACATGTTTGATGGCGTCATTACACTACAAAATTACCAAATTCAGTTTCTACTTAAAGAAGCATTTCACTGCTGGAAAAATGGTCTTTTCATAAAACTGGGCTGTCCACGCAGTAGACAGATGTAAGTATAGATGGATGTAAGTCATTTACCGCCGGTAAAATGGCAGTAAATGACCAGAGAAAACAGAGATGAATCGCTGTAGCATTCACTTTTTGTCAAGAGGTAGATAACCTACAACTACCAGAATGCACTGCACCAGACCAATGTATGCTCCTGCTGGTGGTGACACAATGACAGCTTTGCACAATATGGTGACCAGCTAGATGCAAACGATTTCAAATTACAGTTAAACAGTACACTAAAATATGTTTCTGAAAACATTTGTGGTAAGAAACAAGTAGTCTCTATATACAGACTCTACATTCAGTGAATGTAGAGTCTGTAGGCAAACCCCGGAGATCTTGCCTCCGAAAGAAGAGCAAGAGCCTTGGTTTCCGGTTGTAGGCTGTTTGTAGTCCGCGTGATATTGACCAATCACGTTTGAGCCAGCTGCAGTTGTTGCCAGGTTAAACGCTCTGTGCGGTGAACTAACGAGGTGGAACATAATTGGCGTCACTGCAAACTCTGAATCCATCGCACTGGTTCAGCATATTTACTTATATATAAATGGAAGTCGGAAACGGAAATTCGGAAATCAAACCGGAAAGCCGGGGGTCTGCCACCAGAGGCTGTATCGCCGTCTGCCGGAAGTCAGCCGCCGAATACAGCCGATGGGTTCCGAGAATGAGAAACAGGTAATACAGTAACAGAATCTTGGTTTATATTTGATCAGAGCTGTCTAGTTTTCCCGTTTGATTGGAGTTTGAGGGGGGTAGCTCTCTCTCTTTATATGCTTTTTTGTCTGTGGTGGCAGGCATATTAATATATAACTACAATCTATAGTTTAAGCAACAACCCTGGAGCATTGGAGAGATGGAGGAAATTAACTTTACATTTAAATACACTACCTACATTGCTATAATAAAAAGCTGGGTGAAAATCAGCAAGGTATGCCTTTAATTTTTAGTCCATATTCATCATAGAGAACTGAATACTCGTATTTACATATATGTAGGGGTCCATGTCATTGGTCCGACAGCCCATTAGTCCGACTGTCCGCGGTGCTGAACGGCTCCCGGCAGGCGTATTTCTACCTTGATGGTGCGCCGCGACCGGCTCTGGGTCAGCTGGGAAAGGCTTGAGGCGAAGCAGGCTTGGGGTTGGCGAATGGGTTTAATATGGTCAGAACAATGGGATGTCGGACCAATGGGCTGTCAGACCAATGGGCAGTTCCCTATTTAGGTTCACATTTATAATATTTAATATTTGTGCTGCCAAGTTATGACAACTTATTTTCATTTGCAAACAGAGATTAACTCACCTAAAATCAGTTTACCATTCTTTGTATTTGCAAAATAAAGTGACTCACTTAATAGTTTCAAACATAAGGATAAAATATTTGGGGGGAAAAAGTAGCCTAAGTTACATGAAGTTAAATGCAACACACAACACAAGTGTATTTAAATGCTTATTTTGACATGTTGTGTTAAACTTCTGGGTATTAATCAAGATCACATTTTATTAGATTTTTTTTAAAATGTCAACATTATGTCTTCTTTACCTTCTTTACATTCAGGGATGGAGAATACATTATAACACACTTAACCATTCAATATTGTCACACTGCTCTAAAGCACACAGCAAAGGTTATGACAAGTCACAACAAGAGAGGTCCAAGTTAATTACTTTTGCTGATCAGTTCTGCAGTGCCAGACTACAGCACTTGCTGCAGTAACCTAATTCAGGTGGTTAACCTCTGGATCAAGGCTTTATGACTCAGTCTAAACTGTCGTGTTTGTCTATCCTGGGCACAGACGTGTGGGATAACTCAACTCAACATCTCTGCAGCTAGACAGACAACAGACTGACAGGGGGGCCGGACAGTTGTGTATCTCGCTGTCTCATCATGCATCATTACGCCTAGGAGCCCATCACACTGCCTGAGTAAACATGAAGTCAGGGCCATGCTAAAAGTATCAATAGAAACACCATAGCTGTAATAACATGAAGCATGATGATGGAGCAGAAAGCAAATTCTGTTGAACTTTACAGGCGTCACAATGATAATGGAATCCAACTGAATACTTGGACAAAATATGTTTTAACTTTTGGCTAGACCCCCTCAATAATATTATGTAACATACACTGTACATCTCATATGGGCCCAAAATATCATTTATGGCCTCCTGTTTCTAAATGTTTGTCCTTTATAAGGATGAATGTTTTATTCGCCTTGTAACGACTACCACATGGAGTTTTTACGACATGCCTGTCTCGTATAGACACTCACAGGTTGTGTAATCATAACTGAGGCTTTTTCTTGAAACTTTAATAAAACCCTGTCGTCCATAAAGTCTACAGTGATCACACAAAGCTCAGGTGATTTGTAAAGACATTTTTATGTGTTGTCAACACATGAATCACACCATTTGCTGCCACTGTTTTACAGCATCCTGGTTGAGGGTGACTGAGGCTACTTCGGATTATGTCAGTTGCTTTTACCATCATACTTTAACAGCACTCGCGCAAATAATGACACACAAGCATCATCAAAGTGTTCCCTCCAGACCCAGCTCCTGCAGAGAGGTCAATGTACAGTAGGGCAAGACCTTGTCATCCAGCAGAGAAGGAAGACGTGCAACAAAAGAGTCCCCGACCCACTGAGGCTGCTCTACAGACCCTGTGGCTGCAGTTGCTCTACATGGGGGTGGGAAACCGCGCTCAGACATACACATGGATGATTTCCCAGTATAACCCGATGCAGTAATTGTGACAGATTGCATTTTTCAACCACCATTTTTTACAATATAACCTGCAAGACAGTCACTACACATATCGCTATTGTCATAACAAAAAACAAAACAAACAAACAAACAAAAAAAACATTTTGGTATTTTTCGAATTCTCACTTGATCTCCTGGCTTTTCAAGTTCTATCATCACTGTCCTCATACAAACTCAGTGAAAATATTTTTGGATGAATGCCAAAAGACAGAGCGGTTAAAGCCAAGTTAAAATGAAGCTGCTTAGCTCCCGAGTAGCTGCTGCCTTTTGGAGATGGACTGAAACTAAGGATTATCTGTAGAGCTGCAAACATACTTAAGGATACCATATTAGGGACATATATATATGCCCATATTAACTGATTAGGCTGTTCACACTGGATGTGGCCTGACACCAGCGCCCTGGCCGGCTCGTGATCTGCAGCAATAGTTTCAGTGTTTGTTTTTTCCTTAAGTTGGAGAGAATCTAGCAAGAAATCATGATGATAATGTATCTTAAATTATATTAAGGATATATTGGACATAATATAAATGATCTAACTATGATAAATGACACACACTCGCACACACGCAATCACACACTCACACACAGAGACACAAGCAGACAAGGAATCGCTTGCTGACAGTCTGTAACCTGTTAATTTAGCTTCACATAAAGACTTGATACAGATGTACAGATATTTGATCTTGCTCTTGATGTCATTGTGAGGTTACTTAAAGTCACTGTATCCAGCCAAGACGTACCCATAGCCATAACCCCCTGTAAGATTCAAAGACTGTATAAAAGAACTGGAAAGATTCCAAGAATGTTACTGTAGTAGCAACTGTCAATCACAATGTAGACACACTTAACAAATGGGACCATAATTAACAACATCAACATCATGCTGCACTGAAGAAGACTTAAAACTACTAATTGACCCCATGAGCTTATTAGGAAAATGTTTACTGAGTTTATAAATCAGGTGAGGGTCATTTCCTTGTAGCCTTCTATACAATCAGACTTCTTTTTGCAACCAGTGGAGTCGCCCCCTACTGACCAAAAGAATGAATGCAGGTTTAAGACACTTGCACATTGGCTTTACTTTTCGGATAACCACAACATAAACATGATATATCAAATAAGTGTCACCAAGCAGATTTCGTTACCTTTGAACAGAGCCAGGCTAGCTATTTCCTCGTTTCCAGTTTTTATGCTAAGCTAAGCTAAGTGGCTGCTGGGTAACAAACAGACAGACATGGGAGGGGTACTGACCTTTTCATGCCTTCGAAAGTCGAAAATTGTATTCCCCCAAAGGTCAAATTATTTCTTTGATCTTTCTTTATCACTTGCCTGGCATTTTTCAAACATATCAGATTCAAACTCTACTCAAATTCAATTCTGTCAAACATAACATCAGGTAACTGGCATATATGAAGGGGGAGACGGAACATGGGGAGAAAATGAAGAAGTGTTCATGATGGTAATCAAAACGTAGTCAAACATTGACACATATATATGAGCTACGTTACATTGTTGGCTCCAGAAAATGCACTTGCCATATGCTACATTATGTGAAAGGTTACCCATGGAAGATTACTGTAACAACACACAAAATTCCATGATTTTTTCCAAAAGTGATTTTTACTAACTCCATGACTTTTACAGGCCTGGAAAATATTTCCAGGTTTTCCATGACTGTGGGAACTCCGTGAAGGAGACTCCTGTTTAAAAGCTCAGCTCTGAGCATCATAATTTAACCACAAAGTCCGAGTGGTTACTCTGACCTAGAGCCAATTTATTTATGCCAAGGAGGTTATGTTTTAGGTTTGGTTTGTTTGTTTCTCAGCAGCATTACAGAAGACTACAGGCATGATTTTTTTTATCAAACTTGGTGGAAGGGGGTAGCATTGGCCAAGGAATAATCCATTAAAATTTGTAGCAGATCCGAATCATGGGGTGGATACACAAATTATTTTTCACTTTCGTCACACTGTGAGGGCAGTTGGCCTGGGTGGAATGAATGCAACCCATCTTAAAAGCCAGTAGATGGTGGCACAGTTCAATAGTAATAAAACAATTTGGCTCATTGCAGAAATACGATGTCTCCATATTACAATCCACATTCATGGGTACCAGCAATCCTCTGGGGTAGCCTTCAAATGTGGCTGCTCAAACTTCACACAGAAAGCAGTCATTATGAAGCATTCATTTGACAGAGGTCTTATAGTTTTGAAATATATCCACACATACTGTATTGGTTGCGCTTGCAGATTTGCATATTATAAGAGACTAGACTCTTGGACTTGGTGAAGCACTGCCCTCTCTGCCATTCTGGTTGCTCATCTTTGCGATGTGACTATCTGCCTACATGAAGAAAACACAGAATAAGTCAACACTGTCCTCTCACCCTACGGTCTCATGCTAGGACCCCTTGAATCCCATTTGCCAGTGCGGAGCTGCTCTGCCCTTCATGTGTAATATGGCTTTGTGAGTTTCTCCAGCTATAAAACTCTGAGCATCAGCAGGCAACAGGATATCCTGCTGAGAAATGTGGCAGGGATAACAGCTGCCACTGATTTCTCTGGGCTCGCTCGATCATGTCCGATGGCACTGAGGCTTTCAGAGGACTGTCACAGAGCAGAGTGGGGCCATTATACACTCTCTCCACCACTCCTATCTGATGGAAAAAAAAAAGTTGAGACCATCAGACCAGCACTGAGAGCGGCTGTACTGACAGACCATGGCCACACAAAAGTGAATCTATGTGTCTGAGCTCTCCTCTCAATGGGAAGTCTTTGACATCTCCAGCCAGCTGTGCTGCGGGGGAGAACTTCTTCCATCATGTTTATCGACTGGGAGCTGTCCTCTAATTGAAAAGAGCTGGAATGGAAACTTTCACTTTGACTCCCTCTTCATGAATAACTCATCAATAGCTTTATGAATAACTAATCAATGATTCTGAGTCAAAGATCAGACATGCATCCTTGCAGAACTTAGTTGGAGGAAAACACTCCAGACTCTGCCTCATTAAATACCGAACTGTAAATATCACCTTATCATCTGTCCAAACTGCGGGCGGCAACATGTCTGCACTTATTGGCATCATTTAACTCTTTCTCAAAAATGCACCAGTTCACCTTTTTTTGGGAATTCCAAAACCACGGTCAGGCTTTAGATAAGATGAATGGGCTTGGAGTGACCTTGTGCTAAATACTGCTTTGTCATCATTAAAGCTGGCGAGTGAGCCTGCTGTGCGCACGTGCAAAGCATAGAAAGGATGATCCAACAGTGATGGATCATTTTTAGTGTGATCTGTTTCTTAGGAGTAAATGGCTGCTACCCACCACCACCCCTTCACTACACATCCTACACACCGGGGGTGAGGGACTCAAGTCATATGACTTGACTCGAGTCAGACTCGATTTGCATATTCAAGGACTTGAGACTTATTTGACTAACATGGATAAAAGACGTTGACTTGTTATTCATGACTCGAGACTTAACTTAGACTTGAGACTTAGTTAGAAGTTACCTGGCAACCTACGAGGACGCAGCGGATCAGCAGAGGTCAACACATGCACAAGGTAGCTACCATGGAGGGAGCTGTTCTGAAAATAATAATCTTTGGATTCAGAATTATTTTGTTGATGACGGATCCAAAAAGAGAAAAGCGGTATGTAAGAGGACCAACACATCCAACTTACTACTTACTTGAATGTGTCTTTTTACCTAACACATTAGCTTGTTGGCTGTTCTAAGGTTAGCTAGAATGCTATCCTTCTACCAGATCGTCAGAATTTCATATAACTTGACTTGTGACTTGCTTGATTTGCAGCAGGGACTCGACTCAACTTGCTTGTTTCTCAATCAAGAATCACAGTAACTTGGGACTTGATAAATGAATAAAAGCACTGAATAAAGCATTTATAAATGACTTATCAACTAAGGGTCTATAGCGATGTGAGTGTCTCTGTGAGGCTGCAGTGCTGTGAGCTAAATGCTAACGACAGCTTGCTAACATGCTCACAGTGACAACATTAACATGCTGATGTTTAGCATCTTTACAGGCCTAAAGTCTACCGTGTTCACCACCTTGGTTTAGCCTGTTAACATGCTAACGTTTGCTAATTAAAAGCAAACAGTGTATCGTGCAGCTGCAGTTGATGGGGATGTTATTTGATTTGCAGGTCTTGATGAAAAGTCAGAGGATCACTAACATCTGAATTGATCCTGTGAGGATCTTGAATATCTGCAGCAGATTTCATGCTGATGTTCAGAGCAGTCTGAGCTTGGACTGTATCCAGTAGAAGCTTAAAACAGAGCATGAGCCATCATCATTATCAAATAGCTGCTGTCATATGAAAACCTGGTAAATCCCAAGAGGCTTTTTTAAAAATGATTTGACATGATTTCGCATAGCCCTTACGAGAGGGTAATTCAGATTTCATGACCTCAGAGCACTTGGCCAGACATCCATTAAAAACTCAGACCGTAATTTTGAAATTGTTTGGCTGTCAGCAAGTCCTGAAAAGTAGACTTATTAGAGATGCGAGGCTTTTGTTAGATACCAAGAGTAGAGCTGGAGCAAACAGCAACAGGGTGGAAGGAGTAAGAGCTTGATTACGGCCAACAATGGCTTATTAATGCATGCATAAAGGGTACAGGATGTGACTGCAACAGCTGCAGAATTTACAATAAAGTAGCAGACTCCTACAGCCACACTTTTTTGGGGTCGAAAAAAGAAAACACAATCAACACTTTGTCACTAGAAAAGAAAGTTATGAGTAAAATTAATGTAACAGTACATATGCCAATATACTAAATTCATTTGAGTAATTAGAAGGTTTGGATACACAGTTTTATATTGTTTGAAATCTTCACAAGTTGAACTTCTTTTGGGAATAATGAGGTTTATGACATTTAATTCACTTAAACAAGGGCAGGGAGACAAACAGGTTGAATCCATGCTGAAATAACAGAGGAAACAATTTCTTCAGTGTAATTTAATAAATACACTTTACAGTACATATCATATTCAACACATACACATAGTTGACAATGTATTTTACAGTAACTGCATATGGACACTCTGTATCCATAGATTAGTCTCTGCCACATGAATGACCTGATAGTGATACTGCACTGAGAAAAAGCATTTACACAAGTGCTACCCTTCTCCCAGGAAAGGGGACTAAGACCTGTAAGCTGCGGTGACACAATCATTGGTTTACATGGCAACACTTTGACCTTTAACTGTCACCTGAGGTACTCTAATGAAGAGCAACAAATGTCTAAATATCACTGAATGGACCAATAAAAGAGAAATAATCCAGTATGCAGGGTTCTCTATTTCATTATCTCACCATATTGCTACAAACTGCTCATCATGTGAGCAGTCCGTCTCTCAGGCTGTTCCACCTGCCTCAGTAACAGGACAGTGAAGCTGCAGTGCCACCATGTGGTCATGTTTAACAACCGCTATGCCCTGGCTTCCTCAGACTGCGTGGGAGGAAGGTCTGTATGAGACCCACGAACAGATCCGTGAACACATGCTGTGACCATGTGGTGAATAACGAGGCTTTTTTTATACAGAGGGAAGTCAGAGAAGCATGTCACAGCAACTTCAGAGTGACAGCTGATTGAAAACATTTGAATTTTAAAGCCATGCTCTCCTGAAAGTGAGACTAAAAGTAAATGACCCAGAAAAACCCTGATGTGTTGTGTATGACAGACGATTGATGCACGGAACCTTCAAGTTTACTCATGAAAACAAAGTGGAAGAAGAAAAAAAAAAAAAAAAAAAAAAAGGAGACTCACTAATAATTATAACAACACAATAAATATAACACTAAAAAACAGTAAAAAAAAAAAAAAAAAACACCAGTAAGCTTTGAACATGTGTATTTAAATTAAATATAGCGCATAGTCTAAAGCGTATGTAGGGATAAAGTGTATTTAGGGCGTGTCCAGCTCCACTTTTGCTGGTTAAACCGTGCATAGTCTCACTCACCAGACCTTTCTCAAGAAAAGAAAACCGTGCATAATCTAGTTGCAATGACAAAGAGATGTGTTTTGGGCGTAACATGGATTAAAAAAAAATCAGTGTTATCTCCCATTCCCTTTAAAAGCCAGGTGTACCTGCACCTGCCATACTGCTATTAACATGGTGAATTCGGCAAGTTGTAGAAGTGACTACTCAGCTGAGAGTAAAGCAGAAAGAGCAGTAATGTCACTGCAGGAAATACCGTGGGACATTTAAGGACAAAACTAAAAACTGTACTTACAAACTTGACAGTGGAAACAGAACTAAACTTTTAGCCTCTGAAATAAAGGAAGTTATGCTGCTCCCTGTATGTAAACAAGCACAGCGTTTCTCTTAATGGGGAATCAGACAGCAGCTCTGCAGCTCTGCTATGTTCACATTTTAGAAAATGTAATTGATATTTTCCACATTAATAATGTATTATTTCACCCACTTGCACCCCGTCTGCATGTTCCTGTGTGTGCAACAAGCAAAGTGAATGCTTGTTGGCACATTTTACATAGCAAGAAAACACCATTCTGACTATAAACCACGTTTTTGTTGGTCAACAACATAATCGCTTTCTGCTGCCTTAAAATAGCACTAAGGCAACAATGCTCTCACTGCACCTCATTTTAATACCTACATGCACATGCACAGATAGGTGCCAGTACATTTGCTACTTACATAATGTGGGCACTGGCCATGAAACCATGAACTGTTGGCTTGAAACTACCAATGACAGTTGTGCTATGCTGTGCAAGATAAGCCCCCCTTTATGTAACACTTATTGTCATTTTGGATGGGAAATAAATATTAATTGTAGAACACATAACTGGATTTGGATACTTCAGGTGCATTTAAAGTTTTTACCTTTAACCCAGCATTGTGCTTCCACATTCACAAGCATGCACACAGCACAATTTCTATGAGACATCTGCTAACAGCTGAGGACTGAGCAGTGATAAAAAAAAGTATGTATAATTTTATAGCTATTAGTAGTACGGTAATAATTGTCATTGATTTACTGGCTTATGACTGCATACTTTATTGCTGCCTCTGGCTCAGGTTATTGTAGCTGTGGTTCTTATTACAAGGTTTAAGTGCTGACCCCATCTTTATCATCTCTGCTTGAATGTTTTGTTATTTGCTTTTGTCTGACAGCTGTGAGAAAGGCTGCTTTGCTACAGAAACTTCCAGGCCCAATTCAAGCTTACACTGTGATTATTTGATCTTACATTCAAATATATTTCTACCCCACTGTGCTGAAAAGTGATGAAAAAGAAGAACAAAAACTTGCAGTGGAATGAGGTGCCTCACTGAGCGCTCTGGCCTTGGCAGGCTGAGTAAATGTATTGTGTTTCACCTGTGGCTGACTTTGTTCTGTTCTTCCTTTTCATATACATACTGTGACTCCATGGCTTCTACAGCAGCGCTTGTTTTATGACTAAAAACACACATTAATCATTGTACCTGAAAAGAAACATTTAAATTTGTACTCCTTAGGAGCAGTAACTCATTAAATGATGAGTACCACATTACTGCAGATTTCTATTTAGGGATGGACGATATTTGATTTTTTGCCAATATCCAATATGCAGATATATAACAACTTATTTTGCCAATAAAGGATACAGACATTGATATATACACATTTTTCCCCACCTAATTTTAGTGATCATCAAGTCTCTTCTGTAGTGGAATTAACGTCATATTATACATGCATACTCTCATCATGATGGCCCACCAGCAGATGGAGACATGAAATACAGTGCTTTTCAATGTATGTAAGATTCTGATCCGTTAATTTTAAAGCCAATATCGGCCGATATTGGCTACGTGCTGGTATTTTATCGTGCATCCCTATTTCTATTACAACCTCATGTTGGCTAAACACAACCTCTCTTAATTTTAAAGCAAAGATGCAATCAAACAAACATGAAAAACAATCAAAGTTCATCAGTGATCATGGAAAGTAAACAGAAATGACATCCAATGTTCTTGTCAGCTTTAAAAAAAAACACAGTGTCAGTACATCCACCAGGAGAAAGCAGTCTTTGCTAGGTCAGGATAAAAAGACAGCTGGTAAGAGGTGGAGCTATCTTAGAATAATTAGACCTAAATCTGGCATTCCTGAAAATAAGAAAACCGTTTCTTTATCAGACTAGGGCTGGGTATAAACACTGATTTCCTAAATCGATTTGAGTCCGATTCACAAGGTCCCGATTTGATTCGAAGCAATATCAATTCTATGAGGGATATTCAGCTACAATAGCAATTTTGCTTCGTTTCTAGAGCACAACAGTTATATTACAACAGCAAACTCACTATATAACCTCAATAATATCTCACCAGATAGAAATCTAAAATGTAAATAAAATAAATTATATTCCTGATATAACAATACTAGATGAAGTTAGAAAGAATGAAGAATACAGACCTCAATCCTTCATCCTGTCCTCTGTGCTCCTCCCTCTGCTGCTGCAGTGATTGAGTGCCTGCTGACATCGCTGGTAAATTTTGATTGTTGCAAACTAAGATAGACAGACAGACCCCTATTAACCGAGCTAGCTTGCTGTGCTTGCGTAAAACATGCCATAAGCAGCGATGGATGAGAAACTGTGGACAGAGCAGACTGAAATATCACTTTTGCGAGATTAACAGGGTTAAAGCTTCATGCTTCAGCAGGTAAAGGTATATATCTAAAGGTCGATGTTGGATTCATGAATCAATCTCAGATCATTCAAAGAAGATTGATTTGAATCGATTGAATCAATTATGTTTACCCAGCCCTATAATAGACAGCTTGTTATTTGGAAAATAACAAGCTGAACATACTGAAATGCATTACGGACTAACTTGCTATGACACAACAGCATTTGCAGACAATATAGTGTATTGTGACTTAGGAGGACCGAGGTCATCTGAATGATTTCTTCCAAACAACTTGGATTATATCACTTTAAAGTGATTTGAGTCTTTGTTAAGTCTATTGAAGTCTGTGTTTGCCCAAAAAAGAAGACAGGAGATGCCTGATTTAGAAATTAAGCAGCAAACCTTGAAGGATGACACTGGTCTGGAGTCCACACTCATGCATCATGGTGCTCAGTCTCCTCTGCTCACAATCAGTGGCAGGACCATATATGGAACCTTATTGTGATGAAGTATAGTAGTTTGTAGTATCACTAGCCGTAACTTCAGTCAGATTCATAATGTGTATGGAGAATGCTTTCACTACTTTAGGTCAGTGGCGAATTGGAGACATTAGATTTCTGACTGTATTGTAACTTTACACATCTGGCAGGGTTGTGCTGAAAGTAAGCATGCTCAGAACAAACCCTGCCTGGAAAGTAGGTTATGAAAAGTATGGCTGCCTCTTGGCTTTCCCAGCTGCACCTCAGACATGTTGGAGGAGACTCTGCTTGGTGAGCTGAAACACAAACTCAGTGAGTTTGAAGAAAATGTTTCCCATCGTGGCGCAGTGTTGGTGTTTAGTCCAGAGGTACCTCTGACACAACGGGTAACATGAAGGTTGTGGCCCGCTTAGATTCCTTCATCTTGTCCAGGCCGAAGAGGAGGTCCAGCTGGGTGACTGGCCGCAACCGCTCCTCATCCACAGGTCTGCGGCAAAGGACATAAGAGGTCAGAGGTCAGAGACAGAGGCCTTCAATGTCAATGTCAATGTCAGCTTTATTTATATAGCACCTTTAAAACAGCCAACGGCCAACCAAAGTGCTTTACAGTTAAATAAGCAATGACAACAACACACACAAAAAAAACATTTATACAGTGAAATATAACAAAGGTAAAAGACCAAATAGAGGTGACTGTACTCAACCAAAGGCCGAGGTGAACAACAAAAACAGTAGCTGTGTCTCCATTCCATTCTGCACACTAATTGTATTCCTTATGTAAACTACACTTTATAGTACGTGTTTTCGCAGTGGTAGACAAGAAATCTACACATTGTACTCAGCTGTTTTACACTAAAAGGAAAATACAGTATAAAATACTTGAGCTGTCTGACATCAGTCACCCTGTAACTTTAGAGAGCCACTGTCAATTTAAGATCTAGCTTGTCCAGATAACCCGTCCATTCCAATGGAAATAACTATTTCTAATATGTCTAGATCTATGATTTCTGTCATCTGACTCCACCCAGATGCGCAGACTTATTTGATGGGATGTTCGGAAGTAATCACAGTGTTCCACATCATCTACAGTGGACTGCAGTAGAGCCACACCCCCTTTTTTAACAAGTGTGGCTGACAGTGATTGTTAAAGGACAAAATTTGTGTTATAACAGTTTTTCTAGGAAAACATGAGATTACTTTTACATGTAAAAATATCACATGAAAGATTTATAGCATTTACTCAGGATTGTGTCAAAAATATCCGTCCATGTGAAAGGACAAGGCGTCTGAATGTCAGCGGAAGATAAATAGGGAAATACTGTTTGAACAGGGAAGAACTGTTCTTGATTTCCTAATGATACAATCAGCTTATTAAGCATTCTATTGATTATGTTCACGCAATATTCAGGTTTTCAACATACTGTTTTCTGGAGATATGGCAGAGGTGGAAGAAGAAGGTCTGTCAAGACCATTTATTGTTATTTTTACAATAAGGTGGTTTCTGCATTCAGATTCTCAGTACTTTAGAATAGACAGAAAAATAACAAATAATAAGGTATCCTAACCAAAAAACTTTTTCTGGTAATGATATGGTATCACTGGTATCAGTGCATTTAGAAAAGAAATCCACTATTGAAATTTTTTGTGTGTGTTTGGAACATAACTGGGTTCTTAACGGGCTGGTGTATAGGATTCAGTGGCATCTAGCTGTGAGGTCGCAGATTGTTGCCAAATAAAAATTGTGCTGTGTGAGAACTATGCCAAAACGTGAAAGGCCCTATCTAGAGCCAGTGTTTGATTTGTCCATTCTGGGCTACTGCAGAAACAACATGAATAAGTCTGTTGAGACATAAGCGGCTCATTGTATGGTAACAAAAACACAATGATTCTCAGTTTCAGGTGATTTTACACAATACAAACATAGTTATGAATATTATGTTTTACTTCTTGCAATGTATTCCGTAATCCTACACACTGGACCTTTAAAATTCACAAAAGCACCGCAAAATGCTTCTCCAGAAACGTAAGTTATTTAGTGATTTTTTTTTGAGGTTTTGGAGCTGTTTCACCTCCCTCCAAAGTTTAGGTATTTAAATATGTATAACGTATTACATATTTTATATTGTCTTTTTAAGTTGTACAGTTTGGATTTTTTAAAAAGAAAATCTGTTTTACTGTTCTTTTACATGCCCTCAGCACTTTCATTTTTTTCATGATCTCAAAGTGGTGAAAAAGTTGGTTGCAATATATCTGATACATATTCCTATTCGTAGTGTAGTCAGTTTTCTTTTATTCTAATAATTGTGCTGGTGGGACAAACTGACTTCTAAATAAACGTTTTTAAAAAAAGACCACAGGATGAAGTCAGTGTATTGACACAAAGAACTAAAGTAAGGCTGAACGTCATGTCTTATAGTGACTTGAAACAACATGCTGACGCCTTAGTGTTTAGAGTGCTGAGAACTAAAAGTTAAAAATACTTCTTCTTTTAGCAATCGTGCTTCCAAGAGGGTTTCAATAGTCGCTTAGCAACAGCTGAGGCATGGGTTACACAGATCAGATTTTTAGCCTGTATAAAGTATAAGGTGCTTTAAAAATCAATCAGATCCACCTCTGCTACCTTCTTATTGAATTAATTTACTTCACGTTGACAATGATCAACACTCCAATAGTTCTTTGGCCTGAGACCCAACATTAGTTTAATGTGTATCATGATTAGAATTCATTAGAGTGCATTCATGTTTTAGTTTTTATATCCCACTGGACACTGAAAAGAGTGGGTCATTTGTGGGAATATTAAAGAGTACCAGTTCATACATCACTCAAAATAATATTGCTATCAGCTTTCAAAAGCCCACACTGGTCTAACCTCGACTGTTTAGGATGGGTACTGTATTTAAACAAAGAGATGCTCAGCGGACACAATGGCTATGAAATCTTGTGGGTGTTTTTATATGAGTCATACTTCTCCTCCTCTTCGCAGTCCTGCAGCTGCTGAGCGATCTGCCTCATCTGCTCCTTGCGGACGTAGTCCCGGACTCGGTACATGGCAGCATCGCGGCAAAGCTCCCGGAGGTCACTGCCAGAGTAACTCTCTGTCTTCTCAGCAATCTCCCTCAGATTAATGGCATTGCTCAGCTGAGCAGAAAAGCAAAGGAGAGCAATGTCAGGCAATTACAAAGACTTAATCTGTTAGCTGTCACAAGTCTTGGGGTGTGTTTGTTAGTGCCAATCAAGTGTCACCTGTTCATGGGTGAGCTGATTTACTTTAATGTGATTTGACAGTTAAAATACAGGTGTGAAATGGTCTCTGAGAGTGACATAAGAGAGCAGTGAATAGAGTTATTTCTTCCTCGGCTGACTAGGATGAAAGGAAATCACTTCTTACATTTTCTCCTGCTAAAATCAGCCTCAGGATGTCCTGTCTTTGTCTTGTGTTCTGCAAAGACAAAAGGACAGCAGTTCTTATTAGAAAAATAAAAGCATAATAACGTGCAAACTATTAATTAAAAAAAAGAATGTACCTTTCCATTAGCGACTAATCACCAGCTTAAATACTTTCCAATCACCAGACACTAAGTGCCATTTACACTGCCTCAACACATTATACATAAACATGTCTAATACATTTACTGCGAAAGGCTACAATTATACTCACGCACTGTATTTTCCTGCTCAGCATCAACAGCTCACGTACATTTATAACTGACATGACAAGGAGCTGTTTATTGTACTAGAGGAAAAGATTTAGCACCTGCTTAATGTGGTTTGGCCGGCAGCCATAAGACAATCTGAGACACACTCACAGTTCAGTGAGTTTAAGCTGTGCTCCTTTACTTTATGTGTAGTTGAAAGCACTCAATAAAACGCACCGTTTCAATCACTATATGGAGATTAGCAAATGATGTGGTACAGTGGGGCCCAGAGTTAGTTAAACAAAAGCTTATCCTTCTGGGTAAAACTGCCCCACACATATGAAAAGTAAATGTACCTTAATGTGACATATAAAACAGAGTGGCAGAAAACATAATTCTTTCAACATATTAAATACTGTATGAATTTTTGTGTGTTAATTTAGATTACATTGATGGCAACTGTTTTTGCTGGTGTGTGTGTGCGCGTCTTACTGGCAGGCCAACATGAAAAGTGGCGGGCATCCTGCGCAGAATGGCTGGATCCACGTCCTGTGGCCTGTTTGTAGCTCCCATCACCATCACCTACAATTGCACAAATCACAATGTGAATACATTATGCTGACAAAGCCAGCCACTGCAGGGGGCGTACACATGCTGCGTTTTTTTTGCACACTCAAATTCATTGTTTTCAGTGCAGATGTGGGCAGACGCACCCAACAACACCCAAGTGAAGCTGTCCCGGTGCGCATGCGTTCCCAAGCGCCTGTATTTCAAGGTTGATGGCTGTGCCCTGAGACAAACTGAGTTCAACTTTTGGAACACAGCAGTGTGCACCTTCAGTAAATATTGTCTGTGATAAATATGGAGAAGAAGTTGATAATTTTAGTGCAGAGCTGCCAGAGCTTTACATCTGTCTTACTGACTATAGGCCAACACACAAACAGCACCTGGCTGAAGATCAGCTCTGCACAAGGATTTCAGGTAAACAGGCTATGACACAGTGCTTGTTGAGGTTGCTTAGCATCCTCAGACGCAATCTGCTGCTGAGCTCTTGAAACCTGGCATAGAAAAGGCACAAGAGTAGCATCCAGCACCCAAACTTGGTTGTCCAGGTGGTTAAAGATGCAGCATGTGCACAGCCCCTAACACCTCAAACACAGCACAGGCACCATGTGGAACAGGTATTATGTCCTACATGATGCCAGTATGACTCAATGTGGTATGCACATTACAGTATAGGAGAGAGCTATGTTTGTGTTACCTGTGTGGTTGAGGACGTATCCAGGCCGTCCCACAGGCTCATGAACTGGGCCTTCATCATGGCTGTGGCCTCATGGTCCAGGCTGGAGCGGTTCCTCAAAAATGACTCTAACACGCAAGACATGAGGAGCAAAAACAAGGATGAAGACAGCATTTATCCAAAACAGATATGCAAAACAGACTTTATGCGTGAAAGAGTAAGATAAGAACAGATCATATTTAACACTGGAGAGGCTGCATCGCCGTCTGCTGGAAGTCAGACACCGAATACAGCCGATGGGTTCCGAGAATGAACATTATATAACCTAACATCTGCAAAATTACCACAAACTAATCAAACTCACCGATCTCATCAATGAAGATGATGCAGGGCTGGATTTTGACAGCCAATGAGAAGACCGCAGCAGTCAGCTTCTGTGATTCGCCGTACCACATGTCTGTCAGCGTGGATGCCTGAAGGTTGATAAACTTGCAACCCGAGGCTTTGGCTGTTGCCTTGGCAATCATGGTCTTCCCACATCCTGGAGGACCAAACAATAAAACACCTGCAAGGACAAAATATGAACAGAAATTAGGAATTTACAAATTAAAAAAAAAAAACAATTTCTAAAATACTGTAAATTTAGTACTGACAAATTTAATTTATAGACCTTATTATTGAAGGAATCTGTAACAACGATCAACAATTACTGGCAACCGTGTGGAGCTATTTTGCCTTACTTGGTCTTCTTTAACACAAGTACAGACGCAAAACTTGGCACAACTTACTGCATACTTTTAAACACTTCCATGACACAAACAAAGGCTGGAGACTAGGAATGGAACTGGATTTCCATAATGGCTAATTTTGGAGGTTGACTCATCCTCATGCTCTGTATAAAGCTTTGTGCTAAACGGTAAAAACTCTCTACAGAAAGTAAAGTGTTCCTCTCAGTGATCATCTGCTGTCAGGCTGCCAAGTGAATAAATCTCGTCAGATGCTTTTTGGCACATAGCTCTAGATAAAGGCATAATGCATCGGATGGCTATCTGACAATAATGAGAAAGAGAATGGCTAACACACAAACCAATGTGGCTTATAACAACTTCTAATATCTACAGGTTGTCAATGCAGTGGATATTAAAACCTACTTTTATACTGGCTACCTTCTGATGCACTTCAATTCAAAGTATTTGCAGTCATGACAGAAAGTGCAGTCAGAAAATGTAACAGTGACTTGGTTCTGTTTGTTTTGGTTCTACAGTATATTTAGAAATTAATATTGACCATTAAGTTAAAAGGCTGAGTATACAGTGTTGTGTCGTTTACACATGGTCCCAGAGTCGTAGGACAAAGAAGCCGGACGATCCTGAACATACAGACGAAGCAACTAAGGAGATATTATGGCTACACAGTGTTCTTCAAGTCACTGAATGGAAAACACACATTTAAAAATTAAGCTGGCCTTGGGACATGCGAAACACACTCTGCATTCTGAATCACATATTTTTACTTTCAGTACATACTGCAGAGCCTTTACAATATATGTACTGCTGCATCCAGGATGCACACAATTCGGACACACTACTTGGTGGTAACATTGCGCCTTGAACTATGATCCTCTTGCTCATACATCCATCACAGTCCGTAGCAAAAAACACTGAAGTAGAAAGAAACAGTATGCAATTTGGAACGCAGCATTTCCTAATGTTATCATTTAATGTTACCTTGGAGATACAACAAAAAGCTAGCTGGAGACGGAGGTCAACAAAGAGAGCCCTAGTTTTGCAATATACTGTATGTAGTTTCAACTTTTAAGTTATATGGATACACTGTAGATTGTTTGTTATGATTTATTATAGTCATTATGGCTTCTGTCAGCTGTCATTGAGCTGTCCACTGTCTGTGGCTCGGTTTATGTGACAAATCTTCCGCTGCATAGAGGACTGTAATCAAACAGCCAGATAAGCATGCTGACTTGCATACTGCAAAATGCGACTTGATGCAGTAGGACATCCTGGTATTTCATACTATTTATTTAATGGAAGTATACCGTAGACAAGCAAATGTATACACTGAATGAATTGTCATACCACAGTAAATGGTCTCACAGTATAGCGCTGCAACTGTGATTGGACTGCACCGCAAGTGTCTGCTGACAGTATTAGCAGACCATCCATGGCAGACCATTTATGTTAATTACTGATTCTGAAAAGGGGGCATGTAGTACTAGAATTTGGGTTCTTACTGCTCCTGTTTGATCATGACCTGTGTATTATTCTGCTACATATCACATCTTATCATTTGTGTTAAATATTGTGTTGAAAGTGTGCACTGAAGTGAAACAGTAATTAATAATATATAATGAAACTCTCTCTTCCCTAAAATTGTGTTAATGAGTAAGAACAGCTACAATTCCTTCACAGTTGGCCCAATGTGGTTGAAAAAAACTTAAAAAAGTTGAACAACAAAAATGTGTCATTGTCCAAATAATTTGTAGAAGCACTGAAGATTAAATAATTCCAGATATAATGTGTAGTTACCAATCTATTAGTATATTACTCACAATCACTTTAAGAAGTGTGTCTTATTCTGTCCTATAACTAGCTTATAGCTTAAAGATTGTGTGTGAGGTTTGACCATTATAGCTCTGACTGGGTGACTTGCTGCAGTACCTTTAGGGGGCTGAAAGAGTTTGGATCCAGTTAAAAGGTGTCTCTTCTGAAAGGGCAGGATGACTGTGTCTTGCAGCTCGTTGATAACCTCATCCAGACCTGCTATATCTCTCCAGGACACCTGCAGGAGGGTAGAGTGCAATTATAAAAAGAGTAAAAATGTCACGGCACTTCATAATCTCAATATCATGAGTCATGGATGAGGATAACAACTGTTACCTTCATAGTTTGAGGATCAACTAGATGAGATGCAATATTCATCTCATACTCTGTGAGTTTGACGCCCTCAACGCCAATCCTCTTCATCAGCTGTTCTGCCTGTAGAGAGGAAACACACACCACAGCTGAAGACACACAAGGATAACAATTAAGCTGCATTCTGAAGCACAGAGGATTGTGGGTCACAACAGCCAGAAATGCATGCTGGCTTGCATACTGCAATATGTAACCAGATGCAGTAAAGCATCCTCTTGTTTCTTGCATACTGCTTTTCACATACTATGCATTGGATATACTACATCTTATTCTGACATAGTAAATTGTATGGTAGTATGGGTATTAAATTGCACAGATAGTGCTTATGTTCTTTATACCCTTTTCTTGGCTTGGTTTTTCTGTTTGGCAGTGGGGTCCATAGCGTCTACAACCCATTTGATGCTGTAGTAGGTCGCTGCGCCAAAGATGGTCAACCTCAACAACATGCCCACCACTTCATTCCTGGATAACGGCCGCATCAGGGCCTCTCTGGGAAGATCTTTAAGCAGCATCTCTGCTGGCTGATGTCAGTCCATTGGCTGGAGAAAGATGTAGGGATAAGACAGATAGAAACTGGACACAGATAATGTAGTAACAGTCAAATGGAGGTCACGAGATCCCATATTGCTTGATTTGACAAATCACACAATGTAATGTTGCTTTGCTGCACATTTCTATATTTTAAATGACAATAAGTGTAAATGACATTTTACCCACACCAATATTTTTTGGCTGACCATCAAAATACATGGTGAATGGCTGTCAGTAGGTTGAACCAAATCATCAAGCTTAATGTCTTTAACATGACATTGCATACTACTTGTTGGATAAGATGTATGCTGAATGGAAGAGTGGAGTGATAAACCATACATTGTTAAAAATGTTCATGCTGTATTAAGCATTGTGAAAGTTGTGACAGGATGTTACAGACACATGAGAAGTATTTCTGTCAATATATTCATAAAATGACCCTGCCAGCAGTTGAAATTACAACCTTAAACTGTGCATATCAAAGCAATAGATCATCGATAAGTATGTTATGAGATTTGCCGAGGGCTTTTCCACAAACTTACAGCTGTGAAAGATGTAAAGGATGTCAAAGACACATCAGAGGGGGTTTCACATCTATTTATTATTTTTAAATGAGCAAGCTGTTGAAATCACAGCTTAAAATGTCCATATTAAAGGCAACAAGTTACTGATAATGATGCCAAGACATTTGCCAAGGGCTTTTCCACAAACTCAAAGCTGTTAAAGTTGTGACAGGATGTCACAGACATGTGATATGTGATTTGAATTCAATATATTCACAAATGAGCAAGCTATAGAAATCACCTCCTTCAAATTTAGATATTTAATGATATAGATCACTGATAAAAATGCTCAGAGATTTGCTAAGGGCTCTCCCATAAACTACCAGCTGTGAATGTTATGAGAGGACACGTGGCAAGTGATTTGTTGTCAATATATTCATCAATAAGCAATACTGAAATTACAACCTTGAAATGTGTATATCTCAGCAGTAGGTCATTGATAATGATGCTGAGGGATTTGCTCAGGGCAATCTCAGTCTCATCTCACAACAGCATTGAAAGTTGTGAGGGGATGTTAAAGACACAACATAGGTGGTTTCACGTCAATATATTAATGAATGAGCAGGTTGTTGACATGACAACCTTGAATTGTGCACAATTAAGGACATAGGGCATGCATAACCATAATTTGCTACATTTATTTACAACCTTACAGATGTGAAATGTTGACGGGCTCTTTATAATGGAAGTGGTCTGAGATTTCTACGTTGAAAAACAAAAAAGATATTTAATATTTAAATGGGTAGTAACGTTACTGCACTTTTAGGACGGTCCCTAACTACGCCTACAGTCACAGACGCATTGGACAGGCACTCAGTTCGCTGCACTCTCAACTGTATCGTCATTTTTGATTATTTCGAGGTGATAAAACTGTGAAACATCTGCCTAAATTATCTTTCCGACGTATCCAAAAACTGGCGGATATCAAGGCTTTGATACAGCTATTAACGATATTAGCCGCGAAAACCGGCGAATATTAAATATGTAACTAACCTCACCCCTGTGGACAGGCTGGTCTGTGGCGCTGCCTCTCTGTAACGTTACACTTATATTGAGCATACTAATGAACCAAAACGAGGAACGAATTAAACAATCTGGAGGCCAAGCATTAGTAAAGCGAGGCCACGTAATAGCATCTCTAGTGCTAGCTTTAGTAAAACATGGCCTCAGTTTCATTTTATATTATTTTTTCTCCCCGTGGCACCTCCCGGGAATAACTGTTATACCCCCCCCCCCTCCCCCAACCCTCCCCCAACCCTCCTTAAATTAAAGAGAAATAAGTCTTACTTTCTATAGACGGGAAGCGACAGCACTGCAACAAAAATGCCAAAACACAGGCATTAAAGGTGCACCAAGGTTTGTAACTCGGGTAGGAACAAATACATTGGTTCCGGGATTGGTTTGAATCCACCTAGTCAGCCAGCCACTGGAGGGCAGAATTTACACACAGATAATACATATATCAGCACCATGGACAGCAGTAGGTGGAAAAAGACTGTAAAGGAAGGTTAGAATAATGAAAAGAAAGTAGTTATCAGATGGTGGACTAGTAACCATAAGTGATTCAGTGTCCATGTCCACTTTGGAGGAAAAAGTGGACTTGGAGGTTTTTTTTTTTTTTTTTTTTTGCGAATAAGAAGACAGATTGTTTTATTAAGTAAATCTTTGCAATCTATATCTAGATATAGATATTAGATATTAAGTGTGGGATTTTGGAGGAAGACACTTATTATAGAACAACAGAAGGATACATGTGTGCAGATTATAATATGGCATAGAGAAGGAATAATCATGAATATTTTTAATGAAATTCTTATTTTAAATGTTTTAGTCTTTATCCAAAATATGCTAAAACCATATTCATGGAACTGTTATTATTATTATTAATATTATTATTATTATTATTATTGTTATTATTATTATTATTATTATTTTGACATTATTTTGACACTATTATATCTTTCGAAACAGACCCTTTTGCTGGGAAAGGCTGTGGATCTGTCAATTAGACAGTGATTGGACAGCAAACATCCAAGCATGTCCTGGGGTAGGCTACATGCAAATGTACCCCAGTCTGGTAGATAGTTTATATTTAAAACCCTAATCTGTGTTTGTTTTCCACTAATTTCCAGTGCTGTCTGATGCTGGATAATTCAGTCTTCTTAACAGCAGCCTCAAAAGATAAGGCTGTAACAAATGGGACTCTCCTACAAGCAATTTATCACGCATGGGCCGAAGGGATTGTTAATTGTCACAGATTGTGTGCTAAATTTGAAAGTGCTGTTACAGCTTCTTTCCAGACTGGTCTGTGCTTCAGGATTTCATTAGTGTAATACAGAGTAACACTCCTGAGAAGAATGTGGAATATAGATGTATAAAAACATCTTCTATAACTTCATAATTTGCAACCTTCTACATCAGAGGAT
Organism: Epinephelus moara; assembly: GCF_006386435.1. Classification (NCBI taxonomy): domain Eukaryota; kingdom Metazoa; phylum Chordata; class Actinopteri; order Perciformes; family Serranidae; genus Epinephelus; species Epinephelus moara. The sequence continues at coordinate 9,626,129 of NC_065513.1, forward strand.
TTAATGAATACACAGGTTCCTTTTGGTAGTTTTCCCAAGATGCACAGCTCTTGCATCAACCTGTATGCTGCACCTCAAGCAAAAATAAACAATAACAATATTCACTGTAACATTCACCTCGCAGTCCACAGGAGATGAAGCACAATCTGGCCCAGTTTACCACACTTCTCTGTGAGCATAATTAACTTGATTTTGAACAATGTGCTAGAAAAGGGAGTGTCTTTATTTCTTTGTTGCTGTACATTTGCGCCTCCCCTACCCACACAGTTCCAGTTTTAAGCGTCCAGTAAAGTTAAGTCCACCCTTGTTGTGGAAAATGGCACACAGGCTGCTATTGCGCACACCTTTGGCTGTGAAAATGCTTCATAAAAAGCTTTAATCCCCCTGTACTGCAGCAGCGAGTCCCAGGAGATAGCAGCCTGACAGGGCCATTTTGATGGGTCTGGGCATGAAAGCCCAGGCTTGTGTATCTGCAAAGTGCAGCCGGGGCTCCCACAACGACTTGCACCTCGCCCAAACAACCACTCTCAAGCATGTGGGACCAAAAAAACACATTCAGCTCCCATGGCTGTCAACCTCTACCATGCCATAGCTGAAATAAAGCTCTCTGCTCGCAGCTTTCACATGCCAAAGCTGCACTCTTTGGAGAAAACAGGCTGGCAGCTGATTGTTTTGCAGCAAGAGATACGAATCCCAGTTGATGGGAAATGCTTGTGCCATTGTGTCTTACTGTATGTACGAGCCAGGATATAATTTTTTTCATGAGTGTGACTACTGGACAGTGACTATATATCTACCTTTTAACTGAAGGAGTTCACTTCAGCAAATGTTGGCCACACACAGCACTTAATTACCCTTTCAGTCTCCCAGGAAGAGATATTATCTCTTGCTGGATAAAGAATCATTTGGAAGTGGATTATTTATTTGCCTGTTACCCAGAGGAACTGAGAGGATTTATTTTTGAAAACACTAAGTGCTGGAGCTGGACCACTCACCTGGGTATATCCACTTTTAAACATCAGTAGACACTCTTTTTGGTCCATTCTGAAGAGGTTGAGTTTTCTGTCATGGAAGGAAGCAATTAATTTGAGGCTTAAAGAGCATGGTAGTGTATTCCACAAAGTCAGCTGTTATAAACAGTTTGTTCAGTTGGTTCAATTGAATTGGTTAATTCAATTTTGAATAATGCTCCATAGATCGGTTGTAAGTCATTAATAAGTACTGCTTTTGGGTTGCCAGACTGTGAAAAATTCCTCTGCCTGGAGTTTATTATCTGGATGGGCACTTGCCTGTTTCTTAGCTCTTAAATTTGTCAATATGACCCTCTAATGGTCCAATGACCTTCTGGAAAATGTGCACATTCTGAACCAACATCCATTTATCAACAGCTTATCAAGATGTGTAAGTGTAAATGTGATAATTTATTGGAAAATATGAACAGCACAAGTATTTATTGTTGCATTATCAACATTGCTAACTGCATAATTACCAAAAAAGAAATGCCACCATGCAGCCAGAGGGGTCTTTCACAACCAGACAATTTGAAAGTTGCTTTTAATAGCTGGCTTGAGACTGATCTATAAGCACTTGTTCACTATCCCAGGTCAAAAAATGACCTGGGCCAGCATCGGCCCAAACTTGGCACGCCAAAAGAAATAAGTTGGGTTGTGTCCAGCTGTTTGACTCAGCTGAGTATGAATGACATCCCAGAATCAGGCCAGATTGATTGGCTCAATTCTGGCTCAATTCTGGCTGCCAACAATGCCATCACTGAGCTGCAACCACATTACATTACATTGGGCCAGAGTATGACCCAATCATACTAATTATTAAGCAACGGTTTCAGGGCTGGGCGGCAGTAGCTCAGTCCACCGCTCGGAGTGCCTGTCATGGGCAGCCCCACTCTGACATCTCTCTACTTGTGTAGAGGTCCTGTTTGTGCATGTGTGTGTGTTCAGACCTGTGTGTAATTGACGACAGAGTGAAAAAATTGAATTTCCCCTCGGGGATTAATAAAGTATATAAAATAAAAAAAAAATTAAATAATTAAAATATTCAACCAAAACAGCTTTAAAAGCGCAGTTACAAACCCAAAACTATATCAGGAGCTACTCGCAGTAACTTGAATTCCTAATGTAGGCTATCAAAAAAAGTTAGAAATTACAACTTAAAACCCATTTATAAAGGGTCAGAACATATAAAAATAGCAGCCTGGAATAATATTCATGAGGACACAGCAACATGCATTTTAAAAAAACAAAAATCAATCAAACAAACAAAAACCAACAACAACCATTACCCTTCTCGGTCAATGGTGTGCCACTCTGGTTCCTAGTTGCCCTTTTTTGGCACCTATCAACTGCCAACTGTTCAGGGGCATTATTTAAATGATTCATGTCTATTATATGACAAATAAGCCTATCATTGTCAATTGGCATAGATGAAAAGACAGAGGGATGAGCAGACGAATGATGCATGAAAGAAGCGTTGTCTGGGTGAGACTCGATACCGCTCAACAAAGGGATTTCACATGGTGCTGCGGCTTCCTAGGGCATCCCGGCACTCTTTGTTCATTCTGCCAAGGTAACTCACGCAAGTCGACAACCCATCGACACCGCCAGAGAGAGATGATTACAGCTGTAGTTCCAGACTGACAGCTTTCTCTGGTTTCCTCAACTCTGCGCGTCTCACCATGGATACAGAGGCTCAGACAGCATCAGAAAAAAACTGCTGAAAAAAGAGTAATAATTTGTTTTCTCCTCCTCCTCCATCACCTGAGACAGGTGAGAAGGCTATGCATTCCCAATGGCACATTTATTCATGCATATAGATTAGGCGGATTTCAGACTCCCTGCTCTGAAGAGGAAACCAGTTTATTTGGTGAATCAGTGAGGTGGAAATTTGTGGCAAAAAAAAATGTTTTGAAATATTTTATACCATCACAGACAGATGATATGCTTTTTACACAGTTTTTAAAAGTAACACTTTCTTATTGCTTTGCTGTCAAGTAGAGTTTGACAGCTGGCTGATAATGATGTGAGCTGTAGACAATGTCAGTATTTTGAGTCAGCAGTCCACATCTGCAAGGTTGACAATGGAAACCCAATTATCTGCTGCAACTAAGGATTATATTGTTAAACACAGTAACAGCGCCAAGAGGAAATGGATAAATCATAATAGTGTAGCATTATAAAACACATTGTTGCATTAACAGTAGTGTGAAATCTAAATATAAAGTCACATTCATTGCATTTCAGGTTCCCCCGAGAAAACTGGTGGAGCAAGTCATGGTGTAAAAGTTTTATAACATCATCTCAGAATAAAAGTGTTAATTTCTGCGGCCTGGTGACACTGATAGCACATATAAAGCTTGTCACATAAACACTTCTTTTTTCGTTACATGTGACATGAAAATCTGTTTTCACCTGTCATCTTTGAGAGGCTGCTCATCTGCTTTTCAAAGTGATGTGTTCGTGTGTTTGCATTCAGCTCATATCCACATGCTCCATGTTGCTGTGCATATTTCCAGTTGAATGTAACACTGTAATCACTCATAAATGAAAAGGATAACACTCATGAAACATGTTCTTTGACATTTAATTAGCTCAGTTTATAGTGTATGTCGGGTTGACTGAACAGCTTTAATGAATGTTCACTGTCTTTAGTGTTTTCTGAGATGGTTATTAGCCTGCATCATAGCTGTATTTAAAATGCCAAAGGTCAATTGTTCCATGCATGGTTCCTTTCTGTGCATTAATATTAAACATTATCACAGTGGAGAAAGTGATTATTGTAACTATCATCATCAAATGCAGCAGCAGCAGTTACTCTAACATTTACAAACTTTCATTTCAATTCACTCTTCAAACTCAGATCTCTGCTCCTTGAGACACCTCTGACAATTGTTAAATATTCATTGGAATGACTTCAGCTCTTTAACATAGTCTCACTTAAGATGCAGTTAAAGAGATCAAATGCTGCTGTGTCTGAGAGGTATATCACACTGGTCAGTCTAATGAAGCTGGTATCCAGTTAACCAAAAACCCAATGTGAGATGATTGATTGGTATTTCCACCTGATTTAAAGGTATAGTTTTAGATTCACAGAATTACACAAATTGCCCTTTTTGGCTTGAGTTAAGTGAGAGGATTGATACCACTCTCGTGTCTGGACCCTAAATTTGTATTTATTGTCCCAAAGGATGGTTGCTTTCACAGCCAGAACACAGAAACACATACACATACACAGAGCAACATATAGGTATATCCAGTACGCAAAACCCCATGAGTGCATTTATCATGCAGCTCACAACAGTGTCAACGAGGCAGACTGTTCAGAGCTGTTATAGCAGAAGAGACAAAACTCCTGTTGAAAGGAGCTCTACTCCATTTAAGAGTCCTGGATCTCCAGCCAGATGGAAGTAACGTGAAGTGTTGATTGAGGGGATGATCAGTGTCATTGTAAATGCTAGGCATCTGATCAGGTCTGATAGACTGGGTGTGGGGAGGCGAATGATTCTTTTGGAAGCAAATGATTTTGAGTCATACTTATGTGGCAGATTTTCATCTAAATCTCAGCAAGAAAGCAAATAAGCTAATGTGAAGTCAATTACGGTCTCCCCAAAATGTCAAATTACAGTAGTAGAAACACATTCCAAGCCCTCAAGAAGCATTTCCTTTTTTTTTCTATTTTACAATATAATCATGACCATGGTGGTTCTGTGGTTAGCTCTGTCGCCTCACAGCAAGAGGGTTGCCGGTTCGATCCTGGGTGTGGGAGCCCCCCCCCGTGTCAGCGTGGGTTCTCTCCGGGCACTCCGGCTTCCTCCCACAGTCCAAAGACATGCAGATTGGGGATTAGGTTAATTGATAACTCTAAATTTTCCGTAGGTGTGAATGTGAGCGTGAATGGTTGTTTGTCTCTATGTGTCAGGCCTGCGATAGTCTGGCGACCTGTCCAGGGTGTACCCTGCCTCTCGCCCAATGTCAGCTGGGATAGGCTCCAGCCCCCCCGCGACCCTCAAGAGGATGAAGCGGTTAGAAGATGAATGTATGAATGAATCATGACCAGAAGATTTTCCGTTCAATGCTGTCCTCCCCCCAAAAAACCTGACAATGTATAGACAGTCATCACTTATGACCCACCATAAGTGTGTGGCTGTGTATTTATCTGCAGAGACTCTGCCCTCTGCCTGTATTTTCTTATTTAGCTCTTATTTTGCTGTGTCCCGGACATTCTTGGGCACAGTGTGCAGGTGAGGTCGGGCCTTTATAAAATGGTGGTGACCAGCAGTGTTGGGGAGTATCTAGGTACATGAAATGGTGTTAAGTCCTTAAATTACAAAATAAATGTTATCATTATCAACTATAGTTAGCTATTTAGAAAAAAAATGTAATTAAATTACAGTGACTAATCAAAATGTTGGTGATTACAAAGAGTTACATCTGAATGTCTCCTTTTTGGTAAAAGCCTCATAGGATATGAAAGTTGCTTTACATCTTTTCACTGTGCAGTAATGTGTTCTTCTGGCATAATTCTGAACAAGATGGGTTAGTAAAGCCCTTTACATAAATAGATACATTTATTTTAAACCTTGTAAATGTCAGTGCCCTCATACTCACAAGCGTCCTTTATCTTGTCATACATACCATATGTACCTTTCAGCTGAGGCAGTGTTGTAAAATAAAATTTTGAGCGTTGTTTTTGATTGGTTCTCTTGTTTGAATATGCACCGTTTTGCTTTAAGCAGGAACGCAGCATGTGATTGGTATTAGGTGATTTGATTGTGAACCATCCTGTCAGTGCATGTGGCTTTTCCCCTTCTCTGCTTGTCCTTCTCACAGTAGTAGGCTGTAATGTTCCCAGCATTCATCCCCTAACAGAGAATGCAAGCTATTTTGCGCTGTGCCACAGGAGTCCATATATAGAGTTCTGTGATGTGCCACTACGCAGCAGATGGGTGTAGAACATTTATTATTTCATCTCTCAAAGTGGGTCAATACAAAGACATAAACCCAGGGGAGGCCTATTAACTTTATTGCCCATTTTAAAACATTTCTTAGAGAATGAATCAAAAAGTAATCAAATGTAAAAAGTCACATTATTTTGATGTAGTCAAATAATAAGATTACATATTACATTTTCAGCTCTAGTAATCTTTAATGTGTAATGTGTAATTTCAAAAGTAATCCATCTGAGAGAAAGCTATGAAAATTGACACAGCTCTGAAGAAAAACACAAATGTAGCAAACAGGATTGGCTTTTTCTTACATTTTTTCGATACTGTTAGCAGGGGCAAAAATTCCATTTCATAGCTGGGGGGACAATAAACAGTAAAATTTTAGAGAATAATTCCAGGGGGGGACAAGGAAAAAAAAGTTGTAGCCTGTCTTTTATACAGCATCTTTTACCGCAATTTGACGTTATAATCTTCTCTCTATCTCTTCAACAGGCAGAGTGAATGTCTATACTAACTAAACTAAAACTAAAACTAAACATTTCCTGCAATTAAACTGGTTTATAAACAGTGTGCTGTGAGATCTGCCGCTGCGCACCTCACAACCATGCGTAATAGTCGCGCGTAATGACCGCTCCT
>NC_065513.1:9632831-9662596 GCF_006386435.1 Epinephelus moara
TGGGGTGTAACAGTAAATGGGATGTGTTGTAACTTGTGTAGCCTAAGTTAAACTGTGTCTGTGTGAGTGAACATCTTACCCTGCGATGCGCGATGTGGGCAGCGGTTCCAGCCACACGCTGCTACTGCTGCCAAGTAGCCCCGCCCGTTGGAAAGAGTGTGGGATATACCACTACTAGGAATTGGAGGGGGGGACTAAATCTTTTAAGATTTAAATAGCACATTATTGCACGATTATAATGAGCACCGCTTACATTGTGCTTTCAATAAATACTACTGCATTGTTCAAAAATTATTAATTGTGTCTCAAATGATTCTATGGGGGTACAGCTTTACTGAAGGGGGAGTCATGTCCCCCCTGTCCCCCCCGGGATTTCCGCCCCTGACTGTTAGCAAACAGTAACCGACTATTCCACTTACAATGAAAAATGCCTCTGCTTGTGACCAAATGAACTCTGCTGATACAAATCATAGACTGCATAGATGGACAACATGGTAGCTCCCAAATATTGAAGCCAGAACATCTCTATTGCCCCCTGGTGGCTGTTTAGTTTAGGTCATAAAGCCCGCCCCCTCCATGTTAGCCAATGGGACAAAACATCTCAGTGAACATCAAATACATTTTTCCCAAAGACGGTTGCAGTTTTTGGTAGGTCTTATTGCACTGTTTTCATTTTTCTGACAACTTGTGGTTTCATCTTGGTTTTAAAAACTTATTTGATGCCACAAAAAGGGGGTTTGACATAATGGTTGACAGCTGTGTGTGAGCCAATCTGTGTGCATGCAATCAAAGGCACTGCTCACAATTGGTCGGATGGTGGGAACTCGATACTAAAAAGATCACTACGCGCAGACTCTGGCTGCAAATTATGTCACCAGGGCAAGATGGCAGGGGCCCTATTCGGGATATTTTGGCTTCACTTTTTTTTTTTTTTTTTTTTACAGTTGAAGGAACTGCAGATCCATTTTTATATACAGTCATTGATACAAACCAACTATAGCTGGCTAACTAGCTCTCTTGTAGCTGTATAAAGTGCAACCAAAACAGCAGCAACAGCACCAATGCCTCACCAAACCACCTCCTCACATTCAACACAGTAACATCCTCACCACTCACCTGAAAAGCTGGAGCTGACTCCATAATCTTTACCCGGCATGAAGCATTCTGAGTCATGGCGATGAAATTGAATCAAACAGCCCCTATTCCTCAGGTAGATTCTAATAAGAAAAGCCCCAAGGTTGTCAGGTGGGGGGCTGATGTCTATGTATGTGTGAGAACAGTGGCAGCAGTACGTGACCCTCTGAAAAGCATGGGGATGGCAGAGCCCCTCTGACAAGGAGGACGTTTAAGTTCAGAGCGTGTGAGACTTGTATCGTCAAGTGAAAACAATTGGCCAGTTCCAGCTCCCATTCATCAAAGTGACAGCACTTGGCCACGTGGAAATGAATGAATAAATAAAGGAGAACGCATTCAGTGTGCAGATGAAGTGGAGCCTGCTGGGTAGACGCTGTCAGAGAGGACTGTCAGTATGTATACTATTCAGCCCTTGTTGGCAAAATGACATTCCTCATGACTGAGACGCTCAATGCATATGGTTCTTTCCTCTCCACCACACTATACATCACACACAAATGATTTCTGACAGTAAAAGTAAAATTTCATCTTTTCAATTCCCCCTTTCACCTCTCATCTACTGATATTGTAGCCCCTGCTGGGCTGCTGTCATGGCTGGCCTGTGGCTGGAAAAAACAGGGGCGGTTGACCTCGGTGAACTTGAGCACATCAACATCCTTTTCTTGACTTTGACTGTGAAAAGAAGAGTATTTGTATTCACCCCATGGGGATACAGAAAAGTATGCTTCACCCCTCACTACCCTGCTCTTGAGCTATGACCTGCCACAAATTCATTATTGATCATCGCTTTCTGTTGCCGCTGAGCTGCCTCAGTTATCTACAGACATCCATGCCGGCCTACAAGGCTCCTTCCATGTGCAACTCACAAGAAATAAGAGTGTCTTTGATAAGGAGGCAGTCTGTGCTGCTGAGGTTGTACTGTCGACACATTGGGGTCATCTCACTGGATTCTTTGTCTCTGTTATCTGTAGGGTGAAGAAAGTTTATGAAATCACTCTGGGAAAGCTCTCTGCAAGGCATTAATGCTGTTTGAGTAATTTAGGTTGCAGTAAATGCACTGGGGTGTTCTTTTTAATTGCCTACTTTTAGTCATCATTTCAATTTTAAATCAAGGAATAGTATGACATTTTGGAAAATATGTTCATTTGATTTGAGCCAGATGAGAAGATGGATACTGCTTTCACATCTGTGTGCTACATATGGTGAAACCTGCATGTGATTAGCTCATCTTAGCTAAGCTTATCTTAGCATAGAGACTGGGAATTGGGGCAAACAGCTAGTTTGGCTCTGTCCAAAGTTAAAACAAATCTACCTCCCTGCACCTCTGAAGCCCACTAACTAAATAAACCGTAATGCAAAGTTACTGAAATCTTCCTCCTACTTCTCCTCTCAAGAACTCTTTTAGTTTTGGTACTTTTCAGGCCAGCATGCCTCAGTTTATGGAAAATACAGCTGCACACCACAAGTTTCTCTCTCAACTATCAAGACACAGCATGCAGCTCATGTGTCTGTAGCTATTTATGAGAGATTAATAGCTTTTATTTAATTTCAGCCCAAGGGAGGGTTGAGTATAAAAAAATAACCCAGGGGAGAACCATTTAGTTTCTTACTTATGGAGTTTTAATATCTTTCATGATGGTACAAATTTAATGATGCACCGGTCCATTAGTGTTTTTATAATGGCTAAAGAGAGTGTTTAGCATTAAGTTAGAATCTTATTGTATCAAGCAATACATGAACCTTTAAAGGACATTCCAACATTTTTGCAAATACACATAATAAAGTGTTAGATGAGAAAAGCAATACTGCTCTCATGTGTGCAGGCCAGCCTGTAGGAGTTAGGGACAAGGGTACAAAATTTTTCAAATCAGGCCCCTCAACCAAACCCACTCCAGCACCACAAAAAATGGTCAGAAATCCCTGCAGAATACCACATTCAGACACCAAGACCTTGAGGAATGCCACAGAAAAATTCTGGCAGTAATTGATTTAATATGCCATTTTGAAAAAGGACACCTTTTCCCCTCGCCAAAATTCAGTCTAACTTTAGAGTGTTATTCTCCTCCTCCTTACCAGCAAGAAACCATTACATGATACATTGTCCCAATGAATGCCTTACGTCGTCTTGCTGATACCAGTATCTTCGCTCTAGGTTTAAAACTCAGCCCGCTACAGCGTGTTTCATTTGTTAGTCTGCGATGCTCCTCACCTTAGCCACATTTACTTTCATACCTGGGGCTTTATATAGTTTTTTTTTGGACTGAAATTTGGCCATTGCCTCTCTGCTTCTGTCATTTACTTGTTGTCTCTGTACCCTTTGGGATTTTTGGTGAGGCATTTTGAAGTTAGGCTGCAGTTCACTTTAAATCTCTACATTCCTGGCACATGTGTTCTTCACATTTGACGCACACTGTTATTGTTGAAACTTGTCTTGCCACCATGATGAAGCACCAGGAAGTGTATTGTTAATTGTTAAGATCTCCATTAGCTGTGTCCTAAAGCACCGTCAATCTTTCTGGGGTCCACCTTTATAAACCCACATTGAACATTAAAGTCCAAACATATCAACACGCTTGAAAACATATATTAAACATTATAGTCAACCCAAAGTAACTCCTGTGAAAAAATTACATGACTGTCAACACAAATGGCAAACATAAGACATGTATTAGAAAATTACATTCATATGATATGTGATATGTGTATGTATGTATGTATGTATGAATGTATGAGTATATGTATAAATAGAAACACTTTAATAATTCTCTCGATATAGTTTGCAGCAAACTCTACAAATCCCCAAATGAACAGCATCTTACAAATAAATGTTTTTATTGATTTCTTTGTTAATTTAGTCAGTGACAGTGGTAAAAAAAAAAAATCCCATGCTTTCATTGCTCTAGGAAATTAGTTTTTGTCATATTGAGTGAATACTGACCTTCTGTTGCCTGTGTGGTGGTATACGTATATGATTCTAAACTGTGTTTTAACTGACTATACTGATACACTGTACTTTTGGATTGTAAAATCAACCAAAAAAGACTTCCCGCAAGTCTCTGTAAAACCACATAATGCTGCTTTGTGCTAAGCTAGTCTAACAGGTTGCTGGCTGTGGCTTTATACTAAGTGCACAGACATGTAAGTGGAATCAATATTCTCATCTACCTCTTGGCAAGAAATCAAATATACATCCTTCCTAAAAAGTCAAACCAGTCCAAGCATACAGCACAGCCAAATCATACAGCTGCTTCTCAGAATAGATGTTGGTAGTTTAATGGTGCATTTACAGTACTATAAAGATGAATAGTTCTTTTATTACATAAGTTCTGGCTAAAAATCTTATTATCTGTCTAACATTTTACTCAAAATGAAATATTGTTTAATGAGGTCCTTGGTGGTTTTGGTTTGAAGATATGCTCCAGACGGCTGAGTAGTACAGTAGCCGTAGGCATCCTTGTAATTCTAGTGCTGATCCCAAATGGCATCTGTTTGTGTGTGGAATTATTCAACTGGCCTCCTGTTCAATTCATTCACTTTTTTGCAGCTGAATTCTACTAAACTATTTTAAACTCGTTAGTCATGTGTCTAGAAGTTATGCACCCTCAGGGACCAAGAAGCTTGCAGGTTTGTGGAAATGAACAAACTGCATTAATCTTGTCTTTGTCTTCACTTAAACTGAGGGCATATAGAACATGCTCTCACACAGTCACAACACAAAGCAGTTTAATATTAAACCCTCGAGTCTCAGCGAACGATTTCTTAGGGTCACGAAAAATAGAGGTATGAGTTGTTTGGCATGACAATGTGAGAGGTCCACATTGTTCAAAAACTCCACAAGAATCCCATCACTTAGCAACAAGAAAATGAGAGCGAGGGAGCCAGGACCTTATAAAATAGTCCTAATCCACTTCTTGCTGATTTTAGACAAGATACACAATTACAAGCACTTTTCGCTGTGGTGACCTTTTGAGAGCATAATCACAGTCTGTGTAAATGTGTTCCTTTAGAGCTCAGCAGTTGGGCAAAGATCACAGGCGTTAAAAGATGAATCACTGTTAGAAAAGGGGGTCCTCTTTCCATTCTGCACAAAGGGGCATCAACCCCAAATCACTCACCACAACCATTTGGTTCAAGATGTTACAACTGAAGATATCTACAACTATATCTTATAAGATTTAGCTAACTGATCACCTGGAGGTTTGCAGCGCACAGAAATTGGGCAGAGTGAGAATTCTCTTCTTTTTCCTCACCACAGGGGTACAATACTGCACCAACAGTAGTATCTTTAAAGATTTCTATCTTTCTAGGCCAGAGACACCATAAATGTGTGGGTTCCTGTCTCACACACTGTAATGCTGCTGCTCTCAGTAATAAAAAGCATACTGCATTATTTCATGTTATCTTAAGATGAAGCTTGTGCATTTTTAGCATTAATGAAGCCGTATGCAACATTCATAGCGTATCTATGATTCAAAGTCTGGGGCAGAATTATGGATGTATAAAAAGAACTGGATACAGCATTCGAGGCAGAGTTCCATTTATTCCTATTAAAGCTGGTCAGTGGCGCATGAAGCCAAAAAAGTTTGACTTCCTGGGTGTAAAATTACCAGGATTTACACATCATTGGGCCCATACAGCAAACACACTACAGACCTGTGTGACCTGTGCATCATTTCCAGTTTAACCCTTCGTTGGAGGAATAAATAGATTTAATAATGCAAATTTCCTAGACCTTTTAAATAGGCCTGTTCCTGGATAAAACAGATCAAACCCCAATAGTGAAACGAATCCTTTTGCAAGTGTTGTGATGCTAAAAAAAAGAAAAATATCCACTGATTCACAGATATTGCCTTTATGAATATGTAATATGTAATATGTAATATGTAATATGTATGCCTTTATGTAATTCCAATGTTTGGCCACTAATGAAATTGGCGCACTTCCTGTGATTTTGCCAAGTCGGACATGCTTCTGGATCAACATCCAACATCCCGTTCCTCAACCAACATTGGGATCAACGAATCACGGCCTTCTGACATCATCAGATGCTGGTCCTGTGCTTCTTTCAAAAATCCTACTTTTCCAGATTGAGGTTAGTACAATGAAAAAAAATCCCCAGTTACACTGAACAAAAACCTTTTGAGCTACTTTAGGGTTAGCGAGTTAGCTTGCTAACTGGGTTGGCTATGCTAATGAGTAAACTTGCCAAAAGACAAGAATAATGGAGAGCTAGGTTGCTAACTAGGTTGCTATGCTAACAAGTAAGCTTGCCAATAGGCTAGAATGTTAGCGAGTTAGCTTGCCAAGTATATAGGCTATGCTAACAAGTAAACTGTTCACTGACAAAGAGTAAGGATAATACCATTTTTGAGTTGCAAACTCCTGCAATTAACACATTTACAAGGTTTTTGTTCAATTTTATTGAGGATTTTGTTCAATTGTACAACTTCAATTCGGAAAACTAGCTTAGCTCTGAAGAAGCACAAAGGAATTTTGAAAGAAGCACAGGAGCAGCACATTGATGATGTCAGAGGGCTGTGATTGGTTGATTGCAATGTTGGTCCTGGAATGTGATGTGGGATGTTGATTCAGGAGCTACTTGGCAAACTCACATTGTGCGTCTGCACACGGTTCTCAACACGGAAAGAGGTGGCTGAGCTGGCAGCTAACACTGCTAACTCAATAAACAATGATAACAATGGCTACAGTGTTGACAGAGTTAACTACTGTTACCTGGAGGGAAACCAGAGGGTGGGCACTATGCTTCCTTAATGACACCGTCCTGATGTTAGCAGTAAGCGTCGCATAAATGCACTGCAGTGCGGTGGTGATAAGCTAGCCTTTAGGACACACTTACAGGGACTGACATGCATTAACATGCATGTGCAACAGGCACGGATATCACAACAAAGAACAGAGAATCTTGGATTACAACACAGGGGTAGTGTGTCTTCATTCAGGATGTCATTACTTCACTTTACATCACAAATAGTGGTTTGCTGCTATATTAAAGCTTTGAATGTCACATACAGCTCCTCAATCTAGACATGAAGAGCTGCACTTGTAGTAGCTGTACATGAATGCTAATGTCGCTCTGTCTGCTGGATGTATAAATAGACAGCTCGTGGCTAACACGTTGGCCATAGCAACTAAAAGGGTGATAATATATCAGTGTTGTGTTTGCAGCTTGTTTCTCCTGCCCCCAAGTGAGTTAATGAGGGTTTAATTAAATTGTACTTTTTCACTCATTTACAATTTATTCCTTTTTTTTTTTTTACAGTCATCATTAGCAGTGGTTCATGGTATCTTTAGAGAAATTTTATGTATCATTAAAAAACGAATCAGTTTTTCTGTATTTCATTTGTCCCTTTTTAGTTGGATAGTTGACAGTATGGATAAAGACAGGAAATATGGGGAGAGTAAGAGAGTGGGATACAATATGTAACAAAGATCCAAGTTTCAGATTGATGCAGGGAGTCAGGAACATTGCAGTTGTACTGTTCATGTCTTAGCGCCCCCTCTTTACCGTTTCTATTCCTTTTTCAAAAGACTACGATGCAGGTATTGTTGTAGTTTACTCAGCTTACTTGTCACTTTCATGGGGGAGATCTGAGGAGATCGAACATTTCAGTGAAAAAACACATCCTGCAGTCTACCTGAGGAGAGAAATCCAAAACAGCCAGCAAACATCAGCAGGCCTTTATGGCTTAGACAGGGAGAGGATTCGATGGCAGGAGGAGGAAGAGGAGGAGGAAGAGGAACCTCATTCAGGCTGCCAGCCAGTGTCCCCCAGGCTACATGAAACACTGATGGACTTGATAGATTGGCGAGAGCACCGGGGGGTTTGGGCTGAGCTGAGCACTGACCGAGCACCAGTGCTGGGAGGAGAAATAAATCTGGCTGACACCAGCCGAGTGAGATCCGCTCCTCACAGAGCCTCCATCCAACAACTCTGGCTTATCGAGGAACAATCAAAAGTTAGATTGTGTTCGAGGATAAACATGCCATGTGTGGTCGCTGTCATAGTGAGGAATGTCTCAGAGGGGAGGGGGGGTATAATATGGCTTTTGAGTTAATTTCCTGTCAAAGCATAATAAAGAAATATGGAAGGATATTCATTGTTTTTGGACATTGATTGACACTGAAAATGCTTTATTATTTCAGATGTGCCTCAGGAAAAACTTGATGCACTGACTAAAAAATGCACAGTGAAGTGTCAACACCAGGCATTTTATCTATGGTTCACAGAGATAGGAACACCAAACTAGAATTTGTTCTTTCTCTGCAAATATACATGTACAGTGTAACACATCCAATATGTATGGTTATATATATGTAGACAAAACCATATATCACCTGTCACCGAGGGTGTCTAGCCTGAACCTAAGGTGTTATTTGACAGGGTTTTTAATCAGCCAAAGTAAATGTTGTCTCTGAATCCCCAGGGGGTGCAATGAAGGAGGATAGGGGAGGATGGGAGGGTGCAGGCGGTGACAGTGATGTGCCTCCTTCCATTAGTCAATCCTGGTGTGATGGAGACAATGCTAAATCTCCTGATGGAATCTCTGCAGCACCGTAGATAGGCTCCATAGATGCAGCCAGCCAACTCCATCATCTGTCCTCCCAAATGAAATATAATGGAGAAAATGGCCAATGGGTGATGGAGATTGATTCAAAAGAAACATGAGTGGTAATCAATATGGTTTGCTGTGCAGCCAAGCAACATAAGACTCCCCGCACAACCCGCTGCTTACCCCAGGCTAAAGTTGGGTGCCATCATGCTGCCTGTTTGTAATTTATGATAAAGGTGTCACTCTCAGAACGATACGTCACAGCTGAGGGAGCACGGCTCATAAGGAAAATAAGAGGGTTTTGTCCTCACAAAAGAAAAAAGAAGTTGCTTGCGCTGTTAAATTTTGTTTCGCTCATGCGATGATAGATTGATCCGAGGTATCCCATAAAAAGTTAGAACTGAGTGATGCATTTAAAGTGGCTTTGAATGACAAATGATACAGATGAAATGTTCTCAGGCCTCTGTGGCAAAATAGAGTTTTCATGCAAACTTACGGCATTTATTTAAAGGTTGGGCATCGTTTGACTTTGGGAAATGATCTTATTTTCTTTCTTGTCAAAACTTAGATGAGAGGATCAATACAGATGTCATCTCAGGGTCATTCCTTTGTTCTCAGAGTATATGTTCCCATATTTATATGGCATATAGTGGGAACATGACAAAGGGTCCTATGTTCATCAGTTTGACAAATGTGCTTGCAGAGCGTCCTACGTTAGGTTCTATGTTCCCCAGCTCTATAGTACATCATGGGAAACCGAGAAAGCTGTTCCCCAGTATTTGATTTTTTTTTCATGGGTTAGGTAAGGAGATGAAAAGCATGACTCTGAGGGTGACAACATTGTACTGGCACAGGTCTTTGTCAAAATATAGCAGCTCTCTCTTTTAGGTGAACAGTTCCCATGTTAATTTAAATCCAAGAAATTAAAAACTATTATAACTGAAAAAAATAACCAACCAACAAAGGAATGGTTTAGAACAGAATTACAGAGCTAGGCTTAATTCTCAAATTTAAATAGGTTAAGGTTAGGAAAGAGGTCAAAGGTCAAGTTATTCCCATTTCCAAACAGGTTAGGGTTGGGGAAAAAGACCTGGAAAGGGGTTCGAAACTTCCACATGCAATCTTAGCAAACCAAAGCTATTACAAGAAGAGTAACAAAAAAATAGTATGAAAACAAAAGAATGGCTGATGTGTGTTAACAGAATACTGAACTGGGGAACACAGAATGCTGGGAACTCTGGTGCCTGGCAATTTAGGACCCTGGATAAATAT
Source organism: Epinephelus moara (assembly GCF_006386435.1). Classification (NCBI taxonomy): domain Eukaryota; kingdom Metazoa; phylum Chordata; class Actinopteri; order Perciformes; family Serranidae; genus Epinephelus; species Epinephelus moara. The sequence goes on from NC_065513.1 coordinate 9,642,809, forward strand.
GCTCCCGTCGTCTCATCTGACTGGAAATGGGGAAACATCAATGGCGAAATAGCCACATAACACCACAGCTTGCTGTTTTTACTTTACACTTTGGTTTTTGTACAGCTCAAACAAATGAGATATAACGTGTTAAAAAACGTGTCTAACGTGTCTAAACACAGGCCCGCCCACCAAAATGACTTGGTCCCTGAAAAAGCTCCAGTAATTGGGCCCTCCACAAATTGCTTTACTCATATCAACACATGTACATGCTCTGGCCTCCAGGTTTGGCCCCAGAAAGCTCTCCCCTTCCCCCACCCTATGGGCTGCCCTGCCTTTACAAGTAGTTACATCTTTTGTTGTATTGGTTTGCCCTCGTGTTGACATAATGCACAAAAAGAGCTAACTGAATAGTTTGAACCTACGTTTTTTTTTTTTTTTTAGAGCAAATACTCGTATGTTATTTTTATCTAATTTTGACAGCTTTCATGCTCGCTTAAAGTGGCACAAGCATTCCTCTTCTCAGGCGGTTACTTTCCAAGCAGCAGCATTGTTACTCTCTCTCCTTTTATGTGGTGAATGTTCACTTCATTCATCGAGGGCATCTTTTTGGAGCCAAACATTCCAGCAAAGACAGTTACACAATCAGGCAAAAATGGACTTAACATCCCTTAAGATAGTGTCCATCACCAGGTACTGTTGTTGAACAGGCATGAGTCAATTTTGCATATGAGAAGAAGATGCAAAAAATAGTGACAGAGACCAGATGAAATGACTGATGCTCAAAATGTATTCACAAAGAATTTTTTTTTTTTCAAATAATCTGACATATGCAGTGATTAGTGTTGATCATTACTGTGCAAAGAAAAGGAACAAAGGATGCCTCCATCATACCACACCACAAAACCGCTCGGGAATGACCTGAGGAATGTGACAAAGAGCTCAAGGCATCGACCTGGCCTTAAAATTCCTTAGATCCCAACCTGATCAAGCATTCATGGGACGTGCCGGTACCCCGGCTCGCAACACACAGGACTCAAAGACACTCAAATGCAGGTCAGAGCTAAGTCTGATCCAAAGAGGGCCCACCGTGGATCGGGTGTACTGCTGGGGTACCAGCATGTCCCACTGATGCTTGATCAGATAGTGATCTGGGGATTTTGGAGGCCAGGTCGGTGCTGTGAGCTCTGTGTCATGTTCCTCTGGCCATTCCCGAAAAGTTATGCAGTGCGGCAGGGTGCGTTGTCCTGGTGGGGGGGACCCCTGCCATCGTGGAGTGCTGTTGCCATTAGGGGGTGTACTTGGTCTTCAGTGGTGTTTGGGTGGGTGAAATACATCAAGTGGCATCCACATGAATGCCAAGACCCAAGATTTCCCAGAAGAACATCACATTGTAAAGAAATGATCTGTGTTGTTCACTTCACCAGCCTGTGGTTTTAATATTTAAGCTGATCAGTGTATATGTGGAATTGATACACCTCTATGTACATAAATCCAAGTGTCATAAATGTCACTTATTGTTTAATCTTAAGTGATCAGACTGTATATGAATGTAGTACAAAAACCACATGTAGCCTACACATATACAATGTAGGCTCTGTACTGTATTGTTACTATAAACTCTATATGAGCCACTTATATGTTAAATATACCTGACAAATGGACATACAATCATGTATAAATATAACACGTGAAAAACGTACATTGTCTTTGTAAACATCATATCAAATATTTTTTTAATATATCTACAAGTCAACACATGAGAAGAAATAATAACCTATAATTAAATAAAATACAATAAATAAAATAACAAGGGTTGGAAATGACTCACACTAGTGTCCCAATGTTTGCAGTCATCTAGAACACAAGTTTTTAGGAAATTATACTTTTATTCAAATATACAGGCAAAACATTACTACTACTACTACTATTATAACTGTGTTGCAAATGCCCTTGACTGTGGGAAATGACTGATCTACAATTTATTAATATAAACCTGCAAAGGCTAGTATTCAACAGACATTACCTCATAGTGTTTCAAAATGGCCAAAACATAGCAGCTTTCTAAATATTTATACAGTAGCCCTTATTAGATTGCAACCATTTTTGTTCTTACCCGACATTTGATAGCAATGTTTACAACATTGTGAAGTGAAAAACACATCACTGTCAACTCTTGCTTGATCCAGAGAGATGTGGGGATCCCTGGAGCTTTGTTTAGCGCATCTGGGAGAGCCCATCAAGTCCCTGGAGTTGCCTTTGAAGTGCCAGTGGATTGTCAGCGGAGCTTCCAATGAAATGTGTAACAGAGCCCCCCATGTTCCTCGACCATTCCCCTGAGGCAGCTGGTTGTTAGGGCGAATCATACATTCTGTTATTATTAATATTGTAAAATGTTAAAATGTTACAAAATGTTAAATAAAATCAATAATAGTAATCAATTGCTTTAGGCTCTGGCTTTTAATAATACATTTTGTAAAATAAAATAGTTTCAATAATACTTATTGTCATCCTTGTGGCTTACAGAGGTCTCATTTTATTCTGCCTCTGATTCAGTAATGGCTGCATGGTGCACGTACCGCTGCACCAGCACAATAAAACTAATTTATTGTGAAAATGTCCTCATGTAAAGGAAAACACAAAATGCAGGTGGCAGGTGACAGTTCAAAATATAACAATACAATAAAATACAATTCAGTGAGGCCCTCCAGTACTCTGTTGCTCTTAAATATCTATTCTCCTGCAGATCAACTTTTCTCATTTAATATTATCTATGCTGAGTCAGCACACGTAGGTATGGTTTACTCTTCCATTCTCTTTTGTTTGGGGAAGTAAACTCTTTAAATGTGCATGTGCCACCTATTCACTTCAATGATACATACATTTATTCTAATTAATTTATAAACCCCTCAACTTTAACAGCTCATACATGTTTCAGGAAGACCTCTACTCATGTTTAAAACTTCATGCACATTTAAAACATATCGCACATGTCTGTGTTCCCTGAGAAGTTGAGAATTAAGTGATATTTTGATTAAAACAAAGTTGTAATATTATGAGAATAAGTTTGTAATTTAATGAGAATAAAGTGACAATATTTCAAGAAAAAAATCCACCTGCCCCATACTCTGCTGTGCATTACGTTGTTTAGACCATCTGTCAGATACAGGACCCGGTTCAAAACTCTATGGATGTTTAGGGGAGTGGCTCTGCGCTGCTCTTTATCAGAGGTGGAACATCTTTTCATTGTAATCCAAACCATGATCAGTTTCCTTCACCTACCAATAAAGGTCTTTCTGGCACAAAGCGGTGGAGGCAAACTTCTCCCAACAGCACACCATCATGAAACAACAACAACAAAAAAAGATAAACAAATAAATGATATAATTTGCTCCCATTTGGTTTCTAGTTTTTTCTCAAGAGGGAACACAGGACAAGTTATTTACATAAGCAGATGGGAATGTGATTAAATTTCAGTTGGACTTTAAGTTCATTTGCATCTTAATTTGAACACCCAGGAGTTGTTGTGTGCAACAGCAATCAACAGGGGGCATCTGTGAGCAAATTCCATGAATGCCTCCGGGACCCCCATTTAACTGTACATTGGTAATAGCAGTCCTACAAAAGAATGCACTTCACTGCTGAATAAGATGTGCAAATGAAACCCATCTCCTAAAAGCCTCTGAGATAAAAAAAAAAAAAAAAATCATAATCATTTTTTTTTTCTTATCAACATTACATTAGAGTGAGTTTCTTTAATGTCCAATGCCTGAAAAATGTTTCTCCAGGCATGTTTGTTAGGTCATTAAAAATTTAACAGAATAAAAAAAGTGCAAACTGAGTACACTGTGTAAAAGCTGTAATGTGATTGGAATCCTTAGTTCCAATCACACACAACACTGCTGTAAAAATGTATCAACTTTTGTGAAAAACAGAGCGCAGTTTTTACTGAACACATGCCTGTAAAATTGTTCAGCTTTGTCTCCCACTTGTGACTCTGTAACCATAGCAACAACTGCATTGGACAGACAGAGAGACAGGCAGGCAGACAAACACAGAGAGGAAGAGAAGAGAATATCAACCCGCCTATTATTCACTCCAGTGTTATCTGACGTGTATGTGTGATCATGTTATGATTAAACTGGTTCATCTGTGAACACACCATTTTTACTTTAATCCTAGCAGGTCAGGAATTCTGAAGAAATTACACAATTTATCATTCTGGAATTTAAAAATAAAAAATAAAAAAATTAAAGTAAAAAAAATGTGTAAGTTGAAAGGACAGGCCTTTTGTTTATTATGCAGTAAGATATGTGTGAGGTAAAACCATTTTGTGGAGAAAATTATGTAAGAGGTGACATGACAAAAAAACGACCTCGAACAACAACAGACAGTGCTATTATTACTATTTAAAGGATAGTAAAAGAACAGATTTTACCACAAGGAGTGACAACAGAGTGAATTAACGACACATCATTTGGATAAGGGACACTTTGATATAAAGCTGCAGAACCATGAAGGATAGCTCCCATTACAAGAAGCTAATACAAGAAAACAGAAATCAGAGACAAATTTACTGTGACTTATTATGTAGTGACCTTGTAAGTTGATCTGTCTTTTTTCATGGACAAATATAGAATTTTCATTTCACTGTGTGTCAGTGGAGAAATTGGCGACTCGGACATATGTATTTATGAGTTATGTCTATAGATTAGGTGGCAAGGAGGTGCAGTGGTTAGCATTGTCGACTCACAGCAAGAGGGTTCCTGATTCGAACCAAGGGTGGGGGAGCCCCTCTGTACAGAGTTTACATGTTCTCCCCGTGTCAGTGTGGATTTTCTACTCCAGCTTCCTCCCACAGTCCACAGACATGCACGACAGGTTAACTGGTGACTCTAAATTGTCCGTAGGTGTGAATGTGAGTGTGAATGGTTGTCTGTCTCTATGTGTCAGCCCTGTGATAGTCTGGCTACCAGTCCAGGGTGTACCATGCCTCTCGCCCAATGTCAGCTGGGATAGGCTGCAGCCCCCTAGCAGTTCCTAACAGGATAAGCAGTTATGGAAAATTAATAAATGAATGAATGTCCATAAATTAGGATTATAGAAAACACATATCAATCTGTAATAAAAGCTATGATTGTCATAATCTGGGGTTTGTTTATATTCTGTTACCCTGTGGACTTTGTTCAGGAGTTTTCTGTTTGTGTTCATGTTATTCATTCATGTTTAATCTGCTTCCTGATTTATTTTGTAGATTTTCTCCTCATGTGTCATGTGTGGTTTTACTTCCTGTCTTTGTGTGTTTTCCCGCCTGTTTTCTGTCACACCTGTCTCGTTAGTCCTTCCCTGTTCCCAGAGTCTTCCCTTCACACCTGTTCTGTATTTGTTGTGTTTGCTCCACCCTAGTGTTTCCCTCCACACCTTTGGTGTTAGCCAATTTCCATTTCCCTCCTTTTGACCACATCTTTCTACTCCAGCTGTGTCTCGTTCTTGTTATTAGTTTTCTGTGTATATACTGTATACCTGTGTGTTTCCCTTTGTTCTCGGTCAGTTTGTCTGTGGTCATTTCTGTGTTCCTCCTGAATTCCTCCTGCGTTCATCCTGTGTTCATCCATGTGTTATTCCTGTGTTCATCCCTGTGTTCTTGATGTGGTCCATGCTCCGTACCCTGCCTGATATTTTGCATTAGGAGTTTTTGCCTGAGTTCATCGTGTTTTCCCTGGTTGGTTTTTGGTTTGGTTTTTGTTCAGTTTTCATTGGGACTTTCGGTTGCCTGCTTTTTTTTTGCCGGCTGTGTTAAAGCTCGCTTTTTGTTAAAATCTCAACCTGCCTGTTAGTCTGCATTTGGGTCCTACTTGAAGGGACACTTGACAATGATTTTGTCATGTATGTAACATCTATGATGTGCATTTATATGTAAATGTTTAGGACACACTTAAATATAAACTAACATAAAAAAGACACCATATGGTTCTGCCATAATTGTAGCATTACTTTACAACCACACATGAACATATAATATATACACATTACACTCATTATTTTCATTTATAGTACAACTATGTCTTAAAATACCCCAAGTCAAACCCCTCCATAGGATGTGCCCTCAGCACATAGAGGAAGTGGCTGACATCAAGAAATCCTACCAGTGGCTAGAAAAGGCGCTCGGTCTGAAGGACTGCACAAAGGCCTTCATCATGGCAGCACACGAACAGGCCCTGAGCACCAGATCCATAGAGTCAAGGGCCATAGCAGACAGGACCCCAGTGCAGGCTGTGCAAAGAGCCCCCTGAGGCAGTCCAGCACATAGTAACATGATGTAAGATGCAAGCTGGGACAACCTAAACTGATAGGCTTAACAGAGTGGCTGGAATAGTGTACAGGAAAATGTGTGTTGAGTATGGACTAGGAGTCCCAATGGGACACACCACTGAAGGTGGTTGAGAAACAACAGGGCTAAGGTCCTGTGGGATTTCAAGTAGCAGACTGACAGCAGCTGCCAGCTTACCCAGACATTGTGGTAGTTGACAAGGAGCAGGAGAGGGCAGTAGTGGTAGATGTGTCAATCCCAACTGACAGCAACTTCAGAAAGAAAGAGCATGGAAAGACTGAGTGCCAGGGGCTGAAAAACAACTGGAACAGATGTGGAAGGTGAGGTTCGAAGTGGTCCCAGTGGTAATAGGTGCATTAGGGGCTGTGACTCCCAAACTGGGAGAACGGCTCCAGCAAACCAGGTACAACATCTGAGGTCTCTGCCCAGCAGAGTGAGCTCCAAGGTAAAGCTAAGATACTGCACAGGACCTCAAATTTCTGAGTAAAATTCCCCCTTGAAGCCCAGACACTGGTGCTGGTGGCTGATGACTCTGAGACTAATGGCTGATGAGGATGATGGGGCTGATGAAGAAGACTAGGCGGTGATAGTGATATGGAGGGTGCGCACAATGGCAGCATGAAAGAACTATGAACAGAAAGAGAACCACATTTAAAACAAGAAGCAGTAAGATGATAGGCTAACAGAAAAGATGTGTAGCTGTGGTACTGGTTAACCGTGATCAGCTGACAGAACAACTGATGTCTCAATTGGCAGTGCCCGACAATGACAGAAAGAAATTATGAGTGAGCATGTGTACAAGGAGTGAATGACAGATGTTATGAGGAACATTTTAAAGACCTAAGCATGCAAAAGTATGGTCTTCCTGACTCAATTTACACTGGAGCTTCATTTGTCTGTGTGTGTGCACTGTGAATTGTGCTTTCTCCAGACTGTAACTGGAGGATACTACCAGAATGTAGCATTTACCACCATCTTTTACATGGCTAAAAATATTCAGCGCTGTCAGTCTCCATTGTCCACTGAAAAATATTGTTATATCTGGCTTTACCAACATTTTTGGAATTTCAATGAACACTAAAGGAACAAAACCAAGTACATTACTGGGTGACATTCAGAAATTGAAAGAGTTGCACTGTGGGCTGATTTTATGTGTTAAGTATATTAAAGCTGGTTTTCCCATTACAACTGATTTTACTAATTAGCTTTGTGCCCATGTTTTATCCACATCAGTAATGTTAACACTTTAATTAGTCTTAAACAGCTGCCACACAACCTACCAAACAATTCTCCAATCAACACTTGTCAACACTGGCAGCTACTTTGAAGGGGAAGCATACAGTATTGTATTGTATAGTATTGTTCATTTCGAATTCGAAGGAAGCTAGCTGGGCCACCCAGCACTGTTCCACTGCACCCAGTCTTGCCATCTGTAGATGAGCAACAGGGTTATTGTCTGTATACACAACAAACTTAGCCCCAGTCAAATAGTCCTTAAATTTCTCCGTAATTGCCCATTTTAATGCTAGCAGTTCCAATTTGAAGGAGCTGTAATTGGAATCATTGCGCTCTGTTGGATGTAGGCTCCGGCTAGCATAAGCAATTACCCGCTCCTTACCTTCTTGGACTTGGGCCAACACTGCTCCCAACCCTTGGTGGCTGGCATCTGTGTACAGGACAAAGGCTTGGAATAATCAGCATAGGCAAGTATTGGGGCCTCTGTTAGGGTGCTCTTTAAACAATCAAAGGCTGCTTGGGCCTCGACCGTCCAGCTCAAAGGGCGGGAACCCAACCGCTTATCATTTGGTATACCAACTAGAAGAGAGTTCAGTGGTCGGGCAATTTTAGCGAAACCAGGGACAAAACGCCTGTAGTAGCCTGCCAGGCCTAAGAAAGCTTTCAGTTCTTTGGCTGTAGTAGGGGCTGGCCAATCAACAACAGCAGAGATTTTGTCTGGATCTGGTCTAACACCCCTCTGGTCGACTACATGACCGAGAAATTGCACTTGCTCGTGAAAGAGCTTACACTTGTCGGTTCTTAGCTTCAGGCCATGCTTCCATAGGCGCCCAAAGACCTCCTCCAAGTGGTTCAGGTGTGTAGCAAAATCAGGGGAGTACACAATAATGCCATCTAAATAGACCAGTAGGGACTCTGTAATTTGGCCACTGAGACACTGCTGCATTAGACGCTGGAAAGTTGCTGGGGCATTGCACAGGCCAAAAGGCATTCGTTGAAACTCAAACAAACCTAGAGGAGTTGTGAATGCGGTCCACTTCAACTTGCCAGTAACCACTGGCGAGGTCCAAGGTGGAGAACCATTTTGCCCTGGTCATTGAGGTTAGGGTTTCTTCAATCCTGGGAAGGGGGAAAGCATCCATGTGAGTCACAGAATTCAGTTTCCTATAGTCAACACAGTCCAGTCCAGCTCGTCACTGGCACTGATCAGGCTCACCTCCATCTCCATGTCAGTTTCGTCCACTTGAAACAGCCTGCCCAGTTTCTGGTAGCGTCCTATGGAGACAGGGAAATCATGCAGGTTACGGATACGGATGGGGGCTCGTCCTCATCTTACCACTGAGACAGTTCGTGCTGCTGAGACAGCACCAGGCTCTTCGAGGGCCTCAACTAGTCCACAGTAGTCGCGCCCCCTTACTCCAGCCTTGGCACGTCCCCAGATGACCACTTCACTTCAGGCTGGTATGGTGACGCCCTGGCGGTGGGCAGGCCAGACGTAACCCAGGAACCCACCTTCAGTTGGCCCTTGTGACGCATCTCCTTGGTTTGACCCCGCCGCCTGGGCCACAGCAGCAGGGGACACTAGTTTAAAGGCTGTGCAGTCTGATTACGTTCTCTACAGAATCGAGCAATGTGTCCTACTTGTTGGCAGCGTCTACAAATCGGCTTACCGTCCGCTGACCACATGTTGGAAGTGGCTGGCAATTCTCGTCTGTAAACTGTTTCACGCCGCGGTCGGTAGCCCGCTTGGTGGTGTGGACCCCCTGGCTTGAGCTCCTGGAGGAGTCCCTGCGTCCAATCCTTTAGCTGGTCTTTCAATTCAGACATGATTTCCTGTTTCAACTCAGCTTTCCAATCAGCCTTCTGTGGGTGACAGCGCAAATTAGTAGACCCCCCTACAGCTGTGCATGTTACCTCAGACCATCGGTGTCCACATCGGTCCTCCTCTAGGAGTAGCGCCTCTTGCCGCAGGTCGTCAAAAGTTCCTTCTGGGTGTTGACGGGCATGTCTCCTCAGTGCTTGGGTTAGGGGTCCCTCCTCCAGGCCGAGGAGGAACTGCTCTTTCAGGTGGGTATTAGTGGGGGCTTCCTCTGGGCCATGCTGCTGCAGCCTGCTATGTAGCTTTCTTAATCTGAGGACAAACGACTGTACAGATTCATCAGGTTTCTGTCGGCACCCATAAAACTGTGTTCTAATCACTGACACTGGTGCCCGCTCCTTGTACAGCTTATCAAGCTCAGCAAAGATTTTGGCTGCAGTATTACGTTCTTCCTCAGACAAAACATTAATTTGTCTCTTGGCTGCTCCCATTAAAGCCCCCATTAAAATACCCACTTTGGTTGGTTCTGTAAGCCCAACATATTGCACAATTCCCTGTAACTGTTCTTTCCATTCCCCATATTTCAGTTCAGACTCAGAACCCCCAAACTTTGGCACCCACGGTGCACCAGGAAATACAGACATCATCATGTTTACACAATAAAAAGAAAACCCTTGTATTAACTCTGCTCAGGCACCTGACCCTGCCGACAACGTTGCGTGGCCTAAAGTTAATTTAGACTTTTTTAAAAAGACTATTAAAACAACTGCCAATTAAGAACAATTTAAAAAATGACTTAAATTAATTTTAAAAATAATTTAAGTATTTAAAGAAATAGTATAAAAACCGACAACGCCACCTAGAGATTTATAGAGCTCTGGAACTCTTAAAAGGCTTACAGGTTCTTTGTAACCAGGGGTGAGCAGAGTTAAAAAAACAAGCCAAGGGTAAATATTGGCGGGTTTATTACAATAAAAGCAATATTTTACAAAATAAAATAGATGATGCCTAAAACAAGTCCATCAAAGTCCATGCAATAACCCTCTGCCCCAGAGTCACTTGCACGTGGGAACGCCAGCAGCCGCAGCTCAGACGTCAACTCGTTCCTAGCCCAGATCGACTCCCGATGCTCCTCTTCCCGCAGCGCCTCCTCTGCTGCTCCGGTCGTCCTGGGAAAGATGAACAGACCAGAACCAGTATCGGGCACACACACAACAAGCCCAGATTACACCCCTTGCCTGGCCCAGCAGCCGGCCTTCCAGTACCCGCCGCAACAAAGTTGAAAGGTACTCACGATCTTCCCGGGCAGCAGTCAAACTACCGACCCAGGCTGGAGTATCCTCGCCAAACGGGTACAGGTTGCTGCGTTTCAGGCTCTGGCGTCTCCGTGGTCCAGGCTGTGTCTCCGTCGGTCGCTGATGGCTGCACGTGGCTGCTCCGTTGCTCGTGTCTCCGGCTCGTGTCTCCGGCTCGTGTCCCCGTCTCCTGTCCCCGTCTCCTCTTGCTCTGCCGAGTGCTTCTGCTTTTATTTCCTTTTCATCCAGCGTGCTGCACCTGTTGCCCATCTGCTGATTGCTTCTCTGGTTTTGGTCAGTGTCTGTTGCGTTCAGGGGCAATCGGACAAAAAACACTGCATGCAAAAATAAGAATCTCTCACTAAAAACACAAGCCAATAAATCTCTACTAAAAACCCAAACACAGCAACTTAAAACAAATAAAACATGCAGCAAAATATATTAAAATATATTAACACATGCATAAAAAAACACCGACCCCCGTCACAGTATGATCAATTACTAACACATCAATAATCTATTCACAATTTTTTTTTTTCTTTTTTAAAGTTAGTCCTCACAATTGAAAACTGCATTTTTTCCAACTATGTATCTGCAGAATTTGATACATCACCATCAGTAAAATGTTTTTTAGTTTTCTTGCTCCACAAAACAAACCTGCTTAACTGCTTCTATGTGTGAACCAATTAAACAGTAAGCGGACTCTTTTCAACCTTTGGTACCGAAGACACCTTTTTCATGCCAACTGTATTTTACCTGTGACAAAAAGGACAAACTGCACAGTGCACTTAGAGAAATGCTCTCTTTGCGGGGTCATCCCTATGTTCCCCAGGTTCTATGTTCCCCATTTAACCCTGCAAAAAAGGTTCTATGTTCCCCGCTTATCCAAAAAAGGCAGGAAACATAGCAGTTGCATTAATATGTTGTTTTAACATCTCTAAACACACACAACGGAACGTAATGGGGAGAAATTACAATAAGCTGTTAAGTGCAGCGTTTTTTCGGGAACTCTGTTCAGTAAATCTTTTCGGGAACTCTGTTCAGTAAATCCATCATGATTATTTATTAGTTTTGTGATAAAAATAAATGCATCTATGTTGTTGATCACGGATGTTGATATCAACTGTTCAGTTCGGTCCTTCGACCAATCAGATACTCACATTTCTTCCTCTCTTGTTTTTATGAGGGTAGCGTCAGGAGCAGCCAAAGACCACCTGTGGCAAGATAGTTATCTACCAGTGTTCGTAGACAAAAGAATATTGATCATGGCCGAAATAAAGATAAATAATTATGTACAGTTAATGCGTTTCCCCTTTGCTTATGGGTACAGGGAAACATGTATGAAACATGAAACTGAACAGTTGATATCAACATCCGTGATCAACAACATAGACGCATTTATTTTTATCACAAAACGAATAAATATCATGGTGGATTTACTGAATAGAGTTCCCGAAAAAAACACTGCACTTTACAGCTTATTTATCTTTATTTCGGCCATGATAATTATTCTTTTCTTACCAGCTGGTCTTGGGCTGCTCAAAGAAATCTGTACTGACTGAAACACTGCATGAAACGCTGGAATTACCGGCTGGAAACACCGGCTGGAAACCTTCTGTAAAGGATATAATTGCCCAGATTGCCCACCATAGATCGCCCAAAGGGTAAGTTTCTGATTGTAATTTCTCCCCATTATGTTCCGCTGTGTGTGTTTAGAGATGTTAAAACAACATATTAATGCCACTGCTATGTTTCCTACCTTTTTTGGATAAGCAGGGAACATAGAACCTTTTTTTAGTAAGAGGGAAACATTGAACCCGGGAAACATAGAACCTTTTTTGTGTAAGCGGGGAACATAGAACCTTTTTTGCAGGGTTAAATGGGAAACATAGAACCTGGGGAACATATATGCTCCCCTTTTGCAACACTTGCCACTTGCTTTTCTCTCTTTTGGTCCCTTCTGTTAACTATAAACTGTTGCAGATTACTGATCGATTACTATGTGCCTTTCACTAGCAAGGTTTTCTCTCCAATAAACTTGTTTCATAACATTGGATACTGTAGTTTCATTCCGTACAATATAGAAGATATGGAAATAGGCATTTTACAAAGTCTACAAGATGCAGTTTGGGATACTTAATCATCATTGTCATCATTGTAATCATTGCTGGCTTGCACTTTTGAGTAGTCTATGAGGAAGTGAGGCTTGTTTTGAGCAACTGTTTTCATCAGTAGTTGTAAATGTCTCTGTGTTGAAAAATATTCACAGTATGTGCAGTGTGCATTGATAATACCCATTATAATACCCAGATTGGTGACTCTCTTGCCAGTCATATTATTACAACATCTAGGTATCCTGCAGCCACCACATGTTAGAATAGCAGTACACAATGACTGTATGCAGGTATCTCACATGTCTCATTGTAACACTTTCCTTTGTGTTGCATTGACCCAGCAGATTCAGTAGCTGCTCTGGTTACGTTGTTTGCGGGTAAAAATAAAAGTGGAACCAGCTGGACCAACATAATTGGCACCAACACTAAGTTTGCAAAGACTGTTATGTGCACAGACATGAAGTAATGACTTTGTTTTTAATTTTTGACAGAGTTCAATTTCACGCATTTCCACTGCACTGTAAATGCTCCCATTAATAAGTAAGGAGCACCATATGGAAGACAGATGTTTTCAAATCTGGGTGCAACAATTGAATGGCCAAAAGACTTCAACAACCATGATGACATCTGGATTACAACATGACAGGCCAACGCTGTGGTAGTAATTACTGACAAGAGCACTGTCTTCCAGTTTTTAGGCAGCAAATATTGCAGAAAAGCTCAAAGTCCCTTTCTCACATATTGCTATTTCTCTTGCGTGTCTCGTAGTTTGAGCTTTACTGTGCAAAATGACCCATTGTATGTGAAGAATTTCACACTTGAAGACTGTTTTCACATTCATCTGCTGAGCGGTGAAAGTTTCTCTGTGCTCACCTTAAATCTCAGTTTAAGACTTGCCAACACCTCCTCCACAGCAGCCTCTCATCTAAATATGGTCACTTCTGGCCACAAAAAAATCAAGATGGCAGCAGCTGGAATGCCAAACTCAAGGCTTCAAAATGGGAATCCACAAACCACTGGGTGACATTATGGTGGCTATATCCATTATTTTTACAGTCTATAGGCTCCTCTTCTGTGGAACCATCTTTCAGTTTCGGTCCAGGAGGCAGACACTGTCTCCACAATTAAGGGTAGACTTTGGGCTTTCCTCAAAGCTTACAGTTAGGGCTGGCTCAGGCTCGCCTTGGACCAGCCCCTAATCATGCCACCTGCTGGGGGGCTTTTGTGCTCCCTTGTTTTGCAAAATTCCACTGAGTGGGGTTACGCCTGGATCATTGGTTGTGGTTGTGCTGCTGCAGTGGTCCTACCTGATGCCTACTGCTACTATGGCTATTATTATCAGTCATATTTTTACTTTTATTATACATTCATGATCATCACTGTCACATACAAATACTATAATATAGTGATATATATATATATATGACATATATACTATGATATACTACTATTATTATTATTCATATTTCTATTTTTTCGTTTTTCATTGTTAAAGTTGATATATTGTTGCTGTGCATCCCTGTGGCTATTTCAGCTAGCTACATAAACCTACTGCATCTTTAATGGCCTGTGTGACGCAACACAGCATAGACTTAAATAATGACATGAGCCAGTGCAGTGATGGGAGTGAGGCAGGCTGACGAGACGATTTAACATCCGGATTAAGAAATGGCGCAGTCCACTTTAGGGGTGTCTGAAATTGTTTTCAAGGTTATTCCTGGCATGAAAATGGAAAGATATATTCTAACATTTACAATAACAGTAAGGAGGATATATATATTTAACCTCTTTTGGAGGCGTCCAAGTCTTAATTAAGGGGGTCAAGACCCCCTCAATCCCCCTGTAATTCAAACCATGGCTTTGAGTCATATCATCTTTTTTGCTATGCTCAAAATGACTATGTAAACATGCTAATGTTTACCTCTACATTAATTTTACAGGTATTCATTAATTTATAAACAAATTAGAAATCGGCCCTGATGTTGGTGCTGGATGAAAAATGAAGGGATCACCAAAGTTATCACAATTTATCCTCAGGAGAACAACAAAGTCTGCAAAATTTCATGGATATCCATTTGATAATTGTATTGATAGATCAGTCGCGACTAAAGGTGGACCTCCTAACTGACCCACAGAATGGCATCGCTAGCATTTCTAAGAATCAGCAATTGATCCACTGCTTTGCACACATAAAAAGTTCCTGTACGAATATTGCACAAATAAGAAGTAGTATAGTATAGTTTACAGTCATAGGAAGGTGTTTTATCTTTTTTAACTGGAATAGAAATTTCAGTATCGTGCCAGTACTCAGTAAAGGTATTCAGGGGTTGAATGATCCTTGAAATGAACACTGATGATATTGCTGTGCTCTGACACTTTTAACAGACAAAAAAAATAACCTTTTGTGTAGCACCAATGACACATTTCATGCTTACAGGATGTGGTTTTATGGAAATTATTGTCCCCGCTGACAAAGCACTGACAAGCAAGACACAGTAATGAAATCAAATCTCCATTTTCACTGAAGCAACTGCATAAGAAGTAACACAACAGAGCCTGAGCGCCTTGGCCTTGTCTTGAGCGGTTAGAATAAATCAGGCCACACGGGAAGCACAGTGAAATGCTCTTGTTCCTCCGTGACAGTGCATACAGCCCTGTGCATTGTGTTTGTATGCATGTCGAGGTCTGGGAAATGTTTGGCCAATGTTGGAGGGAGAAAAGCTTGGCTCACATCTGAGAGCGGTGGCTGATGCTCTGTCCCTTGGGCTCTGCAGCACCATCGCTGTCAAACCCCGGGGCCCTCGCTTCTTCTCCTGGAGCCTGTGGATCAAACACTCCGCACAAGACTGTCAAAACCCATCTCGTCATGGGGAAAAGAACAGACTGAGAGGCTGTGATACAGTTTACTGGCAAGAAAGAGGGACAAAAAGCACTTTGCTTTTACTCTTAAAATCAGTGTGTTCACTCAGCAGTTTTCTTTTGTCTTACTTCTTACATCTCAGCATGTTTATAAATGTGTCCTACTTACTGACCATACATAAACAGCACTGGGCACTTCAGGGGTCTTACAGACCAATATAGTTCATGTCCCTGAATGCATACAGTGCTTGGTGTAGTGTATATGTTTTCTTGGAATCAAAGAGCACAAACTTGAAAATGTGGAGACACAGGATGAAAAAAATGTATATAGAGATGGGAAAGAATAAACAGAAAACAACATGGCCTCGGGCATAGAGGAGCATCTCGGAAAGATTAATGAGTGTTCCTCAGGACCCCAAATTAAAATAGCATCGCTTTACATATCATCTTGACACGGGATAATTAATTACCAGCCCACATACAATTATTTTCAGAAACATCATGATTACTGTACATGCACAAAATGTCATAGCTTCCATTAATGAAATTCACTGCTTTTTAAATTGATGTCTTTATTGGTTGGGTGCCAGCAGGTCAAGAGAGCATAACTTGGCATCCACAGAACTGCTGGCTCAGTTACTCACTCTTCAAACTAGACCGTGGAAAACAGGACTTGTGATCCCATTTCGAAGTGGGAGAACCTAGAGGGAGAAAGTGCACTCGAGAATGCAACAAGGACAGTACTGCAGCGACTTAAGTCATGGGGACTTATGGAACAGCACAGTATCTTTGGAGCAACCTGAATAAATTATGGAGTGTCTCACACTAGAGATAGAGCTTGCTAAGAGAGTGGATAGAGTGTGCTTGTTTCACCTCCTCATCAATCAAGCATGGAAAGCAATCTAAAGGCTGTCGATATAGGATGGGGAATAACATTGAGAGGTCTTTGGTGAATGGGACAGGAAGGCATATATAGGCACATAGCCAAAATGTAGGCAAAGATCAAGGCAGAGGCAGATTTTAGCTTCTTGACGTCATCCTGAATCTTCTTTAGTACTTAGCAAGATTTCTTGTATAAAATACAGCAGTTACACTGCTCAAGTGGGGAAAGTAGGGCAGAAAGGATTGTCCCATCCCCAAATCTGAGAAGTTTGTGTTTGTCCTATTTGCAGTGGTGCCTCGTGAAATTTTCGGGCTACTAAAAATCTTGGGGTGGCACACCAAAACCAGAAGTCATGCCTCAATTTCAAGAATTCAATGATGACGTTCAAGTATATAAGCTAGTTGAAAACTATGTCAATTTAGAGAGTTAAGGTATTGCATACTGATATACGGGTGTTGAGTGATTCATTGTTCTTTAAACAAGCTAGTTGGCCTTTTTCATGAAAAAAAAACAAAAGCATAGAACCCATTTTATTTCAGATATCTTGAGGTGAGAGCTCAGGGGACCCCTTTGAATTCAACTCAATTGAACTGAATTCAGAACTGTATTCATCCTAAAGGTAATTCTTGCGCCAGAGAAGGCTTCAAATTTCGATAGCAGTAAGTACAGTAACAACAAGTGAACATTCACAACCAGTAACAATCAGAACAACCAGTTGGTCACTAACTGGGCCCAGTTTTAAAAACAATAGAGTATTAATTATCTGGCAAAATATTCAAATGCACAAGATCTGAAGTGTTTTCAAGTAGCAAAAGCAAAAACCAGTGTAAAGATAGGAGTAAAAAGAGTAGCAATAGGAGTAAGATAAGTGTAAGGGCCGTTTCATAGTCGATACAAAGGTACGCAGACGCCAACGCATTGGGATGCATCGAGACGCATTGGCTGCCATGATGCGTGCTTGTGTCTCAGAATGTGTTGTCCATTTTTTTGATACGCGATGCAATGACGCATGTAATACCATGCACTGCCAGCGGGGGTGATAATGCAAGCAAAGTACTTGAAATTAACCACTTTTTGTTATTCACAGAAGAAGCAGGTGTGAAATATGGCGGCCGAGGAGGAAAAACTGTGTGAACTCGTACGGGCACACCCCCATTGATATGACAGTTCTGCACTCTAATAAAATAGCAGTACTAGCTAGCTACAGCAGTACTAGCTAGCCAGAATGTACCGGTGACTCTGCTATCCTCCATTGCGCGAGCGATGTATTGCATTTCAAGTGTCGCCCGCGTCACTTGCGTTCAATGTATTGACTATGAAAGGGAGTGTGTTGGTTGCTCGCGCTGCTTGTATCGACTATGAAACGTCTCTAACAGTTAAAAAAAATGAACTAAACTGGTACAAAAAAGCAGACTGCATCTGATAAGCAATGTTATATTGGATATAACAATGAGAAGTAGTATTGCACACGATTTTGAGAAACTGAAATTGCATATGACACTGACAAGTGATCATGATATTGAAAAGTTATATTGCACATGATGTTGAGAAATTATTGAACAAGATATAGAAAAGTAGTAATGTACACTATATGAAGTAATAGTGTCCCTAATGCAGGTAAATAATGTTGTCAGTGTCCTTTTGTTTCAGCTATTCTCCCTACAGAAGGGGGAGGAGTTATACAGTTTGGTGACCACAGGTAGAAAAGATCTTCTGTGGTGTTCTGTTGTGCCCTTGGGTGATCTCAGTCTATGGCTGAATGTGCTCTGATAAGACTCCGGTGTGGCATGCAGGGTTTGAGAGATCTTGTCCAAAATACTCAGTAGTTTTCTCAGCATTATTCTCTGACACCTCCATTAAAGACTCAAGTCTTACACTACCTTCGTGCTAGCTTATAAAATGAGTGCGCCACAGCCTCTTAAAGCCAGTCATGTCATCATATCATTATTTTCCAAACGTGGGCTTTATGCATGTAACTACAGTGATTGTGTGTTGGGCTCTGAGTGCACATGGGAGAGGTGCTGAGTGCTGCCTAATTATGGGTGACTTACACTCAATACTGTACCTGAACGCATCCTGTGTAGACACAAACACTTACATACTGCTTATGCTTTGCCTTTTGTTAAAACACAGTATTACTGTCACTCCATAACCAAGTCCTGAATAACAAGATTAAGCCACTCTAGCAGCTCTGTGGAGGTTGCAAAGCAATGCTCTAAACAAAATGCTAACATCAGCAGTGCCACCATGAGACAGTTCATGTTTATCATCTTAGTTAAACCTGTAAGCATGCCAGCATTTGCTGATGAACACCAAAATATTTGGTAAATCTTTGATTTTTTTTCTCTCTTTTAGGTTTTAGCTGCAGTAGTAAACATAAAAGCAGTGTGTGTAGTTTATCAGTGTTTATCAATGAATTGCATAAAATCCTACATCTAAAGACAAAAGAGAACACCAACATAAGTATGGAATATTAAGTAACTACCGAGGTGTAAGTCTTCCAGTTCCCCTCAGAATACTTCAATGAGCAACTTAAGCCGAAAATCAAGTTTCCAGAGGCTCAACTCCTTATCTTCTCGTAGTGATGTAGAAGTGTGGTCCAGGGTGTGATATCATTGTTGGGTGTGGTTACAGGTCAACCAGTGAGTTCCAGTTATGCTTATCTCAGACTGAAGGAGGAAATCTATTTCAACATTCAAAATTCAAGGGACTTTTACATTTGGCTGTTGAACAATTTTGTCTCCATCTTGGACTCATTAAAGCACCCTTGACGGTATACAGCAGTATGTCTTGTACAACGTATCCTCACACTACAGTTTGTAAAATATCTAAAAATGAGTGCCCCACAGATGGCAGTGTCAAGTTAGGTACTTAACATAAAGTAACTTAAGTTAGGTTTAGGCAAGTAAGGTTACATAGGTTAGGCTGACCAAACGTCCTCTTTTGCCCGGACATGTCCACTTTTCACATCCTGTCAGGGGCGCCCGGGGGGTGTTTATAAATTGATGATAATGTCCGGTTTTCCTTGTTTGTGTGTGTGTGTGTGTGTGTGTGTGTGTGTGTGTTAGAGTGCGGCCGCATATTTCTCTCCGAACCCGACAGTCATTCTGTTCTGTTATGTCCGAAACCGAACCGAGCCCGACATTATTTAATGACTAAAGCACTGAGTTTGTGTCACACAGTTGTTATGGTTACAGGCTATTTAACAGGCCGGGCGTGCGCCATGGGTGCTCCGCGGAGAGGGAGACCTCCGTGTTTGAGACGGGAGCGGG
>NC_065513.1:9663634-9666780 GCF_006386435.1 Epinephelus moara
AAGAAGAAGAAGAAGAAGAAGAAAGAAGAAGAAGAAGAAGAATACCTAGGATTACAATAGTGTCCTGGCAGCTTAGCTATCCATACATATAAACTTCAAATATATTAAAATGATAAGGCATCTTTGAGTAAACTGCGAGTATCATTTAAGTAGGCTATCTCGTGGCCGGGCTGAGTGTCCTCTTTTTTGGAAATCAAAATATGGTCACCCTAACATAGGTTAGGGTTAGGAAAAGGAACATTGCAACGACATACCTCATAATAACTCAAAGTTCACTTGGTTTCATAGCAGTCGCCTGAGGGAAAGTCCTGTGTTTGTTTGACCCACTCACTACACCAACCTACCGTCTTGGACTTTTGCTCTTTGTGCTTTTTTTACTCCAGTGTTCTAGATGGGGCCATTTGGGTTCATGCATTGGTCACTGTAGTGTACTGGTCACGTGATCACAGCCTTCCAGATTACATGGGTTATACACAAATTATTGGCCCATGATTACGCTGGGTATATGCAATTTGTTTTGCATTACTTTTTGTAGGTATACATACAAACAGTGCATGAGAACAGCCTGATCTTGTGGTATGTGTCATGCCAAAAAAAAGGCAATAGCATCGGCGATCAATTTTGCATCCTAACGCTCCTCATGGTTAAGCAATCCACCCCCATGTTAAATAGCTTGCAAAAAAACCATTGTATGTTGACAGCTTGTTTCCAAAAGCAAATGGTCTGGACAATCAGGCCTTACTACTTCTTTCCATATCTTTGTCTTTTGTGCTCTAAATTGTGTTATGTGACTGTGCATTCACCCTGGACTCAAACCATTTCTAAATGTCAGTGCTGCCACAATTGGGTACAGGGTTTTTTATATGGTTCCACTAGTCTTGATGTTGATTTATGATAATGTTGTAAATCAGCAAGAAGCCTGTTCAGTGTGCGTCTCCGCCTGCCAGTGATCCTTGACTTGTGACAAATGTTTCACCTTTGTGAGTCAGGCGATGCCTTTCTGTCATATTAGCGTGTATACATGGGTCAGTGTGATGAATTGTGAAGTGCTTTGCACTGCTCTCACATTAGAGGCACTTTAAATAGAACATTTCTAGATGTGCTGCAGAGGAAATACTTGAATCTCTTCTTTCTACAGCACACAGGTCATGACTTAAGTCAGCATGCCATTGAAGTTAAAAATGCAGTTTTCATCTCTACAGTATTGTCCATATTGCAGTAGTTTATTTGAACTTTTTATGTTTTATATGGGTTTTATACACACAAATGCTGTTTTTGGGTTGGTATTGCCATCTACAAATCACTGTGTCCTGTCATTCTGTTTTTATTCCTAAAGTTACCCATGCTTTAAATAGTGTTGCACATATAAGAAAAAGACTAATACATTGGAAGTATGATTCAGTACACGCTCTGTTGTTGCTGTAATTGTTTTTTTTATATCCAGAGGCTTTTTTTCTTTCCATTTTTTGTCTGAAGACCATAAGGCTGAAAAGCAATTGATCTTTGAGGTTGAGCAAGTGCATTTTCCAAAGCAGATACAGAGGAGAATCAATTTAAAGCAAGAGCACCCGGCACCACAATTGTTTGTGGGTATCAAAGGCTACCCTTTTCTGTCTTATGAAACAAACAAACCATAAATCACCACTGATTGGACAGTGTGGACGGCGCTGGCTTCACCACAGTTGGTAAAAGAAAACCCAGATTCCCATTAGTGAAGTAAATCGGAAAGTAAGTAAAGCTTAGGAATGCAAATGTCAAGGGTGAAACTGTTTTATTGTATTCAGACATTAAGTGATTATAAGGAAGATCAAAAATAGACCCTGTTATAAGCAGGGATAGGGCTACATTTAATGAGGGAGTAGAACTTCCTAGAGTAACATCAAAATGAATCTTTGTTGTGTGTTTAGGTTTATGAATAAAATCAATTTAACCTTTAGGTTTTCAAATTGATTGTGTAACAGGATGGTTAGTAGGACATGCCCTGTAATGTGATCTAACCACGGGAGCACAACAGACAAAAACGCACGCAGCACAGCAGCACAGCAGCACACAACACACTCACTGTCACACCAGCTTACATGGCATATGTACATGACTATATGTTTGAGCTTTTTTTTCTGTAAATCCCTAATGATGTTTAGTATGAATTTCCCCTTGGGGATTAATAAAGTATATAAAATTAAAAATTAAAATTAAAAATTACAACTGTCCGTTTCGTACATCTAAATGTGAAGTAAGGGATAATGTATAGTGAGCCGGTGAAGGGAGTTATTTTTCAACAGTCACCAGCTCACTATACATTATCCCGCTTTGAACATGGCTTACTACTTACTTCTTCTAGTTGTTTGTGCCAGTTTGCTCCTGATGGCCCTGCAATTTTCTCTTCCTTTTTGTTTTTTTGTTTTTTTGCTGGGGAATATGTCATTTTTTAGCCAAACATCAAGCGTTTTGTCCTCTCCCAAAATGTTAAAAGTGATGTCCTGAAAATGCTGCATTTTGCCACTCCGATCCTATTTGGCCTGTGTGGACTAACCCCAGATAGCACACATACATCTGGCCGACGTCGGCCTGAGGACGACACATCGGCCCTGAATTTGTAACTGACAAGCGTTGGCCGCATGGGCGGATATCTTTAAATTTAATACTCTTTTGTCCCAGCTCATCAAACGTCTCTGTTACGTCGGCTTTGGGTCGGCCCAGTGCCGTAGATGTCTGCCCACATACGGAAGTCGCCACAGAGGCGGAATTTCATCTCCGCGGTCTTTGTTGGAACTGAGCTCGCAGGACACAGCATCTCATCGCAGTTGGTTTCAGGTAAGCTAACTGGAATAAATTGGCAGAAAATAGATATGTTGTTTCTTCTGTGACCGTTAAAAGAGGTTCCTGGTGAGTGGCGAGGCACGACTGGGTGTATATAGCTTAGCACAGGTCCCCACCAGCTAAGGTTATCTTTCGTTAGCTGTTAGCTAGTTTAGCGGTTTAGCTCATGTTAGCTAACAGGCTATAACTGTTACTACTACTGTTATTATACACATATGACTATTGTCAGATATTAATACATACTTTCAACATATTGTACCACAGTAGCCAGAACTATAACTATAATATTATTACTTTCAATAATGTTGTTGTAAGCTACTGTCATT
>NC_065513.1:9666885-9682834 GCF_006386435.1 Epinephelus moara
ATTGTGTCATACGGATTACTTCTAATTTATTATGTTGATCTGTTCTGTACAACATCTATTGCACGTCTGTCCGTCCTGGAAGAGGGATCCCTCCTCAGTTGCTCTTCCTGAGGTTTCTACCGTTTTTTTTTCCTCGTTAAAGGGGTTTTTTTGGGGAGTTTTTCCTTATCCGCTGCGAGGGTCATAAGGACAGAGGGATGTCATATGCTGTAAAGCCCTGTGAGGCAAATTGTGATTTGTGATATTGGGCTTTATAAATAAAATTCATTGAATTGATTGAACTGTGGTGTTTTCATTTTATTTTCCCTAGTTGACGTTATCTGCTCATCTGGTTATCGTGAGCACTCGTTTTGGGTTAAAGTGGAAGTGCCCGGAGCTGCCACCCGTGGTCCCGCGGCCCCCCGGCCCCCCGGCCTGACCTCCGGGGCCCTGGACCGATGCTCAAGTGTGGGTGACAGGAGCGGAGAGGAGCGGAGAGGAGTGCGGAGGTAAGGCGGGGCGGGCCGACACTGTGTATCCCAGAACGGGTGCTCGAGTGTGGGTGACAGGCGAAGAGAGGAGCGCAGAGGTCAAATAGTGAAGTTTAAGGATGCCTTCGGTATGTTGGTAATGTGATTTTATGGGCAATTTATCAGTCGAGGTCTCCTCCTCTGCAAAGCAAACTGACCCGGTGGCTACAGGTAATTGCGCAGTTTTGAAGCCACTGTTTTTCCGAGATGAAGGACTGATTGTTGAGCTGCTGTTGACAGTTAACAGAGTTAACGCCGGATCCCGTTATTTAAGTTTCCACACTAAATGAAGCAGAGTGATGGACCCAGGCCTTTAACCTGGCTAAAAGACAGCTGAAATGCTAAAAAAAAAAAAAATACAGTGGTGAATTTGGGATTTGTTTCTTGAAGTTATGTGCTCATCATCTTTTCTGTGTCTTGCAGGCTGCCAGGAGAAGCGGACTGGACGTCAGATGTTGTTTGTGGAAATTTGAAAATAAAGTTTGTCAGATTGACGTTTGTCTTTTCATTGTGCACACTTACACATGAAATAGGGTAACAGTCAGCTATTTTTGAATGTTAGCATTAATTTCTCACACTGAATGGTGAAATAGTTGTAGTTTGAAAGGTCCTATCTAAATGAATAAAGGTCGTAGTTAACAAAGCATAAGAATACGTCGCATGGTGGTCATTTTCGATTAAAGGCCAACGTCTCAGTGACGTCTTGGCAATGAGCAAATGCTTTCCCTGCTACGTCTTAACGATCTAAACTTGATACATCGGGCCGACATCGGACAGATGTATGTGTGCTATCTGGGACGTTAACTGATTTTGATGCTCCTCAGTCTAAGGCCGTTGCCATGGCATCCCTAGCAATGGAGCAGCAGAGCAGCGGTGATACCTCAAGAAATAAACACCGCAGAATTTTGTTGATTGACCAATCAGAATGAAGCCAAAGAAAGTATTTAAAGGGAAATTTTGGTTTATTTCAACCATGTCTCCTATTGTCCTAAATTTGTTTCAAGTGACCAGTGACATAAAAATAATAGTTAGCATGTTAGCCGTTAGCCTAGATACAGCTGGGGCGCATAGACCTGTTAAAACGTAAGTGAACGGGCAACCTTCAAGTGCAAAGGTAGTCCACTAAACAAGCTTTTTTTCCACAAAGACCGCCTCATATCGTTAGGATAAATGTCAGAGAACATATAGAAAACGACATGTAAACGTGTTGTCTTACCTTACCGGTGTGGTGCCATGTTTGTTTACCATTTAGCTCAGCTTTCCAAAGCGCGGCCGAAATATATCTCGCGAGCTCTAGATAAAGCCCAGCTGGATACTACTCCTATGTATCTAGGCTAACGGCTAACATGCTAACTATTATTTTTATGTCACTAGTCACTTGAAACAAATTTAGGACGATAGGAGACAGGTTGAAATAAACCGAAATTTCCCTTTAAGAGTGCCATGTTCTAAGCAAATTTACTCTTCTGTGCTTTGGAGGCTCGTATCTCCGCAACGGATTGGTCGATTTGAGTGACTGACACTTGACGCTATGAGATTGACAACACTGTAAGCCAATCAGAGTCAGCAGAACGCCGTTGTGGGGGAGGTGCCTGCTGCTGAATGCGGTCATTGTTATGCTCCCCCGGGTCCTAAAGCCCATCATGTTCGCCCAGATTCATTTGAATGCAGCACAACATGTCGGTCTGCCGGAACGTACCGTGTGGCAGAATTAACGTTTCACAGCAAAACAACAACTGTAAGAGAAATATGACAAATGGGTATGGAGTTTGATTTGTTGTTATTTATTTAGTTGTTGTTTGAGCTGTGTTTGGGGCATGTAAAAAGGGTTTATACAACCTTGTAGCCCAGGTTCTTCTGTTTAATTTGATGTGCAACATCACTATATTCTTTGTGATTAGTGCATTGTTTTACATTGTTTGCAAAGTCATTCTCAAAGTCCCCCACTTGGGGAACTTTTGGGTTAAACAGGTTTTAAGCAACAATTTGGGCAACCCAATAATAGAAGACAAGTGCTCATTCTTTGTCAAAATACATTAAAATCACGTGGAATTATTCAAAATTGTCCCACCTATTTGTTGCGTGGGCCAGCTGTCCTGCTCATGGCTGGTTGGTTAGTGTTGGTTTTATGTGACACTGCTTTTTAAATACTATAGCGTTGTAATTAGTCAGAAGTAGCCTATAGTATGTGAGGAGTGGTTGCAGTGGTGTGTGCACAAGACATATCATACAGCAAGTGGTTATCTTTTCCTGTAAGCTTTTGTGTATCCCTTTCCTCTGATGAGCTCAATTGTGTTTAGTTAATTTTCTTTCTTTTTTGTCATTTGTGTCCTGGTTTGCATTTTATACAATTTACAGGCTGCTTGTGCTTCAATTACCCCTGCTGCATTTAGCTGCACCCTTTTCCTGATTAGGGGTGTACCTTAAAAGATTTCTGTTATGTGAAAGCATATCTTTTTTAATAATACTTAATAAAGAAGGGTATTTTAAATGTGTAAGATAAATAAAATCATCTTTTTTTTGTAAATGGGACTCTGTATTCATTGTGGAGCTTACCTGTGGTTTGAAGGGTAACCTCCTGTAGAGTGACAAACTTAATGGTCTTTGGTAAGAGTCCCAAGGTGGCATTGTTGGTGTTAGTTTTATGATAAAATCTGCTTAAGCACTCTCTGGACTTAAACTCTGTTACAATTGCTAACTAATAACCTCCACAGGAATTCTCCAATTATAGCTTCACAACCGTAAGTAGCACAGCAGGCCTGTGAAGCTTTGAATCTCACGTTGTTGACGTGGTGTGCATGGGCGTGTGGTGAGAGAGACTGAGCATTTAAAGTGGTTAAAGGGTGGTGTCTTCTTTTCTAGCCTCTCCAAAACAAAAAAACAAACACATGAGCAAAGTGAATGAAAGAGATTAAACAGTGTGTTTGTCAGGGACTTGCGTCTGGTCATGACTTGCACGTCCTGTGTGTAATCGTGTTGCCATTGCCAGGATGCTGGTTCAGGGATGCTATCAGTTTAGATTATTGTAGTAGCTCTACTGTTTATTGGATCTGGGGAAGTTACACGGCAGCAACCCCAGCGAACATTAGCCAAGATAGCACTATGTTAGCCATACTCATTGGTTTGTCCTAACCCTAAAAGCATTTTTAAAAGTATTAAAAGTGACACATAAAAAAAATTAGGACAAGCTTGTTGTTGTGGCTAATGAAGTTGGCAACTGTACAGAAATATTTCGACCTCCACCCCATGTACCTTTTACCTGTTGCTATATTTAGACTCAATAACAACTGCTTCACCCAAGGCAGATGACACCAGATATGTGTGTGTGTGTGTGTGTGTGTGTGAGAGGTAAAAATGGATTACAAGGACAACCTTGACCCCGATGTAGAACCAGGGCACCGAGCTACAGTGTTATACTTATCAAGGCTCATGCAAAAAGTTTAGCTGCTGACTTTAAAATGTATTTTATGTTTTTTTTGTAAATTATTGTATTTCTAAGCCTGTTCTCATTCCCAGGTCATTAAATACTGACGCTTTATCATGCCCCTTGGTTTATAATACCAATACTGAGGGCATCCATTGTATCTACCAGATGCACCAAGCATTCAAGAGAAAGTCTTCGTAGAGTGTGTTTGAGGGGTGATGTATGGGTCAAACAAACACAGACTTTCACCCAGGAAACCGCTGTTTGTGTCCCATGTTAAAGTCATTGCTGTTTTAATGTAATGCTATGGAACTTACCTCTGTAAATCATGTACTTCAGTCACCTTTATGACAGGTTCACACCATACTTATTTTAACCCTAAACAAGACATTATAGTGTGTGTCTCATAAAGACCCCAAAGGGTGCCCTCGGTCTCAATACCACACACCAAGGGATGTGAGAAAGTGATTGTATTTTACTACTTGGAAGCATCAACTGTCTGGCTCAGCTTATCCAGTTTGTGTTGCTTTCAGCACTGAAAAATGTCATTTAATGTAACAGCAACAATGAGTCTAGCTTTAGGACCCATCATTGTACATTATACAGCATAGCAGGGCTCAAAGGTGGTTCGTCTTCTCATCAGAAGGTCAGCAGTTTGATCCCTTGCTCTTCCAGTCCGTGTGTCAAAGTATCCTTGGGCAAGATACTGAAACTCAGAATGCTCCTAGTGACTGCGTGATTGTGTATGAAAAGTTTATTGATTATCAGGTGGCACATTGTATGGAGGCCTTGGCCACCAGTGTGTGAATGTGTGTGAATAGGTAAATGTGACCTGTCGTGTAAAAAGCGCTTTGTGTGATCGAAGGACTACAAAGGCGCTAGTGCGGGTAACCCTAACCCTAACCCTAACCCTAACCCTTACAACACTGGTGTATTCTAATATTTAAGATCATCTCAGGTAAATTTTCCACTTACCTAAGCCAGGAGTTTTTATCTTTGCAAAGCAGTCATAATCTTTGGTCACACAGATGGCTTCAGTTCAGTAAGCTTAGAATAAAGGAAGTGGTCACAGCAAGCTGCAGCTGCTTCAATTAACTAACAAATTCTGGACTAAATATTGCTGCCTTGTTAATACACTTTATTATGTTAAGGATTTTAATATACCTATTGTCACTGTTGTGATTTGATGTGGTTGTCCTGTTTGTGTTTGATGTTGCTCTTTGATCCTGTCTGGGCTAAGTCTCACTTGTAAAAGGGGTTAAAATCTCAAGGTGACTTCCTAGTTAAATATAGGTTATGTATGTGGATATCTCAAAATCTCAGCAGATAAAACTAGAACTATCTGCATAGCTTCGTACCACTATGGTTAAGTGACAATATGGCCAAGTCAGAATTTAATGTTTTTCAACAGCTTAACATGACATTTTTGACAACTTTTTCACAGCAGAGGATTGTGACAAATGATGACAGCTGATTAAATTTCAAGACTATATTTGGCAGCAAGATGAATTTAATAATTCACTGAAAATGGCTTACGAGCAGAAAGACCAAATGGCAGGTAAGTAACAGCAGTCAGGTAACAGGTAGACAGCAAATGATGATTAAACTGACAAAGTAACAAAGAAAGCAAACTGGTTTAACCATTGAGCGATTAATGAGGGATGAGGGAAGTGACGACAGGTGAGCAGGTGAATGAGCAGGAGGTCAGGTGACTGCAGGGCTGATGAGGGAAGTGAGCATTTGAATGATGAAGTCCAGTGAGAAAATCTGAGGTAGGGAATGGAAACTAATAGTTGCTGAAGAAGTGGGGATGGTGCTGAAAAGGAGGGACAAAGGAGCAGACTGTGACATTATAAATATCTGTTAAATTGTTAATATTGTAAAAGCACATTTGAACTTCCAATTAACCATAAATTTACCAAGTAAAATTAAAGCTGATGGTGTGGAGTCTACTGGTATCCCAGTATCTTTGCTTTTAGCTATGCTATTTCGCTATCACTATTGACGACCAAACAACACAAAGCAATAGTTAATCATCTTTGAAAACACTGACCCGAAGTGTTTGTTCTGTAGTCTTTCAGTCCGTCAATTAACAACCTATCACCCTGCTGATAGGAAACTTTATACCAGAGGAAGGTTGAAGTGTAGAGAAGCACGTAAGATCTGCACTGACATGGAAGTGTAATTATTGGACCTCATGAGTTAGCTGAGAAAGCCCAGGATCTGCATACTTCAAAGGTAAATAACATATAATATGGTGCTTAAATGTAGCCAATGTCACATTACCGTAAGTATTTTCAATACATTGTACATGATATTGGACGTAGCTGCCGTGACATCACCCATTGGTTTTTTGGACTGTCGTTTTGAAGAATTGAGTCCAGCATCTCACCCATCGCCAGCTTGGTTTTTGGAGTTAGAACTGACCATATTTGGTCGAGAAAACGAAGCTTTGGAGGAGCGAGGGATGGATCTGACTCACAGAGTGCAGTGAAGCCTCGCAGACAGCCTGTCACTCAAGCTGCCCTGCCATGTAATATGCATAATTTTAGGCCTGTATAAAATGTAGACGGGTGAGTTAAAAAAAAAAAAAATCACAACACACAGTTGAAATTAGCTACAGAGACTAAAAATGTTTTTTTTTTTTACTAGGCTGTAAACATGTTTATTTCTTCTGTAAAGTTGGGCATTTTAACATGGGGGACTGACTCTGTTTTGGAGCTAGTCTCAGGTGGTCAGTTGAATGGCAGATTTTGGCACTTCCACATTAGTTTCATTTTTCAGCCTTGGAGGTTGCGGCAGGGTATTGTCACAACTACAGTAGTATGCTCTCACTGGTCTACCTCAGAGGTTGAATTTAATCTAACTACACAATCATCCTCATAATACAAAACTGGATTTTACAAAGGATTGCTTAATTTCTCAGTGTTTCAACTATGTGAGCCAGACATCACCTTTAGCACTTTATCTCCAAATCTGGGTTTTGCCGTTGTTGAGACTAAATCTTCCACTCCAATATCTGGCTTTCAGGTTACATGTTTCCTGTTCCACCGTTTCGATTTGGCACAAGCTAACTGGCATACAAAAGACTGGAGTGTACAATTGTGTGGCCAGAGAGAGAGGTAGCACAAGATACAATGCCAGTGTGATCCAGGAAAACATTTGGATTCAAGGTTGCACAGACAGTGGACTGTTTTGAAGTTCTCATTGAAAGGCCTTTTAATTTGCTTGCTAGAGCACAAACCAGGTCTAATTATAAACACAATAACACAGTTAAATTTCTAATTGGTGTTGTTCCTCAAGGATATGTCACCTACGCCTCTCATGCTTGGGGAGGTAGAGCTAGTAACAAGCAGATTACTGAAGAGAGTGACCTTCTAAAGAATTTGTTGCCTGGAGACATTGTTCTGGCAGACGGAGGCTTTAATGCAGGAGATAGTGTTGGATTTTACCGTGCTTCATTGAGGATGCCTGCTTTCATAAAAGGGAAGAGACAGGATATGAGGTAGAGCAAACAAGAAAACGCACTTATGTGAATATTCACGCAGAAAGGATTAGTAAGAAGGAAATACCAAATTCTGCACAGAAGGGCAATGCACGCTGAACATATGGCATTAAAAGCAGGTGACCCACTGGTGTTGATTGACAAGATTGGATTCATTTGTGGTGCATTACCCAATCTTGCTGACTCTGTTGTTTCACTGGAGTAAACAACTCTCAGTAGTCTAAAGAGTAAACAAGAGGCCACAAATGCCTGCTGTATACTTTATAATCTACTCAGTCTTCATGAATAATAAATGCCTATATGTATTTTTTTTAGATACAGAAATGTCAGTTGTGTTTGTCCTTATAATGTAAAAAATAACTTCATCCCATGGTAACTCTTGTCTTTTTACATGTGAACATTTGCTATTCATTTAAACACTGTTGAAGGTGATATAGGTGAACAAATACAACTGAAAATTAGACATAGCCCTATCTTTATACTCCACAATGCTCCAAGTTGGTAGTGGTTGCAACAAATGAAGCCTAAATAAATACAGAGTGGTGGAGTCACGAACTGTGGAGAAAGATTGTTGATATTTGAACTCGACACCCAAACAAATACATCCCTCCCATAAGTGCTCCTTCAGAAGCTCTGGTGATATCGCCAGTATTATTGTTTCATTACTTTCATGGTGTAGCTCTGTTCATGGGCAAGGACATGGATGAGGGAGAGAAGCCAGCATACTGTTAGGTGACTTGGGCCGAGCCACTTTGTTTCCTTCCCACTTACAGAGCCAGGGTTGTGGATGAACACCAGAAGAGACAGACAGCAGAAAGTGAGGAGATATTAAATTACTTTTTTCACAAATCAGGGTGGCTGTGGCTCAGAGGTAGGTAATCAGAACATCACGGTTCGATCGCTGACTCCTCCAGTCTGCATGTCGAAGTGTCCTTGGGCAAGAAACCGAACCTCAAATTGCTCCCAATGGCTGTTCCTTTGGTGTGTGAGTGTAAGTAAAGGGACACTGAGTAGCAGGTGGCACCATGTATGGTAGCCTCAGCCGCCAGTGTGTGACTGTATGTGTGAATGGGTGAATGTGACATGTAGCTTAAAAGCGCTTTGAGTGGTTGAAAGACTAGGAGAGCGCTATACAAGTGCAGTCCATTAACATTCACAAATCCCATTTACAAAATGCCTCTAGAGCTACTCTATTGTGTCCTTTGTTAGTGGTCACAACATGGATGGAAAATCCAGTAGCACATGTCTATACTGAACAAGTAACTGTTACCTTTTCTCACAAATCCCTGTTCTATGACAGTCACATGTGACAACTCCTTCTGTTGAGGCTCTTATGTATGACCACTTCGGATAAAGCCAAAGTCCAGTGTCCATACAGCAGGGTTCCTGCACTTTTTCCATTTCAAAATTCCATAACTGACCACATTCAAATTTCCAGACCTCTCGGTTTTTTAAACTTGCACACTCACTGTCAAACATCTCTGCCTAAAGAGGAAGCACAGTAACTGGTGCTACTTGCATTATTTTCCCCTAACATATTGAATAAATATTATATTATCGTTCCCCCCTGACTGACAATGAGTTGTAAAAAGTTGTATAATTGAATCTTCAGAGCATCTGTTTAGTTTGTTTATTCTCTGTGTCAATGGAAGAGACAATGAACGCAGCCATAAAGGTTTCCTTTTACACGGTTTTCTGATAACCACATCACTGCATAACTCATAAATGTTCAAACGACCTTAATATTTTGTTATTTGAGATAATATCTATGTGTATATGCAAGTAAAAGATATTGCTGCATTTTCTTTCAAACTAATTTGTTTGCGAATGTCTGGATTTGGTACAGTTATAAGGCACTTGGGTCAGAGCTGTTTTGCAGGCTGTGATGCACAGGCGTAGAGGCAGCTCTGCGTAGGAGTGTGTGTTCAGTTGCACGCCATACTTCTTGCCTTGCTTTGGACCACGTCAAGCTTGCTTTGGCCTGCACTCTCTCCCACAGTGATACACATTTTGGCTGCTTGTATGATCAATTTATTTTTAGAAATGCAAAGTTTTATATCTAAGAAAACCAAATAGGGGCAATAGTCTGGAAACACAAATATACTTTTCAATACTGCATAAGAACCTCTGATACAAGAGAAATACTTGTCATCCACACTCTACAGCTGTTCATACTGTTTTCTAGCAGTTGCCTCATATCAGCATCCATACTTGTAATGCATTGAAGTAGCAATAAATAAAAGAGAGAAAGTGAGTAACTGCTTTACAAAATGTGATTTGGGTCGGCATTTAGGACTACTGTTTGGACGTTTTTTTTGAGCCAGAAGTGACCATATTTGGAAGAGAGGGTGAAGCTGAGGAGCGAAGGGTGGATCTGACTGAGAACCTGAGGACACACTGCTCAAAGCAAAACCTGCTTTGTTGTCTATTACACAATAATAGATAATTTAAAAATGAGCATCAGGTTATATTGAAGAAGAATTGAAACTGATTATGAAAATGTTCATTATGGTAATAAATCAAGTGGGAAGTAGAGTCATTGCCACATAGACTTGTATACTTTCAGATCCTGTAGGCACTTATGCATTGGCTTCAGTTTTTTTAGATAACCCCTTGGGCATTAACTACTTGCACTTTCCATAGTACAAGAGGTATGTCTTTCTCATTTTAACATTAACTTCAATGGCAAACAGAACTGTAAGAAGGATTCTGACATTCTGAAGGCTTTTTGTTGGTAATGCTTGGATTAAGAATGCAGAGGCCAGAGGCCCTTGGGCCACAAAATCTTTGAGGCCCCCCCACTGCTCCACACATGCAAAATCCAGTAGTCAATGTCACTATTAAAGATTTTCAGTGTACTATCTGTTGGAAACACTTGTAGCTTAAACAATATTCACGCTGTCAGGCTACAGCCTTCTATCATACAGGATTTACACCACATGATTGCAACAATACTTTTCAGGGCCAGCGACAACAATATCGACACATTAGCCTACATTATAGCTCAGTGACATATGCAAGCACATATCGCCCCACCTCCACCAATACAATTCTATGACACAGATCCAGACCCACCAACAAGACCTGCTGAGGTAGACCTCTGGACCTATAGTGGTATTATATCATACATGATTTTCACCATATGATAGCCTGGAAATCCAGACTCAAATCTAGAAAGATTTTGAGTCTAGCCCTCACCGATACACCCTTCCTACCCAAGGGGCAGCACTAACTGAGACATATGAAATGCTGCGGCACGCAATTGGATAGCACGATGGCCAATAAGAGCAAAAAACAAGTTGACGTATTCATTGCACTAAGCCCCATTTGTTTGCCGACCAGTGGGGCTAACTGATATATTATGCTTTTGCCGTATCCCATCGGCAAAACGGCACAAATGTCCTTCCTGAAAGCGAAGGCTTCTAGGGCAGGCTTCTGTTCCTCTCTCAAGGAAAAAGATAAGTGTAGTTGGCTTAGCGTTTCTTCCAAAGCTAAACTGAATGGACGTGGTCCTTCGGCAGCTGCCATCTTGGCTGTTTACTTTTAGACAGCTGTTACGCCCGCCCAGAGCCCACCTCTGTCAGATAGACTGATCTGATTGGTCCAATTGGCGATTCAGCGGGCTCTGCTCGTCGGGGCCAGATTCCCGTGTAGAGCAAATTTGAATTTGCTAGGGGCGGGGCATCTGGATTTCAAGGTTAACCATATGACACATTCTGGAAAAAAGATGCAATAATACAATAGTATAATGTTCTCCAAAAGCAACCGATTTCAACTGCTTCTCAAAGTGCAAGTTTCATTTCATGTATGCACATATTAATGCATGTTCAAGGGTGACGCAGTTATCTTTTCCGAGCTGTAGTTCATAAACACCATTGCCCTTTGGTGTTTATCAAAGGTAATAAATATTTGTATTTCACTCTCACTTTTGTCAGTCACAGGACACAGCCCTGGAAGTGACTGGCAAGCAAGCAAGACGCAGCAGACTGAAAGAGATGCACTGCACAGCTAGGTTAGCGAGACAGAGCCAGACTACAGAGAGACGCACCTCAAGCCAGCACATCAACTTAACATTACTGTTACTTGCTGAAATCAAACTGATGAGAAAACAAAAGTTGACCTAATTACTGTTTCTGCAATTAACTCTCTTTTTTCTCTCTCTCTCTTTCTGTGACCAGACAGATAGTTCCACTTCATCTTCTCAGAGTTGTAAACATTGACACCTGCTTTGACACTAGGGGGAGGAAAATCTGCCAGCAACAGTTGTCATTTTGCCTGAAAATGAGGCCTGCTCATAAGTGTGTGAAATTGAAGAGGCTGTTGTTTTAAAAAATACTATCTGCCTGTTATCATCGTAAAGTGCATATTTGCATGTGTAGCGTGACAGGTGTAGTATCAGTTACTACGAGAGATGAGGCTTATGAAACAGTCCGTTGCTCTGGAATTCAGCTTTGATGTAAAAATTATTTTGGTTGTATCTGTACATAATGTTGTTATAGTATTGTTATGTAAGTAAATAGTGTATACAAAAAAGATTTGCTGACTGAAGTAAAGAAGGAAGAATTATAAAGAGTGAAAGAGACTGACATTCAGAACCGTATGAAATCAAGTGAACTTTGAGTTAGCTTAAAGGAGCTATATATAAGAAATCTAAAGCAAATAGTCGTAAAATCCTCCTAATATGTCACAGAGACTAACGAATAATGTTCATATAACATACTGATCTCACCGACAACAATAGTACAGCCAGAATATTTGCATTTAAAAAATTTTTACGGTCCGCAAATCGTGTTTATGTTTTGAATTTGTGTTTTGGCCTGTTGCGCCACCCACTGCCGTCTACCAGTCACACAGTCAGTAGAGTCTCAGCATCAGTTACAGTTACAACTGAGCTACAGTAGCACGGCAAGCAGCATTAGCAGTGTCCCGGTACATAGCATTAGCAGCTGGCTCCTCCTCAGCTGTATCCCGGCAGCAGCGTTAGCAGCAGAGAAGCCGGACATGCTCAAACGGTCCGCTGGAAAACCAAAGATCAAGGACACGGCGACGCGGCCCTGCCATGGCAGCCGCCTGTGGGCAAACAAATCAGTCTCCAGCGTGCCGCTGTCCAGCAACCTCGAATCTGTAGGGGAGGGAGGGCGGACACGACTCACGGCAGTATTTTGAATTTGAGTGCACTAACCGTTTTGGCCACATTCTTACACACAGCGCCTTTAAGATATATCCTGTTTTCACCATACACTTTTATGTTTCTTTTGCCAGAACTCACCTATGTATCTTAATGTTAAGTGTGTAACTCAACATTAAGTACGTAATGTCACTTGTGTAGTGCTAATTAGTTGGATATCACATTAACTTTTGTGTGGTGATATAATCTTTACAATCATTACAAATGTAAAAACTCCAGATCCAGTCGCAGTTTTAGGCTGCATCTTGTGGCCTTCATCACCACATTTTTGTGGTTTGCTCAGTTGCCATGAGAGTGAAGAAAACATACTTAAAAATACCACTGCAAAGTAGCAACTTTGATCATTCTATTAGTACAATAATTTTCCATGAGATCTCCATCCCCTTCTGAGACATATGATAAAGGCTAATCAAAACCATAATTTTAAAAAGATAACTGGACAAATGTACCAAATAATTCAGGAATACAGAATCAAAGACTTAAATAACATCAAAGATAAATGGCAGACAGAACTGAAAACATCTCTTACAGACGATGAGTGGAATCAGAGTTTTAAAGATAATTTCTCCAATATAAAATCGCCCTTCTGGCAAGAATATGCTTGGAAGATGAATATACGGTATTTTAGAACACCACTGACTTTAGCCAAGTATACACAGAATAATGCTAGCTGCTGGAGGGAATGTGGGGAAGGCAAAGCGGACCACACTCATATTCTTTCACTTCATGGTTGGGAATAGGTTCT
This sequence comes from Epinephelus moara, assembly GCF_006386435.1. Taxonomy (NCBI): domain Eukaryota; kingdom Metazoa; phylum Chordata; class Actinopteri; order Perciformes; family Serranidae; genus Epinephelus; species Epinephelus moara. The sequence goes on from NC_065513.1 coordinate 9,680,257, forward strand.
AATGGCCTTCAAAAGGAAGAAGAATATTTATTTTGGATTTTAAGAATCACAGCACTCAAACAAATAGAGGATATCTATAGGATAGAGAAGGTAACTTACAGAATTAATAAGAATGAAAAGTTGTTGGAAAAAAGATGGGCTCGTTTTAAATCAAAGTAACTAGATATATAGAAAGCAACAAAAAAGGACTACCTCTGTATAGAGATGAAGCCTAACTGTTATTTATCTATTTATCGTTTTTGTGTGCATTTATTTTGTTATTGTTGTTGTAATTATGGGTATATTTTATGTTAGGTAATGTTATGCTATTTTGTTATTATAGTTGTGTTTGTGTGTATGTATTTTATGTAATGAAATGTTATGTTTGATTGTGTCACACTGGTGGAAGATAATAATAATAAAAAACCCTAAATATTGTGTCAAGATATTTAAATAACAGGATATGTACTGTATGAATGTTAAATACTGTATTTACATAATAAAGTTAAAAAAAAAAAAAAAAAGAATTTTCCATGAGAGTTAGGGTCAAAGCACTCAAAAATCATTTGCTCTGACAGTCATTCATTTTTCATTAGCCAGCAGACCCTTTTTGGAACTGTGTTGTTTTCCTGGTACAGTGTGTCCTTGGCATACTTTTTCTCCAGAGAGCGCAGGTAATAAATTGGTACGTCTCAGTCCTCGGCTCTGTTTAGATGGTAATACAGTTCCCATTGATGATAATCATCTGTAGCAGAGCACAGCAACAGTGATTAATTGGCGATTGTCCATCAGACAGTTAGCGAGTGAAGTATTTTACCCCACTGTTCCCGATTACAATGATTCACCGACTGATTGCAAAGGTTATCTAGGAGTAAGATAAAAGCTCTCCTTTCTTCTGAGAACAACCTTGGATAGATAGGCCCTCGATTTGCAAGACTACGCTTTGAAAATTCTCTCAAAAGTCTGAACTCAGTTTGTTTTCATAAGGACCGTATCCTGAATGTCCTTCTCAGCAGAGGTAAGGACTAGCCTTGTCACCTATGTTTGTTGTGCAAATGTCCCCTTTGAGAACTCTATCAAGGGCATCAGCGGGTGCCTACATTTGAACAGACATGGTTGATTATTTAGAGAGATAAAAGGAGGCTCATTTGTATTCAGAGATGAGTAAAGAGGGAGAAGTGAGTACATCACGCCCGGGAAGGACCGATACTTGCAAATGAAAGCAACCCACGGGTCAAATCAATACTGTGTCTACGATAATACTGTAAAGTGCATACCAAGGCCGTTTATATATTTAATAACACTTACCACCTCAGCAATGGATGACCATAGTACAGGTGCTGCAGAATGTGCACGTGCACACACACACACACACACACACACACACACACACACACACTACCCAGCCACTCATCTACTCATCTACCCTACTGTATGCTCCTCTATGAGTTTAAAAAGGAAAAACAATGCAAAAGCAAACCTGTAGCATGAATATTTGAATACATTTTCTAAATTCACTTCGGAGATGAGTCACGTCTGTTGAGAATTGTTCTCTAAGCTTTCATTTCCATTTCCTCCTCAGCCAATCTCTGATTGGCATTTAGACAAAGCTTCAAGTATCCTGGAGAGGATTGACATTTGCGTTGCTATTTTTTTTTTTTTTCCTTGCTCCTCTGCATATTTGGAATGATAAACCATTCCTAGATGAACTCAACACCCCCACCTCTTTTTTTTGTCATATAATGGAAAACACTCCTGTAATAAAAGTGAACAGGTTTCAATTTCCTGTATAGAGTTTGGAAGACTGTGTGTCTAAGTTATTTGTTCTGTGCTATTGATGCTTTCACTATCTGGACCCAATACATGTCCATATTGACACGTGCTTGGCCTACTAGTTCAACCGGGAGTCTCAGCTGGTGGAATATTTAGTATTTGCTATGTATTATTAACTACCTTTGTGACTTACAAATGCTTCCTTCTTGTGTCTTTGCTGTAGGAATATGCCAGTTAATACCGTGGCAATGCTGTATAGCTATGACCACTGCAACAACTACTTCTACTGCTTCCAGTGATGATAATAATTGTATTTATAAAGCACCTTTCAACACAATGAGAACAGAGGCAAGGCAATTAAAATTACACACCAAATAAAGTTAAAGAAAACATAACTGAGAGAAGCTGGTTTATGGAGGAATTGTTTGTAAGTATATATATATATACACATATATAGCACACTGCACAAAAATCTGTATTTAGCAGACACTGTGCAGATGTAGCCATGTGTATTTTGGTATTTTAGTTTTAATTCTCTCCCAGCACATGCATGGTTACCACTGCTTTTCAGGTTACAAGATATTTTGAAAGCAGGACCTAAACGGTAGGGACATAAGACTTTGGGCTCTAGTTTCGCAGACCGAGCGCGGCAGGGGCGCAGCGCACCTGCGCTTCGCCAACTGGGTGTGGCCAGGCGGATTTTGTAAGTTTGGCACACCATGCGCCCTGGCGCAGCTACTCCTCTTTCCCACCTCTGTCCCTCCTACCGGCGCAAGTTGGAAAGAGGGAGGAGAGAAGGCGTGGAGTGGGTTTTACACACATCACA
>NC_065513.1:9683267-9722796 GCF_006386435.1 Epinephelus moara
CTTTTTGGCCGAAACTGTCACTGCGCCAAGCTGGATCTGTCGACACCTCCCCCTGCTGCGCCACCACACCCATCTCAGCGCACCTCGGTCTGCCAAACTACCAAACTGAGCGCGCCTCGGGTTGCGCTGCTCGAAACTAGCTCTGCGCGGGTCTCGCCACCCTGCGCCACCCCGCGCTGCGCCGGGAAACTAGAGCCCTTTGTTTTTATAAGAAATCAGCAATTATGGCTTTAATGGATTTACCAGTTGGAGGCAGTGCAACAAGCCAAAAACACAACATGGACACATAATCACTTCATTATGCTATTACACTTAATGTGTTTACAATCTTGGCTTATTTCAACATCCAGTAGACACAAAGCATTATTAACATTTATAAGGATTTGTGGTTTTGGACACCTGAAAAAGTCCAATATGAACTTTTCTTTTATTTCTTGTTTTGCCTGATCAACTCCTGAAAGAAATATCTGGCTGTTAAATGTTAACCTGACGCACCAGATGGTTTGTTACACAGAACCATCTGAGAAGCCGTCATTGGAAACTGTTTGGAAAAGGGCAGCACTTTAAAAAAAAATACTTGGCAGGATGAACCACTGTCTATCACAATCAATCACATGCCAGTTGGGAGAAGATCAAAACATTTTTTCCAATGAGAAATGTCTTCAGTGTTGTCCTTTGTTCTTCTTGAGCAATGAAGAAATACTCTTCTGTTTTGATATAACTGACGCTATTGTGGCATCTTCCCTAACCTCATTAGGAGCCATCATTGTTGTTTTGAATGAAAAGTAGCCACTCAGTATTGTCTCACATACCTAAACCACAACCACTGCCAATAGCTCCTCACAGAACGCTGATTGGTTAACACATTACTTGAAGCCTGACAAGACGTACATTTTTTTCGTACACTCATAATTTTGCGATCCTTGCATGATTTTTTGAGATTTGAAATTTGAAAGCAGTGTCAGGCAAGTTACTCTCAAAATGTAATATATTACATGTTACTAGTTACCTTCATAGTAATTGGTTACTTATTTCACTACTTTTACGTTACCTCCCAAAATGACCTGAGAAGAACTAATAAGCATTTTAAATAGGTCTGACCCATTCATGCATTCACATACAGTGGTTACCACTTTGTATTAAAATCCCCTGCTTACTTTATTAATAGCATGTATTAATATAGCTTATATCAAAATCTGATAATTATGAGATATGGCTAAATATTTGTGGGCCTATGATATGAAACACAATAAACAAATATTGAGGTCAGTGTAGCAAATGGAATGGCATGTGAGTAAATCCCTATGACGAGCGCACATTAATACACTACAACAGCACCATAGAGAGTTATGTGTAAGAATGGGACTGTGTGCCAGCGTCGCTCTGCAGTTGTAGGGGATGTGAATGGAAACATCCAACATATACTAACATCGTCCGTATATGTTGATCACATGACTGATGACTGGGATGAGGAAGAAACAAATTGGAGGCCAGCTCTTTATCTCCGCTACTTTCAGGCAGTCTTAGGACGCAAAAAGCAGAACAGGATACAGTGGAGATATATGAATGGAAACTCACTGGACATGACAACGCATAACCAGCATCCTTCTATAGGGTAATGTATAATGAACATGACAACACACAGGAACCTTCGGAGGATGTAGCGGTGTGGATCAGTGTGAATGAATGAAAAATTAAAACAATAAACAGTCTATTTTGGTAGGTAACGTGTTAAGTGACATTGTAAATGTAATGATATTACCCAAAATCCTGTTGGTAACCGTTACTTTGTTATTGCTAAGTAAGTTACCCACAACACTGGTTGCAAGAATCCAGCTGCCATTCAAAGTAATCCAAATGCTCCACTATGTTCATCAGCTCCTCACTAAATTTATTGGTCTGCAGTTTGGTGTTTATCAGCAGTTTGATCTACGAACAACAAGCTGTGAGACTGAACCAAAACAGTGAAGCTGTTGGTCAAAAACCAAAGTGAGTTGAAAGATGCTATAACAAAAGAGGAACAGAGCTGGGGGATGATTCTCTGTGGGTTCACTACAACAAGCAACCTCTTTCACATTACGCATAGTAATCATTTCTATTATTAATATAGAGATATGGATAAGTGCCTTTAATTAATGTTAGAGGTTACTGCAGCAGAGTTGGCAGAGGGCATGATGGTTATTCAAATGGTTTGGTCTAACCCATTAGCAAAAAAAAAAGAAGCTCAAATACGGTAATTTCAGGTTTGTCCTCATTCAGTTGAAGAAAGAGTACAGACAACAATCTTAGAATGTGAGCCAGACAATTCTGCAAGAAAACAGTAGGGCCCAAAAATATGCATACTATGTGTCATATGTACATGAAGGCATACCATGCTGAAAGAAAAGCATGACAGCTTATTGAACACCTTCCTTTGGTAAAGAAATATTTCAGGTTTAAAAATTTCAGACACCTACTATCCAAGTCCTACATCAAACTCCTGCACTCCTCTTTGCACTCACCAGTGCATCCCACAATAGGAGAGTCATCAGAGAGTGAATCAGGCAGAGAGTTGAAAAGTCAGTTAACATGATTTTCACCATGTTTCCACGCCTCTCCAGATGGATGGAAGCCCTGTGGACAGGTACGCTATGTATCTACAGTATGTGATGGCATCATCTTCACCTGTGTGGGTTGATATTCTGACTCAAGAGGGTCCAGGGAGACGTTCACCAGGGTTCTACAGAAAAAAACAAATAAGTTAAAGTTGAGAATATAGAGTTTAGCAAGTAGAAACTTAAGTTCCTTTATTCAGAATATAGCACAGGCACAGATCACCTGGTCAGCTGCATTCACTTCATTGGCCGGCTTTTAACTCCTCTCAGCCCTCTGCGCACCCAGATGCATAAATGTCTGAATGTCCCATTACCACTTCACTGTATGGCGAGATTGATTCCATTCATCCGTGTTATTAGAGGCCTGGAGGGCAGCCAATGAAGAGGGAGTACAGTATGGCACAGCAGAGCTATGGTGACAATTCAATTAGCTGCCTCCATCTTTGCACCACCTCCACATGACCTGCACCAGTAGTTTTTGCTGACGATCAACCTAAGTAAAGTGATGGCATCCTTGGGTTGTGCCGCGGACGCAACCAACATGCTGATTGGCTGAGAGGACTTCAGGTTAATGGGATGGGTGGGGGAGCTTCTCTTTCTATTTTCAGCTCAGAGATTGGTTTCGGTGTAATAGCTGGAGAAAATCAGCAATGGTTCAATTTCAGAATGCACAAAAGCACATTCAAATTACAGCTCTCTCCTCTCTTCTCTCAGAATGTGACTAGTGTGCCATCAATCAATATAATTATTTATCTTGCAGCTGCAGTGCTTCACTTATAACCTGTAATTTCATTTCTGGATTTGTGTGTTACAAGAATAGCTACTAGCTCATTTCTGCTGAATATTGTAAACCAGCTTACTGCGCTTTTCAGGTTAGCTGATTGACCTTGGCTCATCTATGCTTATACAGAAATCTACATTTACTCTGTCACTTACCACATTGATGGGAAATCAATTTAAGCCATGAAATGTTAAAATGTTAATAATTATCTGGGACTGCTGAGTAAAGTGATTATTTGCCAATTGCTTCCATTACTACAAGGGACTCCTCACTCCATCATCAGTCAATGCTGATTTTAGTCACGAGTCAACTCACATGGGGTTCCGCCAACCCCTTCTGCATGAAGATACAACACAAAATGCTTCTGCCCAAGCATCAAAATATGAGCAGAAGAGATGGGATCACTTCGAAGTTTTGTGGTGGGGATGGACTGCAACCATAGACTGCAGATGAATGTCACGAGAGCTTCCCAAAAGTGAAGCCAAAACATCTTGATCGCCTCCTGGTGGTTGGCTGCATTATAGGTCATAATATTATCTATGCAATATGTCTACGATATATTGGGCAGCCCTAAGTGATAGTTGCTTGATAACCATACTCATCACAATAACAAAAACTGACTAACAAGGCAGCGGTAGATCAGCAAATCCCATATTTTTTAGATAAAATGACTTTTTTGTCAAATGAGTTTAGTGGCTTTGAAGAGAGTGATTGAACAGCTTTAGTTCCTCATTAGAAAGAGTTTTCTTACGACAAAATAAAGCAGTGAAAATATTACATATACTATGGCTAAGTGTCTTAAAAAACCTACTTTAAAAAATCTGAGCAAATCTTTTCAGTTATTCTCAGCACTCACTGCTCTAACCCACGTCTGCTTTTGCTAAAGGCTGAGCAGGCATTTCCATTTGGAAGACCCTTGTTAGTCTGCCTAGCTCCTCAACTTTGTCACGTTCAGCTTCGTCCGTCATACCTGAGGCTTCTTCGCACTTTTGCTGGCCAGAAATTTGGCCGTTGCCTCTCTGCTTCTCACCCTGGCTTATCCTTTATAAACTCTTGACTTTTGGTGAGGCGTTTTGTTTTAGCTAGTCAGGCTGCAGTTTGCTTTACATCTTAACATTAGCTGCTGATGACTGGTGGCACAGGTGTGTTCTGAATCTGCACCTCTGCCCCCCATTGTTATTGTCAAACCTCAACCACACCGTTTTCAACTTACTGTTAGTGATGTAAGTCAGCAAGTAAATTGTTGTACTTGATCCCATTTAAAGCTATAGTGCGTAACTTCTACATGTCCGTAAATGTCTGTTTCACCCAAGCCAGAGGAGATGACAAAATGCTGATTAAGCGGATCGGCTCCTCTAACATCTCGCGGTATTTTTCAATATATATCATTTTTAGTATGCGTGTAGACCGGCAACATTCCCGCACTGGCGCACAGGAAATGCTTCCTCACAACAAGAAGGGAGGGGGAGGAAGAGCGGAGAGTCTCATAGCAAGAGGTAGAGCGCAGGTAGAAAGAGAAAGCAACATGGCGGAGAACCCAAAGAAGCGGCCGAGACACGGTTCAGAAGTGGATCCTACCACAAAGAAAAAGCCTGGACGTTCGGCTGAAGGTCTATTAGCAGGTCTAACACGTTATTGCCCAACACTGGTCATCTGTACTGACCCCACCTGACTGCAGGACTGGCTGGCTGTCTTCATTTTTTGAGTCTTGTCTCTCTCTACATTGTTTTTTACAGTGTACAGCCCATTTTGACAGACTGTTGTAAATTTTAAGCGACACAGATGCATCTGATAAACAGGATGGGACTGAGAGGAATACATTTGGACAAAATGCAGACCAATGAAATCTTCTCTTTTGCTTCCCAGTACTACAGATCTCTGAAAATTCTGCAATGGACAAAAAAGTCTGGAGTGAATTTAAGATGAAAGTCTTACCCAAAAGAAAGTGGATGTCCTTGAGGTGTAGAAATAACATGAATTAATATGGCAGTATAAGATTAGCCTGCAGGGGAGATAGCAACGCAGGAGCCAGCTCAGTGATATTAGGCAAAGAGCCAAACAAGTCAACAGTGAGCAGCAGGGACAGTTTGGCTGGGAAAGAAGGGGGTCTTTGGCTGGTCTCTGACATCCATAGAGGACATGACTGACTGTAGGTTCTATTGTGGACGACAGACATTCACACACATAATCAAATGTGTATACACTGTAGTTAGAATGGCATGTTGGCTTTCACTCTTCTCTGCTTGAGGGAGTTATGTCAAAGTGAAATTGGCCAACATCCACAGCCGGAGTTGCTAAGCCGCTGAATAGGATCTGTTCATGTGCACACTACTTCGTAAAACCACAGAAATAGCACAGAGCAGCACCCTGCCTCACACCATGTGCCTCTGACAGGGTTTTAGGCAAGTGACACAAACACCAATCCCAATAATCCTCGACACCAAAATTGGACTGCATTTCTTGATCATTACTGACTCTCGCTGAGCTTCCCCTCCCACATCAGTGTGCAGTTCACAGCAAATATTCTGCACTCTGCAAGAATTTATCATACAGTATGCAACTCAAAAGCTTGAGCTTGTCTTAACCAAAAACAGTATTTCAACTTTCATCTCTTAAAAAAGCTTTAACTCACTTTATGATTATAGGATTAAACAGTATTGGAACCTCAGTACTTCATTCATATTAACAGACAGATGGATCGTAATGCACTGAGCCATTTCTGCAAGGCCATTGTGTTAATATGTAGAGTATGTTTTGTAAGAAACCAGAGCAGGAAACACACTATGAGAGATCTCTGGAGGGATGAAGCTGCAAAAAAGTTCAGGGGGCTGAGGGAACCTTGCTGTGGCAAATAACCTCAAATGTTGCTATGGGTAATGCATTCCCCCTCAAGCCATTGTGCTGTTTTGGGAAATGGCGCTATTAAAGTCATCACTGTCTACGATGTGGAAAGAACACAGGGATGTGGGAGCAGTGAAAAGACTGGCTGACCTTGATGGAGCTTATTAGCATAAAGCAGCCCTTTGGGCCCCACATACTGGGTGGTGGTGGTGCGTGTGTGTGGAAATGTAGTCAGCACTGCAAGCTGCTTTCTATAACCTTGTATGGTACAAACCTATAGAATAAGAAGAGGATTATTTATCGCTCTCGTCTTCACTGCTTACTTTATCTACAATTCTGAAATGGAAAGTGATAAGTAATTCTAATAGGGTTGCTGTGATATGACAAAACAACAGCTCAAACAAATGGCATTATAGTAAATGTTAACAACTTGACAATGAACATAATATTTGGATTGGATGGGTTTATTAAAAATTAGAAATGATTTCTTGAAAGTTACCTGTAACCAGTGTTGGGCAGTAACTACTGGTAACACATTACAATAATAACATTACTTTTTTCAGTAACAAGTAGTGTAACTAGTTACTTATAAAATGTCAGTAATTATATTACAGTTACCCCCCAAACCAAACAGCTCCTTTCAATGCTACTTTTGTTGTCACATCACTACTGACTTATACAACATCACATCAGTGGATTTATTTTTTTGTAATCATCGCACTGCGCATGCACGTCACAAAGCAGTAAGCTAGTTTGGAAGATGAAAACAATTACCTTAGCAGCTGGAAATATTCCCATTACTTTATTTTTGTCGAGAGGAAAGATGACAAGAACACTGTTGCTGCAGGTAGTCGGACTAAAACTCTTTCCACTGTGAAAAACACGTCCTCAAACCTGACACACCTTCTACAACTGACAGGACATCAAAGTGAAACTCCAGTAAATACACCCCACTAAAGTTGAGCCCTCCTTGGCTGCGGAGGTTGGCTGTAGCCCCACAGTGGCAAACAACCAAAACTGGATTTTACTAGTTGACAGCTACAGGCTACAAAGAACTAATGAAGCTTGTGGCTGGATATGTTGTGGATGAAATTTGCTCCATGACTGACTTTCTGTCTTCCAGGCAGATCTTTGGGAAAATACTGGTCACAGGCAACAGAAGACATCAAGTTGAAAAAAAATAAATAAATAAACCATTTGCATGCTACCTAGCCTTAGCTAGACTTACTGGCAATTACTCTGACATTCACATAAAGACATACATCTGAATTTTGGGGAGATACAAAACAACCAATTTTATGTGGTGTAATGGAAAGGTAATATAACTAGTAGTGTTACTGTCGGAAGGGAGTAATAGGTAAAGTGATAGAATTACGTTTGAAAAGAGTAACTAGTAATGAGTAATACATTACATTTTTAGAGTAACAAGCCCAGTAATGACTGTGACCTTTTTACTTTTAAAAGCTGTTGGATTCATCCACTGCATATCTTGAGGATATTTGTAGGCAAAGGATTCCAGCTGCAATAAGATCACACTGTTGACTTTGGTATTTAAAGCTGCATTCATTGATTCTTCTGGCCACTTGAAAAAGCTGCAGAAAAAGCCAAAAACATATCATTGACTAAATATTATCAACACATCTAGCAGGAAAAGTGACATGAGAATTTATTTAAACTTGTGATTTTATTCACCCAGCAAATTTAAGTTCAGTATTCATTTTCTCGTAGCTATTTCTTGGTCTCCACCAACTCCTGCAATGTAACGGTTCATATGATATCTGACAAATGAAGAATGACTTACTTGATGTAAAGTTACATAATGCAAAGTTAAGTTAGGTTAGATCTGGAAACAGTAACATGGTTGGACGTTGTTAGGTTTAGGCATGTTAAGCAATGTAGGTTGGGTTTAGAAAAAAAAAACATAGTGGTGAAGAACCTTAAAATAGCTCAATGTTCACTTGGTTTCACATGGCTCTGAACACCTGTCTCAGGGGAAAGTCCTGTGATGTTTGACTCATCTGCCACTTTTACCTGCCTCATTATGCGGAGTTTGGGTCTTTATGCTACTTCTTTACTCACATCAGTGCATTGGTCACGTAATTAAGCCTTCCTAACTATGTGGGTTGTACACAAATTATTGGCTCATGATTATGTGAGTTATACGAATTATGGTACATTACTTTTTGTAGGTATAAGTACAAACAGCCTGACTCCTGAGAAAAATAAATAGCTACATGCTATGCTACGTCCACAAGCTTGTCATTATGTCTGTTTGCCTACAGTTTGGTGATGAGCAGGGAGCATACAGTGAATTTTGTTTTGGGCCAGAAAACCAAAACAATGAGTTGAAAAACATGAACTCCTCAGTACAACTGAGGGGAACTGCAAAATGAAGTGATAATTATCTATAGGTTTGTCTTAATAAAAAAACTTCTATCTATTGTAAATATAAAAATATTGATGTTGATCAGTGCAGCTTTAAGTAGACAATTCTTGTTCAAAAATGATTTGCACAACCCATAAAAAAAACATTTTGTTATAAACCATCCAGTGTTCATTTTGAGAAGCAGATTCATTCTTTATTACTCTATAATTTAAGTCACAAGTTAACGAGTTAGAAGTACGGTTATTATTCTAATGGAAATTCAGCCTGCTTCCATGATATGTGTTGCTGCTCCACACTACCCAATGAAAACAGTGACCAGGATTATGTTGGGACTGCCTGGGTTATAAATGTGTAGCTGTGGGTATGTTTGTGTTGTTGTTCGAGTCAGGGAAGAGTTGCTGATCAATACCAGAGACTTTTTGTTTATTTGGACAGATGCTTTCCAGCTCAAGCCCATGGTGGAATGAAAACTCCCCGCACATCAGACTTGCATGCCAGTGAGGTGTGTAGGAGAAGACAAGTTCTATCAGTGTTGATGTAACTTCTCGTCCTGTAAAGGTCATAGATTATTTAGTGTGGTTTGTTGCCTCTGAACATGTGCTCTCTTTATGATCCAATTAAATGCTGGGACAACTTCATATTATAATAACAGTCATTATAAAAGCTAGAGATTCCTCCAGTTGGTTCGATAACTGTCCCTGCAGACAACTTTTTGTTCTCTATCATATTAAATGTAAGCCAGCTAAACAGATCAAACCTGTTTTTCTATTCGTTTGCCAAATCAGGGCCTGAAGGCATCTTCAGACTTTATTGGTTTACAGCAGTTATTTTGAACCCTGGGGCACTTTCTTCCTCAGTTAGGTTTGTTTGAGCATTCGGGACCACTGCAGTCCAAACCAATTGGCGAGAGACCTTGTTGAGGGACTGGTTCCTCTTTAGGTTTCCAAACCAGCCTGGAGCTTCGTCTGGAGAGAGAATGTGATCTGACTAGCTACAGAAAGTATAGTCATCAATATATACATTCAAAGCATCATACAATATAACCCCTTTCCCACTGGACCAAAAAAAAAAAAAAAAAAAAAAAAAAGGAAAAAAAAATCACTAACACCCTCTTTTGCATTTAGTGGGGGAAGGTTACAATAAATGGAGCGACGCCTGCAAGCTACTTCAGGCAGTCAACTCTAGCTGCACTGATTCATACACACACGTCATACGTCACTCCCCATATGTCATCTACAAACACACCCTCCAAATTTGGTGGTCTGTTTAAGCTGCAAAATATTCCCAGCCCTCCCTTTGCATTGTCTGTGCTGCCGCTCGCTCTTTCAGCCCCACCTCCACCCCAGCATCCACCTGCAGGCTCCAGCTAGGGGGAAAAGATTTAATCATCACTTCACAATATCTAATGTAAACATATCTGCAGGAAGTGATGAGGCCGGAGTCTAGACGCCAAACTCTAACTATGTTCTGCTGTTGAAATAAACATTTAAACGGGAGTTGTCTGTGATGTAATGGTGATTGATGAGGTGGGTTTACTACTTGGTAGATGGGTAGATTATTGAGAAATGCATATACTTTCCTATATATTCCAATGGCTCTTTGGCTGGTAGGTGGGTATAGTGTAAATGGACAAAAAAAGAGGTGGGTATACCCTGTATACCTGCATACACCTTCCTCTACACCACTGTTTACGATCGGCATACACTCCAGGACAAATGACTCTGCAGTCGTCACAGGTTTTTATCAGTTCCAGCTCTGATCAGCTCCAATCAGCAGTAATGCACTGTTTGTACTTTTTTCTATTAAAAGTAATGCACCACAATCCATTCGTTAATAACACATGTAATAGGGAAGGTTGCAATCACGGGACCAATGCACTGATGGAAGGATATAAGTAAGTAGTCCATGTTAGGCAGGAAGTTGGTGAAGTGTGAGGGACAAGTTAACTTTGAGTTGTTTTAATGGATGTCGTCGCCCTGTTTCTTTTCCTAAACCTAACCTACATAACTTAATGTTAAGTATATAATTTTACCTCCCTAAACCTTAAGACGCCCAACCATGTTTCTTTTCCTAAACCGATTGTTACTTTACTGGCCTAAACCTAACCAATAGCTTTACCTTAACTAGCCAATGTAACATCATTCTTGGGGTGCTTATTCATTAGTTAGCATACAAACCATTGTTTGTACATTTTCTTAAGATATCATACGAACCATTGTGAAGATATGTTAAAATACAACACCCAGATGGACATGCTGATTTCAGCCCCTTTGCCAGCGTGATGCAATGATGGACTTCCACAAAATACTGTCCCCATCCAAGCAGTGCTCGAACGTTGTTCCAATTTCAGAGGGAGATTAAATAAGTGAGAGATGTAAAATAGAAGTAACCACCGTAACAGTTTCACTGGCCTCCATGCTGCTTTTTGATATTTACTAACCTGTTTTCCAGCCTGTCTGTGACGTTAAACATGACGCCAGAAAAAAAAGAAAAGTCTACTGCATCGCATTGTAGATGACTCTGGTCTACTGGCAATAGGAAGGGAATCTATTGCTTATTTTTAATTGGTTGTCCCACGTTTAAAAAACCCACATACAAACGCTAATTTGGGTGGAAAATCTAACTGGCTTGTGGGACCTAACCAAACCAATACCAAAAACCAAAGCAAGTTTGAAATTAAACATAATACAAGGAAATCAGCTACCACACGGTCCATTTAGAGGAAATAGGTCGTTTAATGTGGATGGTGGCCCTCGAAAAACTGTCTACTATTTGTTGTAGTGCTTAAATTTTAAAAATACCAGGACCTGCACAAGTGCGCACGCGCGCGCACACACACACACACACACACACACACACCTACCCCCACATGCACACATACCACCTCTGTGCTGCCCATACAGTTCTATCTTGGAGGCAGAGCAATGCTGGGCCTAATTGTGTCTTGGAGCTACTGTGCTGCTCATCTCTGGAGATCTCATTATAAGATCCACAAGCTGTTCAGGCACGTACCCGCTCTCCTCACTCTCTCATCCGATCAGCTTGTACATCATAACTGCCTGAAATCTCCATCGCCCCTTTGCAATATTGACAGAATAAAACAATTATTGTTGATTAGGAAATTGCAGCGCGCACCTAAAGAGAGACACACAGAGACAAAGAGATAAACTGCTCTGTGAGGTGTTTGATCTTGCCGTTAGCTGTCAATACCGAGTGTCTAGTTAGTAGCTCTGATCCAAGCCGTGAGCAGCGTGGGTTTCAAAGTCTTCAGAAAGTTTTGTCCATTTGACAGCAGATATAGCTGTTGAAGGGCCGAAAGCATGACTTTTTCACGATCCTGCTTGGGTGCTATGCTCTCAGACTGTTTTCATTCTTTTTTCCTTCTTTGTTTTCTCATCCACAGGTACATCTGTTCAACATTTTCATGGAATAATTCATCATATGCAGGCATTATCAAGTGTGTATATATAAGATACTAGAAATGCACACTACAGAAACACATCTTTTAACTGTGTACCTTTGTTTCTTTGGAGCTGTTGTTTTGTCTGAAATCTGAGTATTTAATCCTGTGACCTAAGTTAAATACCTGAAAGGCAATGTAGAAATTAATGTATGTTAGTTTTTGACTCTTCAGCAATTTGTATTATTATTATCATCATCATTTGTGGACATGATCAATCATACCAGTTGCTTTTTGTGTACAAATTAGCATCAGCCAAAGGAGATGAAACTTTTTGGCAACCTAATACTGCAGGTTTTAAAAGAAGTATTACAACAGCTGGAAACTGCTATTTTGAACTGAAGGTGCTCAGGTCCTGATTCAACAAGAGGATGCAGGTGATGACGCCAGTAGCGTAATACTTCTTTATGCAGAGCAAGCTGTTAGAGGAACAGTTTTGAGAAATATGCTCATTTTCTCTCTTTCCAAGAGTGAAATAAAATCGATACCACTCTCTAGTATGGACCTGGAGGGATGCAATTAGCCAAGCTTACCATAAAAATTAGAAGCAGAGGGAAAGAGCAACCCTGGCTCTCTCTTAAGTTAAAAAATACATCAACCAGCATCTCTAAAGCTTACTGGTTAAAGCTTGAGAGAGCCAAAGCGTCAGCCTCTGGGGCTGAAAAATGAAGCTAATGCAGAGGTGCTAAAAACTGTAGTTCCTTAAACAGTCACTTGGGGCTGGCTCCAAAAGTGAGTTAATTCCCATAGACCCTGTATTAAAATACCCAACTTTAGAGCAGACATGATCATATTTACAGCCTTGTACAAAAAACAATTTTGGTCTCTGTAGCTATTTTCCCCATTCATGACAACTCTCCTGGGAGTTTTTGAGTTTTTATATAACCCATCCATTGAAGTTTTATTGCAGTTTAAAGTTATACATAGTAAAGGGTATGGCTGTTTTGAATGACAGCCTCTCTGTGAGGCGTCACTACAGTCTGTGAGTCAAATCTAACCGTTAGTTCTCCAAAAGTTCACCCTCTCATCCAAATATAGTCACCTCACTTCTGACTCCTAAATTCCATGACTGCAGCCCAAATGGCAAACTTGAGGCTCCAAAATGGTAGTCCATAAACCAATAGGTAGCATCAAGGTGGCTATGTCCATTATTTTTATAGAGTCAATGAGAGAGCCAGGTTAGCTGCGACTTCCAGTCTTTATGTTAACCTAAGGTAACCATCTCCCATCTCCAGCAGTGGACGTGTGTGTGTGTGTGTGTGAGAGAGAGAGAGAGAGAGAGAGAGAGAGAGAGACAGAGACAGAGACAGAGAGAGAGAGAGAGACACACACACACACACACACACACACACACACACACACAAAGTCAAGCGTGTGAAACAAAGGGCCGTTTGGCCACCAAAACAAAATGGCTGACAACAGAGAACTACAACATGGCCGAATCAAAGCTGGCTTCAGATAGGGGGAGGTCTGTCTGACCATGTGGTCAGGACAAAGATAAAGGAAAAGAAACAGGAACTTTGAGTTGCCTCTTTGGTTGTAGCTCCATTACAAATAATTGTAGCCAATTTGTAAGAGAGTCTATGTGAATGTGATTTGTGTTGCATGTAAAGTCTGGATTAGTGCAGAGGATGTTTAGTTGCATGCAAGACTCTATGAAAAGCATTAGCAAACAAACATCACTTAGCTTTGGCGAAGCCAACTAACCAACTGCAATTATCACAACAGTGACTCAGTAAACAGCATTAAATCACAATCAACAAGTTTAACAGTCTTGCTTAGCCCGTACAACTGTAATAATGCTATGCCCAGTTGTTACGTTACCAATCTTTGAATGGATGGAAGAAAGAGTCACTTTGTGGGTGCTGCTTTTGTTCGCTGGCAGAGGAAGGATGAAAAGAGCTGTGGTTCCAGGTGCAGTCTTTGTTGTGTCCTTGTCCTGAAGTTGCAGAGCCGAGGAAGCCGGTCACTGGGTCCTTGCAGAGTAAGACGTTGGGGTGCTAACTCAACTTGGTCCTCCTTGTTGCTGGAAAGTTAGTTGCAAACGATGTGTTGGCACACTAACTTCTCTGGTTCCAGGTTCCTGCTGTGGGCATGCAGGTCATGGTACAGGAGAAAGAGAGCAAGAGGCTGAGAGCACCTGCAGGGGTCTGAGCTGATTGGTGGCTCAGAGGGAAGAACATCTGAGCCGTTCAACAGCTCAAGAGGAAGAAGCAGAGAGAGTGAGAGAGCAGAACTTCTCCAACAGTTTGCCTGGTGACATCACAGAATCACATGTCACTGTAAAGTACTGTCCAATCAGGCTTGAAAACTGGTCTCTCCCTTAGGTCACAGAATGGAGCATCCCATGGTGATAAGGGCCAACTGGCTGTCTTTTTTTGAAGAACAAAGAACATGAGGTCTCTTACCATTTCAGATGGCAAGAGAAGGAACCTTCACATGTCCAGTTTAGATTTTAACAAATAACAAATCATCTGTGGTCCAGTGAATCCCAACAGCACTTAATGCACAGATGAGATTGGAATCAGTCTTCTCTCCTCTCTCAAGGTCAAAACACACCAGCGGCAAACGCTGCGAGTAAAAAAATACAGCCCCATTATTATCAATGTACAACCCCACACCGGCAGTGGCAAGATGCATCAGAGCTCCTGGCCCTGTAGCACTTTATGTCACTGTCCTATTTCCAGCCTTGCAATCCCCAGAATTAAATGCATCTTCCCCCACTCACTCTCTGCTAGTACATACCAGCTCATATAGCAGCTCTTTTTCTCTGCTCCTATGGCAGCTTGATTCCTCTCTTCACCATCAATGTAAGGAGAACTCAGCTGTTGCTGTTGCTGTGTCTCGTGTGTGACAAAAAATGGATGAGCAGAGACTTGTTTTTGAGGTCAAGAAGTATCCCGTGCATAACCCACAAGGCCTTCCAAAAAGATATTTCCTGGCGATTCATAGCTCTGGAGATCAGTTCTTCAGGTGAGAAATCAAATTTAATTAGGGGATGTCCACACATGATTTTAGGCTAATGCATAGGTGGGGGGGTGGCATGGTGGTGTGGTGGTTAGCACTGTCGCCTCACAGCAAGAGGGTTCCTGGTTCGATCCCGAGTCTGGGAGCCCCTCTGTGTGGAGTTTGCATGCTCTCCCTGTGTCAGTGTGGGTTCCCTCTGGGCACTCCGGCTTCCTCCCACAGTCCAAAGACATGCAGGTTAATTGGTGACTCTAAATTGTCTGTAGGTGTGAATGTGAGTGTGAATGGTTGTCTGTCTCTATGTGTCAGCCCTGCGATAGTCTGGCGACCTGTCCAGGGTGTACCCCGCCTCTCGCCCAATGTCAGCTGGGATAGGCTCACGCCCCCCCGCGACCCTCAAGAGGATGAAGCGGTTAGAAGATGGATGGATGGATGGCATAGGTGGGCGAAGTACAGATCCTTCAGTAAAAGTAGTAATAACGTGTGGTCGTCTGTTGATGAGCTGCAGCGCGATGCGTCCAGTGTGTGCTAGGGACGTGATGCGACACATCACATCAACTTCAGAACAAAGAAAATTAAGTATATTTAGAAACAA
Organism: Epinephelus moara; assembly: GCF_006386435.1. Lineage (NCBI taxonomy): Eukaryota > Metazoa > Chordata > Actinopteri > Perciformes > Serranidae > Epinephelus > Epinephelus moara. The sequence goes on from NC_065513.1 coordinate 9,698,892, forward strand.
ACAAACAAAAAAGTAACACTACTAATGAATGAATCTTTTATTGCCTTTCTGTTGTCATTGCTTAAAGATTTAAAGATTTCAGCAGAGGCAACAAATGAGGGTTCAGTATCTTGCTAAAGGAGATGGATATGGCTCCAACCTGAGACAAGTGTTGCATGACTTTAACACCGAACAATTCTCTCTTGAATGTTGGTACCCTTCCTAGACAAAGCCACAGGATGGTGTTTTTATATCTGCTACCTTATATATTAAGTTTATTTGAGTATTCCTTTATATTCCCATTTTGTGTCAGTGTAAACGGCACACTATTAAACAGGCAAAAAATATGACAAGGAGGGATGTTTCCTGTTAAATCAGACAGTCCTGGATGGGTACTATTAAAGAGGTGAAATACTGAATAGAGGAACAATCATTTTATCTCAAGAAGGGCTCATAAACTGTATGACATTAATCTGTGTGGGAATGACCCACTCACAGTCCTCATAAAGCCTGGCTGTTATTCAGACCACAGGAAAATATGTGAGAGGTTTTTTTTTTTTATAATCCCCACTGATGGATTGAGTAGACGGAGCCAAAAGGTCATTTTCATTCTATTCTGTAACAAATAAGGGGTGTTTTATTTTTATTTTCCTAACAAATTGAAAGAACTTTTGTTGAATATAGTTGTATCTGTACCTTCAGACATTGTATTTGCAGTGTGCCTACAGTTTCTATGAGACGGATCTACATTTATATCTCAGATCATCTACAATTACAGGTTTGTGGGTTTGCATCTCAAACTTTGCTCATTAAAACTTTTGCACTTTTTCGCTTATTGAGCTGGCTATCTGTCCAGGTCTGTGTGCTTTCCAAACACACCAGTAATTGCTGTCAGTTTCTCTGCAGATAAATAAACCTCAGATTGCTCTCCTGGCTCTCTCAGAGTTATGAATATATGTGCAAACAGTATCCTGTCCTGGCGGTCCAGGAAATTAGCATCGGTTTGGTCTCACAATGGAAGTGCTGCCTTTTGCAACACTTCTATCAGACACAGTTGAAAGCAAACCCACCAACCCCTGTATCCCTCCACCAACCCCCAGCCTGCAGCTGTCTGAATAATGAAGTCACCTCTCCCTCTTGGCTGCAGCCCAGGCGTAATAGGAGTATTGTCAGTATCACAACGAGGAAGAACGAGGGTCCCTTGCTCATGAGACGAATGTGGTGTCCTTGTCCATCCAACCCCCACCACATGCAGCACCACTTTCCCCCTCCAGCTCCCTGTCACACACACACCTCACCCTCCACCAGCCCATCACTCACTGTCACTGTCATCCAATCTGAGGGAAAATGAAACCTTTGATGCAGACTAACCTTCCCTTTCACCTGCTGCGACAAGCTCAGTAGCTATTGTCTGATGCTCAAGCGTGCAGCGCTAATGCACAAGCTGTGTACACGCAATTGTGAATTCTGTTAGTTACACACACAAAACCTTAATCCCTACATTTAATCCATAACCCTAACTTCAAATGGAAATCCACCCAAAATGTATTCTTTAAGTATAAAACTGTCACTCACGCTTTGCTTCTTCACACAGAACAGAGGCAAGGATTCAAAGAATCATTGTAACTCTTGTGTACCCAAGGTGATCACAGCCTCTAGGCCCTGTTAACATACAAAGCACTACGTTTTACGTCTACAAAGGTTTTTGACACCATTAGGGTCGATTTTAGATGCAGTACCACCACAACCCCCCATCAGTAATTTTAACCATTAATCCAAATAATTATGTGAGAACATTTGTTCTTATGGTCATACACACATGTACACTTAAAGTAGATATAGCTAACCCAAACAGTACTGTGGCTCACAGTCTCTGCTGTCTGTCATCTGTACCACACTGTCTTGCAGCCTGCTGTAAATCGACTCTGCAGGCAAGGTTCTGTGGCACAGACAGAGCGGTAACCCACTGAATCCATTCTTTCCATCAGGTGGGGCAACATTATTCTGCAGGTGTTAAGTCCGAGGAAACCCATATTGCTAGAATAATAATTCCCCGGTTCAGGCTATTCCCTGACTTGGGGCCGTGAGACATTGCGCTGGCGGTGTGTTTGTAAACCTTGTCTGAGACCAGAATGAGATATTACCTTGGGAGGGCTGGAACGGTCTTCGTTTAGAGGACACACAGATGATGCATCGCTTATATGAAATGATTAGAGGCAAAGAAGCATGACGTGGTGGCAAGTGCAGGCAATCTCTCAGGGTAAACCAGCTGGAAACCAAATTAAAATAGGCCTTTGGAACATGTAGGCTGGATAGCATGGCTAACCCCAGTAAAAAGGACTTTTCACTTTCCATTGCGTCCTAAAATGCTCAGTATATCTGGGCTTGAGAAGAGTGGAGAAAGAGATTGGACACACGAGGCAGCCTCTTGTGAACGCAACAAATGTGCTTTCAGGATAGACAGCACTTTTTTTAGCATACATCCTGCTGCATATGATGTCTGTGTTAAAGTGAAAGGAAGTCAAGTTTTCACATCTTGTTCTTACTCCAAATAAAGAATAAAAAGATCTGGCACCTGAGTCAGCTGCATGCTGAAAAATGCACAAAGAGCCCTGTTTTTAGGTCTCTCATACATAACAACAAACTATGGTAATTTTATTTCATTTTATTTTAATTTCTCTCCCATGATATTTCACCTTGTGATTACCCATCTGCTCTCAGTTGGCTACCTGAGACTGGTGCCACGTGCATATTGAAATGATTGTTGGTAAAAATAAAGTCATTATCTCTCAATAAAAAACAATGTGAAACAGTCATTGCTGCTAGTGATGGAGACAGAAAATGCATATCATGTAATGGCCACATAATAAAACAGTCAATTCAGAATATAGTGAATTTGCCCTCTTCATTACTTTATACTCATGTCATAAATACACACGTGTCAGTTAGTAATTTGCATTAGAAATAAAGAAAAGGGAAAAAAAATGTACTTATAATCATCTGCTCATAATGATCAATTTGACTCAAACAGATGTGATCACTACAGAACAAATCACTGGGACGTGCTAACAACAATGTATTTTAGCCTCCTACAAAGACTCACCTAAAAAGAATGATGTCAGTTTGAGTGAACGCTATATTTTGAATATTTTTATGCTTTACCTCACACATTAGCTGATTGAGGCAGCAGCAGACCAGCAACTCCCATGTCCTGCGAAGTTAAATCACTGTTTTTCAATGGAGTCTGGTAGCTTAGAGATAACGACTTCAGTGAGTCACGTTAATTTACCTGTGGGCTAGTTAATAACATGTCGGACAGGAAATCCAAAGTGTGGGATCATTTTGAGAAGGTGAAGGACGAACCCAAGGTGATACGTAAACTCTGCAGCCAAACATTTGCCTATCATTCATCGACTACAAACATGACAGATCATCTGAAACATGTAAGTAGCTACATGCCCATTAGTCACTTAGCACAGTCATTAATCATTACTGCTTTGTTGACAGCGTCATTAACAGGCGGCTTGCTCAGTGTGTGACGTGCACTTGTAGATAAAATATAGGCCTATATTAATGAAGGTTCATTAGTACGGTTTTGTATTTCTCTGTAATGTAGCACAGTGTTAACAACGTTACTGATACTATTCTTTCTCACACCTTCAACTCAAACCATTGTGTTGCCCCGCCTAAAATATGTAATTCAATATTTAAATTAATATCGTAAACATGCGGGCAACTAGTCAACTAATGGCCCTAAAGGATGTTTATTGGTGGACTAGGAAAATTCTTAGTTGGGAGCAGCCCTAATGGCCTCATACATGATACCGGGCTTAGACTGAGGTAATAAAGTTTCTTAGGCATAAAGTTGGTCAGCATCCTCATGTTACTGGTCCACAATTGTTCATGAGCTAGTTAGTCTAGAGGTATGATAAGGAAAAATGTAAAATCAGATTATCATTCTAACATAACACTGTTAGGATGCTCAGCTTAGATGGCATCCAGGACCTGATTTTATTTTGGAAACCAAATATACTCTTATAACATGCAAAGTAAATTTAGTTGTTACTAAGCATTGATTGGACAGTCACTGTTCTGGGAAGAGAGACCAGTACAGAACCTGCCAATGTTAATGTGGTAGTAAATTTATTTTGCGTGACACTAAATGTAGTGTGTTACATAACTAAGAAAAGAATGTGGGCGTCTCTTGAACAGGTTTTGATATTAAAAGCATTTCAAAAGACACTTTCACGTCATTCTTTCTAAACTGCCATATTTTTGTCTGGACATGAGAAAAACTGAGCAAGTTAAGAAGTTTTCTCTGACTATAATAATTGGAAAGCTTTCAGTTTAAGCCAGTGGGCGGGTTGGAACAATCATAGTTACAGGGCCAGGAACCTGATGGAGGTTTGAGGTGGTTTTGAGTGCATGCGGAACAAAAGACAGGCAATTGTGCTGCCGCTGTTAACAACTGCCTTTTCAAGAGAACATAAGAAAATGCTTAGTTTTTATGTAACACACAGCCAAGTTCACTCATGGAGCAAAAGTTGACACTGAATTCTTTGAATAGCCGACAGAAGTGATACGAATGCTCTGAAAGAGAAAGACGGAGAGGCGGCTCATCATAAAAATGATTTTATTATCCTAATTGTTATCAGAGGACGGATATCAATTCTTGACTTTTTACAATATATTACTATCATTAGAGTGTTTTATACATTGTTTCATATATTAATAATTTTCAAATAATTTTGTACATGCTTTTGGGACTGACATTCCCTGGTCAGATTAAGCAGAAAATGAAGAAAAAAAAGGCACATGATTGCTCCTGTCCCCAGCGAGCAATACAGTCCAAAGAAACAAAGAACTGTAGTGTTTTGTGTGAGTGCAGGTGAAATGCGTCCCGATCAGATGGTGGGCAGCCCCTTTGAAGCCTATTACATGTCTTGCCAGTGTAGCACAATATGTCCAAAGCAATTTTCCAAATCACAGCCCAAAATAATCACTTCGATGTGGCAATTGACAGCAATCATATCTTTTGATTTGCTCAGATGCACTCAGAAAAAAACACTCACACGCTTACACACTCTTTCTCATCTCCAAAGATCTGATAGCTTTACAGTAGAAACAAAAGTTTTACTAGGATCTTGAGCCACCTTCAGGGGCTGCACTCAGGTGTCTTCTTACTCTGTTCTATACATGTAGCTGAGTGTCAAAAATGAGGGCCATTTCAAAGAGTGCAGCTTGCCATAAGTTCTCTGTGAACGCGCCGCTCAGTGGAACACATGAATTTATCAGATTCTTCTTTAAGACTTGGTGTTGGAAAGCTCTGTGGCCTGAGGAATGCTCAGTGTGCAGTGCAGTCTGTAGTGTGAAATACCACACACTGGCACTACCAGTCCCTGCTCCTCTCTCAACTGTCCACAGTTTGAGATCCAACTGCGACTTGACACGCTGCCCAAACTGTCTCAGAGGTTGCTCTCTGGCTTCAATGCCTGGGATGCTTAATCCAGTTTCGTATCATCCACTTCTGACCGGAACATCTCTGGACCACCAGGCGAAGGCCAAAGTTGGCATCTTTGGACATTTCTACCTCCAAACATCGACCAGTGTCCCTGCTGATGATTGGACCATTCTGAAATTTAAACACATGAGGATATGATCACATTTGTACAATAGCCTCATTCATAGAATAACTCCCACACTCTAATGCCTGTTGTTATTGTAACAATGACAGTAATTAAGCATTCAGTAACACGTGTCACTGTCTTATTTCAGGCTTCATTAGGACAAAAATCATTTGTTTCCTCTTTACCTGTGTAAAGTCCCACAGCCTCTGAGAAATCCTTGAAACCGCATCACATTTTTTCAGTCTGGGTGTTCGTCCTCTGCCGTCATCAACAAGGCATTTTGTGTCAGGCAGGAAGGTGGTCGACCCCAGGGGTCCCAGCTGGAGAAGCCCCTCAGTGGAGTAGCGGGCGAGCTGCAACACAGAGAAAACCGATGTGTTACACTGCTGGACTCAGGTACTGTGGCAGCAATCACAGCTTCAAAAAACAAACACTCGACTGTTTGGAGAGCACCTCAACATCAGTGGAAAGCACAAGCTGTAAATGGGCTTCGATGAGACAGACAGCAGTAACCACAGAGGCTTTAAAGTTTTCAGGCTGGTTGGCAGACTGTGTGACAGATAGAAAGGTTGTAATGCTTTCATTTTACACCTTTTCAAGCTGATTATTTTACACATAAAGTAACTGGCATAGAACCCACATAACACATAGAAACTGCAGATACTGCACTCTGCCTTTATATCATCCTTAAAATGAACAATAAAAAAGGTCTTTTAGCTTCCTCGGCTATTTCATCAGTTTGTTCAAGAAAATAAGAGTATAAACAGCACAGGCCTAAAAAGGCATTAGCTTGTCAGATAAACCGTCCTTAGGAAGAACAAAACACCACCATGTTTTTTCATAAATTGAATATGTCCCCATTATGAATGGGATGGACATAACAAAAACATTTTATACAGCACAAAGTGATGAAATTGATCCTTATATTGACTCACTGCATAACTGAATAAGTGCAGACTAGAACCACTCCAGAGATATTACTAAACCTCATGGAATTTTTCCCCTATTAGGGGAATTTAGTTCAAATTTGCCTTGGTACCTGCCCTTCACCTCAAAGCAATAGGAATATCAAAATGTGTTTTGTTATAAACCTAGAGCCTAGAGGCTTTTGAATACAAAGCTGTCATGTGCAGAAATTTCATAGACACCATAAAAGTTATTTTCATTTAAGGTCATTCATGTGGTATGTTGGTACAATTCAGGTTATCAGGAGTAAAATGTATTTTTGCATGGTAACGTGACAAAGTATGAACACTAAACTGCTTTTTTAAAATCTCTTTTTTACTTTAGAACAGTGTTGTGATAACCATTATGACTGCAATATTCAACTGGGCCTATACAAAAAGTTATGAATTAATTTTTAATTGATAGTATCGGTATGTTGTGCACACCCATTTCCCAATAAAGAGGCAAAGTCCAGCTAAGAAATGTAATTGAATTGAAGTTGATTTAAAAACCCTTCACGGGGAACCTGTTGGTCGCTGTTTGCACATGGGAATTATAAGTGTGTGACACATCAAAAGCCCAGATTTGCAGCCAGTGTGGGGGATGATACAATTAAACCGAGAAAAACAAGAGTGGGAGTAAATTAAAACAAAGCACCAGCGAAGACGACCTACCATGGAAAGAAAAGAGATGAAAGTCAGGAGACAGTATCATGTAATCTACCTGTCTTATTCTTCTTATGTTGTGGTAAGAGTGATAATATATGTTATAGAAGCTATTGTGCACAGATATAAAACAGGTGTACCTTGAGATTTAGGCTTGCTCTTTGGCGTGCTGTGGGCACAAAAAGTTTGAAAACCACTGCTATAGAAAATAAATCAAAAACAAAATTTTGATCCCATGGAGCCAAAGATATAAAAATATATTTCCTCTTACAAATGTTTAAACTAGCTCAACTAGCTAACAGATGCTGTCACTACTTTCCAAGATTTTATAAAGACTTTAAATTCTTTTTAAGACACAAACACCATTCTGACTGCTATACCTTAGGAAAAAAAAGAGAGGTCCAGTACTGCCATCTGAAGATGTCCCCACCCCCTCCACTCCTGTAAATTATGCCCCTGGCAGCTATCATTATAAGTAGGGAAAACCTGATAAGTAAATGTATTTTTAGCTTTAGCTAAGACTAGCTGTGGCTGTCTCACCAGCTAGCTTTCACTTAATAAAGCTTCCCTGCTGTAGCTCTCTAGTTGGTTGGCTCTTTGTTCACAGTGCAATCTAAAAGCTGTTTTCACAGAAATCATACATTTCTGTGGTGCAATATGTTTATATGGTAAAAAATGTCAAAGTCAGATTTAGGTCTTAACTCAATCTTGATTAAATATGTAGTTTAGATACATGTTTTGTGTTAACCTTTTATTTTCAGACAGATTCTAAAAAGCAGGACTGTTTTTCCTTGTTACTTCTGGTTGTGTAGAATATTTGGGTGCAGAGCATTGCACGCAAACCACAGTGTACAGCTTATTAATGCCACAATATTTCCCCAAACCAAAACTTGATCCCTGACTGTTTAATCCTGCACATGAAAGGCTCTGTGATGATACGTATCTATTACGTAAGGATACAGTAGAGATAGCATTTATTATTTATGGGAGTGATCCTCTCTGAAAAATGAGATGCCAAAGATAGGGAGGTCTTCAGCACGACAGCAGCCCTGCTTTGATGGTAACACGCATACATGACTGAATCACACACACACACACACACACACACACACACACACACACACACACACTGTCTTCTACTAAAGCACAGGGTAGGTAGTTATGTTATTCACAGTCCTGGAAGGATCAATGTAACAGCCTCTGAAAAGTTGACACAAATAACATCTGTGTTTTCCAATGCTTTATTGATGCAGAATCAAACTATACCTTTATTGTCCCATTTTTTTAAAGTTTAAAATGTACTTGTATGAAAACCTATTATTGTGGCTATATTCTGTTCAAGTTCATTTGTCAGTCGATTTCAGAATGTAAAACTCTCTTTAAACTGATATAACTTTGTCTGAGTGGAGGATTTTTGGAATGTGGATGGAGAAAGCAGAGCTGCAGTAAGTGGCCTGTGTGGGTGTTGCTCCTTCTGAGAAGAGAGCGTACAGGTGATTTTTAATCCAATGTTCTGCCCTTAAAGAGCCACTTGGAACAAATGGGAAAAAAATGAAGCACCAGTTTTTGTGTCACTTCAAGTTCACTGGAGCTGGTTGGGTTGTTAATCATGATGCTGATAAGGATAATTCTCTGGACGGAAGAATATCCGACATTTACATAAACAAATTTCAAAGTCTCAGTCTACTGCAAGACACGTAATGTTGTGAACTTGTGCTGCTTTTCTCCCGGTGGCAGCCTAAAGGTCAATATTACAGGCAGTGTGATTGAGAATTCTTCATGGAATTTTAGATTTCTGTCTTGGGTCTTTCAGGGTTGTAACGCTCTAAGCAGGTTTATCCATGGTGTAAACTATGACTGGGCACGAGAAAAACCCCACATAATCCCTACTAATACCTGTTTACAGCTCAGTCTGGCAGCCTTTTATACGCTAATACATTTAAAATGGGACCATAACAAATAATTAACGCAAGGAAATGATTCTGCCAAGCCAATTAACCTGTGCCTCGCGCAGCAACATTAGACGCTCCATTGCCTTCCTGCCATCGTAAAAGTTCTGCAGCTGCTTTCTGGAGGTCAAGCTAATCACAAGTTTCTTAATTAGCTCATTAATGGTGCAACGCTGTGACAATGTCAATATAAGATGGAATGTTTGTACATTGCATTGGGCTGTAATCTCCACATTTCTACCTTTCCTGTACCTTGCTCCACCAGGAAGTTATGGGTAAGTTTATGCGACGGATTATAACAAATGTCTTAAGAAGGGCTTGGGGCCTCAGCTCTGGACCTGGCACATTTCCTTTCCATATGGGGCTACAGTGTAGCATGGGGATCTGAGTGAGCAAACCTCTATAGGAGAGACTTAAGAGGCCCCAGAGCCTAAGTGGTGCAGTGGGTGTCCATCAGCACCATGCACGTCCAAGTGCACGACACATAGTTGGGATTCCTTGCGGCAGCAATTTGCTATTTGCTATTAATATGCTTGATTCTATCGTCCTCTGATTTGAGAAGTGCTGTGTCAGAGTGCAGTACTATATTGCATGGCCATCCACTGTGTTTACCTTTATTAAATGACACCAGACTGCTACAAAATAGACCTCTAGACACATCAGACTGGTCGGCATTCTCCCTGTGTATGCTGGAAATGCTGGATTCCTGGGACTTATTCGTACCGGCATCACAACCTCCTTCAAACTTTTATAATTTTGCTTTATCAATAGAATTGATTCATGTTTTATTATTAACATGCTTTATGGAGCAGACTCTGCTGTCACATTAATTACAATGTGATGTGACAATTTACGATGTGTGATGCACTAGAATTATGACTGAAATAGCTTTGGATTGACCAGACAGTTTTTTAGCATTTATTTTTATTGTCGGCCTCGGTTGCAAATACTATGTGGTGCTGTGTGTTCACATCCTACAGCTGGCACAGTTGTTTCAGAGCTGTGAGAACTAGGGATGAGACTGGCTGAGAGCAAGGGCATAGGTTTTATTTTAACTTTGAGGGGGACACATATGAAACGGGGGGTGGTTTAGGGATCCTTTGCCCGAATTTTTTTAGCATCAACAACTTAATTTCCTGATTTCTGGTGAATTCTGATGTACCGATTCCTGCATTTTATGCACTGTATGGATGTGAAATTACTATTATCGTTGTTGGCATGGCTCACGTTAAAACCTAAACTGGTGGGACTTTCTAGTGTAAAACATTGCCAAATTGCTAACATTTTGCTAACTGCTAACGTTACACTATTTACCAGAAATCAGTTCTTCTTTGTTGCTCTTTGACAGTAGTTTCCAGAAGCTGCACAGCAACTTGTGTAAGCTGCTGTTTTAGAGCAGCGAAGAAGAATTGATTTGCGGGAAAACTGATATTTTTTGCTATTGTGAAACTACCTGTAAGTTTATTGATAAATTATTTGGTATTGGATTGTTGTGTAAAGATTCACATACTCGTTAATACCCAATCCAGCAGTTTATGCAGTATTGGAGGCATTTCCAAAACTAGTATCGGGATAACTCTAGTATTAAAATATTAATAACAATAATACAATATGATATTATTTAATAATAGTAGTTATATTGAACATTAAGAGCCATATGGCTGAAAAAACAGACTCAAGAGCTCATCTCAAATCTCATCTTAAGAAAATCTATGGAAAAAGATGCATCACTTTAACAGACTACTGCTTGGTTTGCGTGTGTGTGTTTGAGTGTGTAGAACAATGATGCAGGCTCTGTAGCTCATCCAACATGCTTTCACTGCATTAAACTATTGGACAAAGGTGAGGCATTATCCATGATTTAGATTTCCAGTGGGAGAGCCGGCAGAGAGACCCATTCCTCAGAAACACAGCGAAGAATTATTCTGGCCAATTATATTTTTTCATAAGTAAACGGAGCAATGGTTTAAAAAAGAATGCAAAATAACAGTGGCCCTTGAAATTGAATCTTGGACCCACTCACAGTAATGTCGGTCATCACTGTAATCTAATGATACAAAGACACAAAATTCATCTCCATTTGTTTATTTCCCCTGGGGATCAGGATTAAAAGAGTCAGTGAAGCTTTACATTACTGGACCCCGCTGAGCTCTCTGTAGAGGGAGAGAGGAGAGGCCGGTGAGCGGCTGACCTCCTTATAATACTCCCTCCCATGACAGATAATGAACATGTCACTCACCAGGAAGAGAAGCAGTGAAGAAAGGGGGGAAATGTAAGAAATATTATACATGAATAGCATTTTCATGATTTGTATTCACAAACAGCTTTAGTTTCACAGCATAAAAAGCAGGACAACAGCCTCCCACCCACAGTGCCATTTGTCCTGCTATCTATTCAGGTAAAGGTTATGCTGAGCACACATGTTCTTGTTTCTAGCAGCATCCGCCTGCATATTCATAAAAGTACATGTAATCTCACCTGGGAGTGGCCCAGTTTTGCTTCCAACTGAGTAGATCAGATAAAGCTGTTGGGGATGCCTTGCTCAATGTACTTTGTACAGTCAAACACATTTTACCTAATCATGAAGCAGTGGAAAGATTTGGTTTATTGTCCCAGGAGTTTTATATTCTAAATAATTTAACTGTTTAAACAAATACAGATTTCTGGTGAGATATATACAGTAAAAATTCTGTATATTTCAGGCTTTACATTCTCTGTGTTCCATGTGTCCAGAAGGAGACAATCAGGTGCAATGATCTAAGTGGTCTGCTATTCTATAAAAGTGCTTTTAGAGTAGCATTATTTTATGTAGAGTTGTGGAAAATGTTCTGGCCCACACAATGTTGCAGCGTGCATGAGAAATAAGGATAAATTAAAGAATAAAAAAGGGCACAAAGACACTGTCCACAATGTAACTTACTTTCCCAGTTATACCAATAGATTTGGTTTTTACTGACACAATCTGTGTGTTTGCTGCATCTCCAGCTCTTATTGATTATGGTTCAGAGAAACGCTGTGGCTGACTTCATTATTCTCAATATGCCTCAAACACTGAAAATAATTCATCAAGATTGTTCACATTTATCCAAACCTCTTTATGTGATCCTCTGTGCATGAATCTGTATATAAATGCATACTGAGCATGTGCTTACATATCACTAGTGTGCATTTCCAGTCTCATTTCATTTATTCTCCGACTATAATACCCAGAGTCTGTTGTGAATGTTTATCGGCTCCGCAGTAGGTTTAAGTGCTAATTAAACAAGTCAGGAGGCAGGAGGTAGCCATGTCATGCTCAATGGGAAAAAAGAAAGAGGTCCTTTAATGTGTCTGCTACACATGGATTGCTACACATAAACTGTATAATGTATATGAACCATTTAATAAATGACGAACCATTCCCAAGGATCTAGTAAGAAGATTCAGCCGCATAAAAAGATCAAGGTTTTTAGAACTTCAACAGTGATATGGGTTAACAGACAGTGGGACCTCTTAGCTAATGGCAATAAGTAAATATCTCTTTGATTATTAAATCTCAATGCAATAGTGGTTCATGCATATTTTCAGACAACATAAAGGCTGCAAGCCATCCACAAGTGCACCTCGTGTTTCACACTGTGCTCCGGACTGTGTTATACTGTATAAATGTTTGTGTTCTCGTATGTGGTGTTATTTATGTTGCACTATCACTTCATATGTATTTCTTTATTTGATTCTTATTTCTTATTTATTTTTCAATAATTATTCAACTATCAGAGGTCCTACACACAGGTTTAGTGAATTTATTATAAACAGATGTGTTAAGACCTTGCTTGATTATTATCTATCTGAACATCATGTTTTATGTTTGTTTACACCTTTAGAATAATTTTATTGATATGGAGTATTGTGAACCCAACTTTATCTTCAAACCTGAGAACTCCTTGTGGGTGTGCAGATCCTTTAAAACCGACAGTAAACCCACATCTTACTAGTTCTTCCATGAGTGTAGACGTTCATCTTTGGGAGTTTATTACTATTCGACCCAAATACTTGTTAAAGTAGAATTCACCTTATGATTGAATCCACACACCACTTTATTTCCACTTAAGTAGCTCCCGAATCTAGATTTATAATTAACTGTATTTACAATTCATTGTGACTACTTCAGTAATGATTTGCGGCATCATTTTATAATCTGACCTCAGTGTTTCTTGGGTGTGTCCTAGCCGTTTACTTAAAAGCATCAGCAGGGACGTGTGAAAGTCTATAGTTCTGTTAAATTAGAAGCAATCAGGCAAACATATTTGTCTCTATGGCGCAGTTGCTAGCACCACTTATTAAAAAAACATTTGATTAAACTTCTATGGGGCTTGAAGAGCAGAGTAATTACACCACATCATCCTGAGGAGAGTCCTCAAGTGTTTAAATGCAGAATATGTTGATTCACAAATCTGAGAGTGGGTATTTACGTTTGCCAGGAGGGCAATACATGGAAACCAAATATAAAAATAACACTTGTGATGTTACTTTGGAAGACTCTACACAACTGACTCAAAGCTTTTTAGCCATGTTCATCAGGCAATAATGCCATTAATGAACACAACCAGTGGCGTAAGGTAGTCACGATGGACCCCAGTGCACGCTACTATGACAGGCCCTAGTGCATGCTATAGTGCACATATCATCCTGTCACATGATCAGAGACTTAACACTGGATAACATCAATCATGGTGGCAATCACTCATGAGGGCCCATTCTCCACCCAACACATTGTTGGAGGACCCACTCTCTCTATGGATCCCCCATCTCACAGGCCCCAGTGCAACCGCACTGCCTGCACTGTCTATATTTACGCCCCTGAAAACAGCTGTGAACATGAACACGCAGACAGCTCATGAGTCTGGTCTGACCTGGGAGGACATGCCGTGGCATGGGTAGAGGATGGCTTTGTCATCGTCCTCAGAGCCCTGGTCCAGGCAGTAGCCACTAGCTTTGCTGTTTCTCACCTGAAAGACAACACAGGAGGTACAGGTTCTTTATGAATGTTTGGATTTTTAAAGAAGAAGTTATGGCAGGAGTTAGGAAGAGACAAGAGAGAAGATTTTTGTATGGTGGATGCCACTGTATTAGCATCAAAAGTAAAGGTTGTTTTTTACTTTAAAAAATATGAAAATAATTTGACGTGTGAAAATATTCTTATCAGTCGTTATTAAGAAGCCCCCTGAAAAACCCTTACCTTGTTGTTTTTTCACTTAGGTTTTGGTGATATAATAGAAAATAATATTATTGTTAGTGAGCTTCAGAGGTGCTGGTAGGTAGATTTTGCTACCTTTGGATAGAGCCAATCTACCTGTGTTCCCTTGTTCATGTTTTTTTGTTAAGAGAACTGTGTCCTGGCTATATCTTTAGATGTAGCATACAAACAAGAGAGCAGTATCAATATTCTCATCTAACTCTAAGCAAGTAAGCATATTAAGCACAGTTACAAAAATGTTGCACTCTGGCATTAATTATAAAATGGACAATAATTGTTGCGCAAATTATGATGGAGGTGGAACTCATTTCTCTCATCTGCTTCAGGGGTGTCAGCTAATTAAAAATCTGCCTCATCCACAAAAAGCTATTTCATTAGTATGACATGTAAGGTAGGACTATAGGTAGACATTATAGATATTAGTGTGGATGCCTGTATTAGTCAAACCCAAGTGCACACTTACACAGTGCTGGAGATAAAAAAGGATTTTGCTACCATTGCTCAAAAAGTACTTCCTCCCTACTGGCTGCTATGGTTACATTTGCCACAAAATTGGATCTGAAAGCAAATCATTTGCCAATTGTTTATTTCCCTTTAATCCGACCCATTATTTCATGCATGTTACGCTGCTTCCTGTCTATCAGATCCACTGTGGCTTGTTCACATGGCAGAATCCTCTCTCAAAGTGATGACCTGGACGTGACAGAATATCATCATGCAGTGACCAGTCCCACTTCTGTCTCTTCCTCTCCTCCGGGCCTCCAGATGGTGGTGTGTATTGAGCATGAGCTCTGGCTCTGTGTGATTTGAATGCATACGGCTTCATTTCCAGGTTGTGACATATCTATCATGTGCTGTTGTCAGGGAAGGTTCCACTCGGCTGGTCTGGTCAGCACGGCCGAGCGCGGTGCTGATGCTCAGTGACAGATGAGACTCACTTCTGTGGCGGCGGCTGTGTGGCAACACAAGGCTTGTCGACAGATCTGAAATAGTGCCACTTAAGTGGCTGCCGCTCTGAGGAATCCATTAGCTGGGTGCCAGAGCCAAAGCAGGCGGCAGGGGAAACAAAGGGGGTGGTAAATTTACACAACTTTGATGAATCTAAAGGTTAATTTTTAGGTGTATTCTGACATTGCATTTGCAGAGCATATAGATTTTAACACTGTTTTTCACTGTTGAAATTGATAAGATGAAAAATGGTGCTTTTCAGCAAGCCTCCAAATAGTGTCTGACTCTGAGGTGTGTTCATTTCTTCAACCTGTCATAATCCTGTTTTCTTCCCCCACTGTGCTGAGTGTGCAGCCAAGCCCAGAACAATCAAGTTGGAATGGAAAACTAATAAGTGTTTAATTAAAACTCATTCTGAGGAATTTGCATCTAATCCTGTGGTGATGCTGCATTGCTATAGCAACGAGATACTTTAACTTGAGATTGGCTACAGTGAATTCATATTTATTTGCTTTGAAGTGTAAGGCTGGAGACTGTCACTTATCTTCTCACATCAGCTTGTGTTTGACCACTGCTTACTTGCAAAGGGTTTTGTACAAACTATAACAAATGTCAACTCTCTGCTTACGTCTGCGTTTCAGGGGAATATCTCTCAAAAAAGACACAGACGTCACAGAAATGATTCTGATAATGCACAGCTCACAAATTAAAAAATTCTCACGAGCTCATTTTCTGTATCTATATTCTGTAGAATCAAATTAGCTGTCTCTTTGTATGCATCCTCTTTAAACCATGGCTCTGTAATAGAATTACAGATGATGATATAGCAAAATCAACATGCAGACTATTTCCAATAATCCTGTTAGTGTCTCACCTCGCCATATGTGATGGTGTTGTTGTAGATCCGCATCTCTGGGTAGACGTGTTCAAGGTACCAGCGGAAACTCCGACACTGCAGCCTCTTCCTTAAGGCCAAGCGCTCCGAGACATCCCCGAAATCAACCCCAGGGTTCTGTCAACAAACGGTGCAAAACAAAGATGAAATTAAGCTCTTAGCCGGCGGGCACTTTACTTAAGAACCAAGTGAGAATACAAGCTGCTGGAGGAATGGAAGACGCAAGAGTGTTGAGGTGCAGAGAGGACGCAACAAGCATTTAGTTAAGAGATAGATAGATGCGCCTGTCATGTGGGACCTTTATTGTTCTTTCATTAGACATGATCTGTGCTGAGCAAATTCTAATCAGCTGCTTAATTAAGAGCCCTCACGGCCCTGCCTGCCTTATGGAGGTGGCTTCCCAGATTGATTAGGGGAATGCCTAATAGCTGTACTGCCTTGCACAGAGGCCTGATCCTGACACACAAACACACACACACACGGGAGAGGGGGGGGGGCAAGAGAGAGCCCATATCAGTATGTGCATATACAGTGCACTGCTTAAATCCGCATGAATATGCAAATAAATGTGCTTTCTGTATAGCCATAGAAAACATACACATGCAAATGAAAGGACAATGGCCTTCCCATGGAAATTGCTGTAAAGACACACCCACACAAACAGTTTTGTCATTACCAGACAGCGTTTCCAGGCAAATCCTTCTCATCAGTTTCTCCTCTCTGCTGGAGTCTAAAACCAGCTGCTGAACTTGCTTTCAACATCTGTTAATAATGAATTCTAGTTGGAAACGTCTACTTTTTTGTACCATAAAGTGACACAAACAAATGCATTTAATTTCAGTGAGATGTTGTTTGGTATTTGGACTAGGGGCCGGCCACTGTTGTGAATCATAAAGCCTTCCCCCACCAAAGTAATTGTGCTCTCAGCGGGTACCTCAGACAATAACAAGAATCAGTGATTGTGTGCATGGGCGGGTAGGGAGGGAGGGGGGAGGGGGGAGGAGGAGGAGGGAGGGAGGTAGATGGAATAATCGTAGCGTTAGGTCTTTGTACTGTACACAAAATAACTCTGCGCCACAGGACAGCTGGGGTAATAACGTGCCATGCCACTGTGTTTGTAATTACACTGGAGAAGGGATGTGGCCTGATTGGCTAGTTTGTCAAAGTTGCCCCCCTCCCATCCCGCCCCTCCTCCTCCTCCTCAACATGTCCTCCGTGCTGCACTCACACAATAGTTACAACATTTCCCCAGCTGGTGCTTCCTACCTGCACTTAGTGAGTTCTCATGTAATGATGTTTGTGCCAAATTTGTAGATGACATGCAGGCATCAGCAGCATGTCAGACCTGTGTGTGACTGCTACACAGCTGGTCATTGTTTTGTTATGAACAGCAGTTTGTTGTTTTGGGCAGCGTTCAGAGGCCTTCACTGACGTCCTTCACTGACAGTCATCTCATTCTGCATGGCTGAAGAGGCAATTAGGATTCAATATTAAACTCTTTATTAATGAAAGTAGCTGTTTATTATTTTGCAGCCCATCTCAAAGACCCTTGAAAGCAATTAAACTGAACTGATGTGTGTAAAAATAGACTGATTAGACATGAGGCTCATCACTTGGTGCCCCTCTCTCATCTGTTTGGAGTGAGACTCTGCTGCCTCCTCGCTCTGCCTTTGCTCTGCTGCCAGTGTGAAGGTCAAATGGGATGAAATCTGAATTTTGAATTTCTATTGACTTGTGTCTCTGGGGACCCGGGCTGCATGTCTGAATGAGCAAGCAAGAGGGGAAGAGAGGGAGCAGAGGGAGCTCAGGGTTTGAGGGAGGGAGTGATTTCAAGAGGGAGGAAAAACTTACGTTCATGGGAATGTTCCAGGCCATGTAGACGTGGGATTTGTATTCATCCATCCACACCTCAGCGGCCCGCAGGGCATTGCGCTTAGCGTAGTAATCTATGTCATTGTTGTAGGGCTTCTTGGTGCGCTCGATGTGAGCCACTCTGGCACATGGCAGAACCTCCATACTCCCTCCACACTGCCACACCTAGACAGCAACAGGAAAGAGAGTCCATGGTTCAATCAAACGTGGATTCACACAGGAATAGCTTTACTTTTTAAATATACCTAAACATACCAGGAATGAGAGAGGATGCTTCATATTCTCTGTTTCGTGCAGGGGAAATTAAACTCCTTCACTGCTACTGCTTACCAGAAATGTGGAATTGCCCTCAACATCACTAAAAAAATGTTTGTGTGTCTGTGGTTATGTGACTCACTGCAGTAATTTTGCATCTTTTTGTAGTTGTTATGTGTCTCTTTGTGGTCATTTTGTGTCCGCTTGTGGTTGCTTTGCCCCTTTTTGTAGTCTTTGTGAGTCTCTTTTCAGCTGTTTTGCATTTCTTTGTAGTCGATTTGGATCTCTTTGTGGTCATTTTGAGTCTCTTTGAGTGACATTTTGCAGGTGAAGGTCAGGGGTCCCTTGACACTTTGGGCCCCTGGGCCTGTGCTCTCTGCCCATCCATGATTTAGTCTCTAGCTTTTAGACTCAAAATATGATTAGAAATATGATAAAAAGACACTGAAATACCTCCTTTTCCACACTCATGAGGCATTTACTGGAAGCGGATTACAAAGTAATTGTTGAGATCTTGGAACACAGCAAGAGTGATACAGCAAAGTTAGTCATGACAAGAAAGAAAGAGCTGTCAGAAAATCTGATAAATTGTCAACAAGCCAACAGTTTAGCCAGATTATCTCTCACCCTGTATTTTGAGGTCATACTGAAAGAAGTCATAGCCTTGCACAGGGTGTGTGCTGTCACAAATATGGTAAGTACTGAAAGTTAATATTGACTCCAGAGCTTAATTTGTAAACAGTGATAGATGCTTGCAGCCTTTTTTAGCAACCTCAACACAAGTCAAAATCTTAACAATTAACTCTGTAAGTGCTATCTAATTATTACCAGTGGGAAGAATGGCCCAAACTCCCAAAATATATATAATTTAAGCCTTTCCACAGCACATCTCCATTCTGCCCACACTATCTGCATGCTGTGTTTGTTCAAACAGTCACAGTCTATCATTCTATGCAAAATGTTTGACACTGAATCTGAACAAATCAAGGTTGCATTTGCAGTACATCGTACATGGCATGTACAGAAATTCAAGCCATAAAATCATACACTGAAAAATAGTCAAGTGAATAAACTTGACATTTTGACCACTCATCACTGCGTCTCAGACACTGAAGCCCAGGAGTTTAAGAAGGAAAACACACGCACATTCATATCTTGCTGCTATTGAGAGCAAATTTAAATGCAGGGGTACGGGTCAAACATGTGTCTTGATTAATGTGTCAGTAGCATCACGTTCATTACTGGATTTGCTGTAGTCATCTGCTTTCTGATGCAGCCCACTGATTAACATATAAGATGTATGCATGGGCACACAGAAATCTGTTACTAAATATTCCAGTTCACAAAGGAGTCAAGCCAAATCTACAGTTCAGAATGCAAAGTCCATTCGATAAACAAACATGGGAGCAGACTGCAGCATGCACAATGACCACAACTTGGAAAATTAGGGCTGGATCTGAATTCATGACAACTCAGATATTGTTTTAGTTTCCAGTTGTCAGTTTTGGAATTTTGACATTCTTTTTCTGTTTTGCCTAAGAAATGTTTATACTAGTGGCTGCCCACCACAATATCAACATTCACTGCCACATATTGATTTTCTTTCAGCACTCATTGGAGTGCTGCGTTTTAACCAAAACCTAACCCGAACCAATCGAAACCAGTACTAGCCAATCAGAGGGAGAAAAGGGTGGGTCATGCCTGCGCCATCCCAGAAAAAAAAAATTGCTGCCGGGGACAGCTGATGATAGCCTGTTGGCACACACAGTGATAGGGCTAACAATTAGCATCACACAGCTAATGGTTCCGTAATTAGCTAATGGTCATTAACAAGGTTAATGATGTAGTTGAGCTGTTTCGGTGTCGGTTTAAATTTGTTGAGACTGTCTAATGGCTCAGTGTCAGATGTTAACTGCTGCTACTATGTTAACTCTGGCTAACCAGGCAGATGTTGAACTGACACTCGCTAGAAAGAGAGAGGCTCTAGGAATACACCTTCAGGACTGTAGAAACACCTAATCCTATGAATGTTAATCTCAAATGAGTGTGGTGGAGGGTTTATGCAGGTATATAAACTTTTTTCTTTTCCTGGCTGTTTACAGTATACATACCCTTCAGCCAAAAAGCCATTGGGATATATAGGAGAATTAACCACTCCCACATCTACCTAGTGGTGCACCAACCTCATCAAATGCCACTACACCACTGGAGCCTATTATTATGAGTATTTATGCTACCTCTCCTTCGAACACTGGGTTAGCAAATATTTGACTAGCTTCAAATATTCTCTATTGATTACTATTGAAGCCCAAAAGATTGTACATCACAGCAACCTTTACACTATTTCCTCTCACCAAGTTTTCCTTTGAGCTAGCTGGTCTTTCTTTAACTTGACACACATGTGCCTGATGCTGCAATTAGGTGTTACTGTCCATTATGTTCTGCTAAAGCAAGTGAAAGAGTGTGTAATAAATAGCTCTGTGAGTCTATGGCCCATAAATACAGAAGCCCATGAGTGCTTTGTGTATGGTAAGGAGTGTATGGAGTGATATATAAACCCAGTAAATATCTGTCGTCTTGAACAGCATCTATCAAAGCAGGAAGTGCTGATTGATTGCAGACTTGGGAATGTTTTGACACTCGTCTGACATACTCAAGGTAAGAGAATAATGTCAGGCACATGGTAGTAAAACAACCATTTCTTAGAGCGCAGCAAAAGATTTGAATTTTAAAACTCTCCCCAAAATAACACCCTCCATTGATATACAGTATGCAAATCTGCAAATCTGTGCCATGCTGTGGGAAAGTGGCCCGGCAGTTACACACTCACGCAATGCCATCAGAATGCCACAGCATATGGTAATGCCCTTCCAGCCGTACAAACTGCAGAGCCACCACCACCCACAGCCTCTTAATGATGATCACCACAATGCGTAACAGATGTTCTGATCCATTAACTTCTCTCTGAACCCAAAACGATACCCCCTGCATGGTGTTAAAGGAGACTACTGCTGCAAAACTATTTCCTGAATCACGTCCAGAGCAGAGCTCAAGACTGTTGAGCTGACCATGTTTATTTAAGTAAATACAGCTTCTTCTGCTTTAAGGCATCTTCACAATAATCATGCTTGTTGTGCTTTATTAAAACTGTGTACTTTCCCTTCTATAGTCTCATATATATATATATATATATATATATATATATATATATATAGCTATATAGCTCATGCTAACTGGGCAGACACTGAACTGACAGGGAGGAGACAGCTCCAAAGGCAGTCCTTTTAACCTATGTAACGGCAGCAGCAGAGTATTTGCTGATTTTTATAATGATAACTTTGAATTTATGGTTTTATTTTGCTAATTGACACCTGATGTTCAATAAATGAATAACAAATTGCAAGAGTTTTCTGCTGTTTTTTACATTCCTTTTCCCCTTAAGATTTTTTTTGGACCCCTGAATGCAAATACTTTGAACATAATTAAAATCTATTTTGAGAATTTTGCCCTTTTTGGTTTATCTTACTATATAATGACGAAAACGCTGTCTGTCTGTCTGTGTGTCTGTTCCACGTTTTTCTCCTCACTGACTTGGTCAATCCATGTAAAATTTGGCACAGTGGTAGAGGGTCATGGGAGGATGCGAATGAAGCAATATTACATCAACTGGCCAAAGGGGGGCGCTATAGCAACCCATTGAAACTACAAACTTTGAATGGGCATATCTCATGCCCCGTATGTTGTAGAGACATGAAACTTTGCACAGAGATGNCTGTCTGTCTGTCTGTGTGTCTGTTCCACGTTTTTCTCCTCACTGACTTGGTCAATCCATGTAAAATTTGGCACAGAGATGCCTCTCCTCATGAGGAACAAATTTGCCTCAAGAACCCATAACTTCTGGTTATACAGATTTTCCACCATTTTGAATTTTTTGAAAAACACTTAAAATCGATCGTTTCCTAGGAAGTTTGACCGATCTGCATGAAACTGGGTGAACATAATCTAGGGACCAATATCTAAAGTTCCCTCCTGGCAAAAGTTGGAAAACTTCCTAAAACTGAGCTTCTATAAGGCAATGAATATTGCAGAGGGCGTGGCTCATCACATAAAGGTGTATAATATCTCAAGGTTTTCACCGATCACCACGCAACTTTGTAGGCATATGACCACACATAATCTGAGGGGACCCCCTTCATTATTGACCCGATCAAACAAAATGGGGGTGCTAGAGAGCTAATTTCTTATCTAGGCCTAACCGCCATATCGATTTTTACTAAACTTGGTAGATATGTAGAACAGGGCGCCTCAAGGTGACTGGAGAAATTTAACTGTAATTGGCAACTGGGTGGCGCTATAACAACAGAAACATGCTTAAAAATGGCTAAAATATGACCAATCGCTGTGGCTCCCCCTGTGGCCGAATGTTCATTCATTCATTCATTCATCTTCTAACCGCTTCATCCTCTTGAGGGTCGCGGGGGGCTGGAGCCTATCCCAGCTGACATCGGGCGAGAGGCAGGGTACACCCTGGACAGGTCGCCAGACTATCGCAGGGCTGACACATAGAGACAAACAACCATTTACACTCACATTCACACCTACGGACAATTTAGAGTTATCAATTAACCTAGTCCCCAATCTGCATGTCTTTGGACTGTGGGAGGAAGCCGGAGTGCCCGGAGAGAACCCATGCTGACATGGGAAGACCATGCAAACTCCACACAGAAGGGCTCCCACACCCGGGATCGAACCGGCAACCCTCTTGCTGTGAGGCGACAGTGCTAACCACCATGCCCATGGCTGAATGTTTTTTTTTTTTTTTTTTTTATAATTTTTGGTATGACTAAGTCATGGTATGGTATGCTGTACTCAATGGGTATGGACTAGTTAAGAAAGTAATGTGAAGATGTAATCTTTAGAAACAGGTCAGAAATATACACTTAAAAGGAAAAAACACCTAAATAACTCCCTTAAACAGCTAGGCACTGTAGATTTTAGCAAATGTTATTCAAGTATGAGTAAATATTAAGTTAGCTAGACTATTAGTTAGTTAGACTATTTTTAGCTGTGGATTAATACATAGTTGTTACGGTAGTGAGCTTTTTGGCAGCAGGATGGTGTATGTGGGATTGCCTCAAAATAAACCACAGTGCCCTTGTTCATAACAGTGAAGGAACATGTTACCTGGGGAAACAGTGTCCTTGATTCAGGGTAATTCAGAATAATAGTATTCTCCAATTATATGGTCATTTGTAATTTGTTTCTTACTCTTTCCTTCCTTGTTTCCTACTGTGTATGTTTTGCTATTTATTGTAAAGTGTAGGGTTGCCTGCTGAAAGTCAAATAGTCTTTAGACTCACAAGTCAGTCTTTAGACGCTTTGCTTAACTAAAGACTGATGACTTTCTCCCTGATTTTGTGTTTAGATGGGCGGATACAATTTCAGAGTTTAAAAAAACTCCCTACGTTGCAGAACCAATAGTAAATCTGCAGGGCGGTCCTTCGGTGGCTCGCTGAACTCTTGTGCTTGTAAAC